>NC_134700.1:243593420-243927587 GCF_043290135.1 Rhipicephalus microplus | reverse complement strand
CAACGCCGTTCGTTCGTCGACAGAACTTTCATCTCTACGAATAACTGCCCGGTAGATAACATTTAGAGTCATTTAACATTTAGAGTAAATCCACAAAAAGAGACCAGAGATAATGAACGTGTTTCGCATGGACTACTTTTGTTCTGTGTACATATTTCTTGCCCATTGTATAATTTCACCGCAAATCAACGCGGCAAGCACTCAGTGATGGAAAGATGCTATCTCCACTGAAATGGGTCGGCTACTTTTGACAGATTTTAGTCTATTTCTGTTAACACTGACGTTGTCTTTTAGGAGAGACCGGCATGCATATGCTTTGCAGAGAGCATCTGTAAAACCATTGTCAAACGCAACTTGTTTCAGTACTCCTTGTAGTATTTACTGATGCACTGTCTATAGTATAATATCGACCGCCAGATACCGAAAAGCGGCGGACATCATCAACCGTTTATACAACAAACTACGTCGTACTTCTCATCACAGACAGGTATTTCTGTCTGTACCAGGTCGTCAGTTTTTCATAGCCTTTGTAGTTTATTCGAAGCCGTAGAAAAAACTCCTACGTCATTTAGGCGTCATATCTCTTTCAGGCTGTGGGGTAATTGCTGAATATACCGGGCTGCAGCTGCTTTCAACAGGTCAGGGCCGCTAACTCCCACATCTTCTGGGGGACCTCTTCTCGGCAGTTCTTGTTTGAACAGCCTTTCTGTTGGTGACTTTAACGAGTAGTTAAGATAGCCGCATTCTTTAAAACGTGTTTACTGATCCTGTAAACTCCACCTAATTATATGAAGAACGTTTCTGTTATGCCCCTCTTGACAGTCTTGAAATGATCTCGGCCAAAGCGTCTGTTTCTGCATGCGTTTGCCGAGTTGCGTCGCCGAGGAAACAAGCTAGCCGGAGTCTTTCGATTCAAGCTCGCATCTGGCCATACGGGGCTGAGCCAGGGAATAGGGGACCCTGGGGGTTGAATCAACGCCCGGTGATTGGAGCTTTAATGGCCCGCGCGTAGACGGTACCCCTAAATGGACCACCCGGGAGGCATTCGCTGTCGGCTTTTCCCGTCTCTTTGTTTTTTATTTTATTTTTTATTTCTTTCTTTTTTTCTTGTTTTTTTTTCTTGTTTCTTTTCTTGTTTTTTTTTTCTTTCTTTCCTCAACACTACGGCGCGTATTCCCTCTGTGAGATTGGACAAGACTTCGCACCTGAACAATTAACTTACGATATAGCTGAACAATGCACATTTATTTAACCAAGAAAAGAAAGGGAAATAAAAGTCGGGCAACTTGTACAAGTGGTGCAAGGCTGGGCTAACAGCGGAGCCTGAGGCACACCTGGATAATTAGCAACACAGGTCGGCAAACTCACTCATGAGTCGAATCAGACTCATCCAGACCCAGAATGAGCCGTGAGTACAAGTCTGAGTCAGTCCAATTGAAAAAAAAAACTGAGTGAATCTGAATACGAGTGAGTCCAGTTGAGGAACGCTTCGTTAAGTGTGAGTTCGAGTGAGCCACCATATGATTACGAGAGACACCGTAGTGGAGGGCTCCGGAAACTTCGACCACCTGGGGTTTTTTAACCTGCTCCTAAATCTAAGCACATGGACCTCAAGCATTTCGCCTCCATTGGAAATGCAGCCACCGCAGCCGGGATTCGATCCCGCGACCTGTGGGTCAGCAGCCGAGTGCCTTAGCCACTATCGTGGCAGGTGATGGTGTTGAACCGATATGTTAGATAAGATTCACGTTGTGTGCGTTCGCGTTTTGATTTGAAGCCTGCTGCTAGAAGCTTTACGGGCGATTTGTCGGATGAGTGGTGTGAAGGGCTAGGATGTTTTGATAAAGGTCGGGTTCGGGACAGTTTAGCGCAGGCTTTGTATTAATAAAGCGGATGCTATCTGGCGCTTCTGTTTATTCTGCGCACTGCATTTCACGCACATTGCACTATAGAAAAAATAGGTTGCATTGGAGCAACTACATATAAGACTTCCTCAAATTTTTATGGAAACGTGAGGTTGTCTGCGAGTAGCATGGCCTGTACCTTGCACTGCCTCACAGGCGAGGCATCGAGACTTCAATAGGATCCGCATGAGCTGCTCAGAGGATTTGTTCAGGAGCTCACTAATGTGTTCTGGCAAGAAACTAGGAGGCACATCTTTCAGTGTCACCACTCCAGTGTCCCCAGTGCTTTAAACCAAGTCACGTCAAGGGCGTGTGCCCGAACTTGCTACGGTGCCCCCGGTGCGGAGAACCCCATTGGGAAGATGCGTGTCAATCCACATTTCTTAAATGCGGTAACTGTAATGGCTCACACACTGACTCATCGAAATACTGTCCTCGAATTGAGAACGAGAGAGTGGTGCTTAGGCAAACGGTCACAGACAATTCGACCCACAGGGATGCTACCAAAACAGTCCGGCGTCGGCAGTGTCGTCGCTGCCATCGTTCGACCTCAAAGACTGCGCAAGCTCTAAACGACAGAGCCACATCTACTGCTGCACCATCAAGTCAATGCGCAACAGGACCGACAAGTTCAAAGAAGACTGTGGAGAGTACTATCTCTACAGAGGAATGGCCTATTCGTCCAAGTCATCCGCTAACCATAGAATGTCAGAAGACCACACCCGCTCAGAGGTCTTCACCAACCACTGATGACACACATAAGAAAGATGGCAAAGTCATAACTATGCTTCGTTCCCTCATGGATGCCATCCGGGAGATCTTGTTGGACATGGGGACAACGTCTGCTCGAAGTGCTCTCAAAGTACTGGACGCCTTAAGACCAGTACTTGAATCGCTCGAGTAGAAATATGGCTAACGATCGCAATCATTTCTAAGAAGTCTAAGAAGCATCCATCATTCAGAGCAACTACAGTGGACTAGAACCGCGTCTTTTCAGACTTTCGTCAGTTAGTGTGCGTCACTATGTTCCGAGTCATCAGCACTTGTGAACCCAACACGTGTGCGAGCTCTCCTCTATCTCTTTTTTTTTTAATCTTTCAAACTCCCTCATCCCTATCCCCAGTGTAGGGTAGCATGCCGGTCGCTCCAGACTGGTTTACATCTCTCTCTTTCCTTTTCCTCCTTTTCCTCCTTCTAGGAGGCACAAAGGAACGACGGCTAGGAAAAAAAAACGAGACTGGTATAAACTAACAACTGATTAACTAGAAACAACATCGCATTCCAGGCAACTTCCAGCGCACGTGTGAGTCACAGTAGTAATCATCATAACAGAATTATAGACGACCTTCAGTATTGAAGACTTGTCTGAAAAGTTTAATTGGTTGCGATATAAGCTCGAAGACGGCACACTAACAGACTAGGTTCTCTTAACAGTGCATCAGGTACACACTTTCCCTAGTGCTGCTAATGCGGCGCGTGCGCGCCCTATTTTTTCGAAGGGCTCGCTTGATTGCTCAGCTTAAGTCAAAACTAGGTGGACAGAGCTTTGGTAGAGGCTTTTTGCATAAGAAGAAGAATACCAGCAACAGCTGAGTGGCCACCCGTTTCAACCTTGCGCTGCAGAACGTGAACGGTGGCTTAGATATCTAGGAGGGATCGCGGGAGAGTGCTAGAATGGTACAGGTGACGTCACATGAACAGTATGGGGCTTGCGAGCATGGAGGTCACCTCTTAATGCTGGAGGAAGCCACAGCGTTGAGGTCATGCGACACTCGTGAGACTACCGGAAAAGAAAAGGCTACGACCACGACGGCTACGACAGCTGCCAGTGAAAGATGTATACTTTTTGTTTGTCTTGATGTGTTCACATCGCATTTCAGATAAAAAGAAAAAGGTTTATGATGGGCACACATTGCATCAGAACGATGTAAAAGTATATGTGTTATGGCCAAAGAAATAGTAGTGAGTATGCACACAACAAAACCTGCTCATCTTTATACTGGCTTTACAGTACTTAGTAGTACGCATGTGTGGAGAAAAAGCGGAACAGTTGGTATGAATTTTAGGCAGCGGCTTTTACCCCGGCTACATATTCTTCAAAACAAGATTTTGTAATATTTAATGCAGTGGTTCTTTCTTTATAATCAAACGGTGGTGCGCCGCGATTATGGTGCTGCGGTGTGTTCGCTTTGGGGACTTCAGCGACGTTGCACAAGTCTAGTGTGGATGCTGCCCAAATCGCGACAAGGTGCACTCCCGTGGGAACGAGCCACAGCGGCTACGGACACTCCATGCTTCCCTTTGCAAGCACTATTAGATTTCTACATCATCGTGCGAGATAGCAAATCGAACGCTATAGTATCTGGCCAACCTCCCTTACAGTAATCTCTGGAGTGCGTTTACGGACACTTAAAGGTTAAGGGGTCAACACACTGCTGCAGTGATTGATAATGTTTATGGTGTGTTCCCTAACTTGAAGAAGGTAGGAAGCCGGTGTGAAGTACCAGTGCCTTTCCGCGCCCATTAAGCTGGCCCAGTCGTTTCGGGAAGTGGCTATCCGGCACGGATTGCGGCAAAAAAAACGTGGCACGACGTACGACCATTTCGCTAAAGGCATAGTTTATATAATACCCCCCCCCCCCCTCCTGTGGCAACTCACACATAGGGCAGACCGGGCGCGTTATAAATGAACGAGCCAGGGATCATGAATGAATCTAACGAATGGAAAACCTGCAAGTGTCAACCACGTTTTAAAGAGATAGATATTTAGGCAGACGCGAGCATCAGACTGCGGGTTAGGTGATGGAAGCGTACCAAATTTTAAAAAATGAGCAAGTTTTCTGAGAAATGCGTCTGTTACGTTGCACGGGCCCAAAGAGAGGTTGGTTGATCGCTGAATAGTCAAAGCTTGAGATTATAATGCGCACGTATCTTGTCTTTCTTTCGCTAGCACCTAGAACAATTCATTTCGAAGTCCCACTCGCCCTGTCGTTGTGCTCCCATCTTTGTGTGCGTTTTGCTCCGATGTTCAATTAAGTCTTTAACTTTCCTGCCTTTTCGTCTCATCTCTATCTATCTCTCGTCTGACGCAATTTATGATGGGCACACATTACACCGGAATTATGTAAAAGTATCTGCGTTATGAGCGAAAAATGGTGATGACTATGCACCCAACAAAACCTGTTCGCATTTATACTAGCTTTACAGTATACGCATTTGAGGAGCAAAGGCGGGACAGTTTGTTTCACTAGACGTGAGGCCCGAAAAAAAAAAAGGGGGGGGGGGGGATACATGCCTGGATTTTAGGCAGCGGCTTTGTTTAACATTGTTTTTTTTTCTATCAGCTAGAGAATGCTCAAAACAACGTTTCGTAATATTTATCGCAGCGGTTTTTTTTTTTTTACAATCAAGCACTCACAACTCACAGCGTATATTTTACTCTGACGTAAGCGCGTTGCCTCACTTATGATTTTGCTTTGATTTTCTCGCAAAGGCGGTACCGCGCATAGCCATGTCCAGCAGAATTGCATGCCGTGAGAGAGAATGCGATGCACTTGCGGCGTATCTGTGCGTGGCTCTCCCGTCAACGTTACTTCCATTTGTTTTTGACCCCCAGGGGAGCGCGGAGAGGAAAGGATGTGAGAAGGGTAATTAGATGTTCGTCAGCCCATAATTGAGTTCCACAAATAGCTCTCCGTCCGACAGTTCCCTCTAGGTCACCCAAAACACTTGCGCTAATGCAGTCCCTGTTTCGATGGAGGCTGTCAGAACAATGATTGCATGAAAGGAATGTTGCGCCCATTTAAACTTTTTTTTTTTCTAACACAAAGTGCTTGTAAGGCGTCGACGGTTACCAGCTTATAACTGTACATCTCTGCTTTTATTATTTACTACTGACTATCTGGATGCAACGAAGATGGGTTTCATTTTGCATGTGACAACGCTTGTCTACCATTACTTCGTTCTGTCACTATTCCCAGTTGTGTTCATGCTGAGTAGTATATCGCTATGCTTTTTACTTGTATACTCTTTCGATTATTAATATTCACTACCGTTATTAACGCGAAGTAGCTTTATGCTAGGGTTCACAAAGACTTTCGTCACGTATTTCCGTCACGGAAGCACGTTAGCAAAATGAAAGCCACCAGATGACCAAGAAAAAAACTATAAAAAAACTGCGTTTGCGCGAGTCGAATTCACGTCTTCGCAGACCGTGACCATGGCAGGCATGCGTTTAGTCCACTGTCCTACTGCCAATTCTTAACGCGTAGTGTTTAAGAGCTCATTTTTAGAAATTCCGGCCTCCGTGTCGGTGTCGGCATCGTTGGTTGTGAGTGAAAAGGGATCAGGTCCGTGACCGAAAGCCGAAAAACATGCGAATAAAATAAATAAAAGTTTCCGGTCTCGAGTGAGGATCGAACCCAGTCCGTCTGCGTGGCAAGCATGCTTTTCACTACATACGCCCGAAATGTTTTTAAGCTGCCTTGGAAAAAAAAAACGATATGCGAATGTAATCTAGCCAAGGAGTCTCTTAACGCATCACATATTACCGAGCAGAAGCGTACAATCGTGCCAGGCATCAAAACATGTGAATTGAGCAAATAGTGAGTGTTTTAAAGGCCCGTCCATTACGAAGCGCTCAAATATTTTCAATCATCATCATCAGCAGCAGAATCGTCCACAACGTGAACAGCGGAGTAGATTCACGTGTTGCCCTATATACACGCAGTATGCCCTTCGCTGATTCGCAAAAAAAAAAATTTGGCATAGTTGGCATTTAACAACTGTGCTAGCAACAAGCATTCAACGATACTTTGAAACGGCCAATGTTACGAACCCGGCCCGTATCCTAGTCCGCCAACCCCCCCCCCCCCCCCCCCCCCCCCACAAAAATCGGATGGAGGGGGTGCTTTAGAGAGAATAAGTCATGAAAAGCGGGGCTCTTTAAAACCTTGAACTGGTGCCCCCCCCCCTCCCTCTCTGCCGAAAAAATTCCTGGCTACGGGCCTGTTACGCGCACTGTCGTTCATTTTCGTGCGGCAGGGTGCGCTTGTCTCGCGTGGCGCAGAAGTCAACAGCGTGTTTCCGGGGCGTTTTTAGCAATTTTCACGTTAATGCGACTACTACTTGGTTGTTTTGGTCAATCTTAATATTTCCGACCTCGTTCGTTTATTTTAATCCTGTTTTCGGCATTGTTAGCCTTGATTGAGGCTTATATCGGCCATTTGATAGCAAGCGTGATCCCGCCACATGGATATATATGGACGACACCCCGGGCCCCTACACTGTTACGCATTTAAAAAGATGGGGCAGTGCTCACCCCTCACACAGGCACTAGACAGAGCCGAAGCAAGCTACGCTGCTTGAAGCGCTAGCCGGCCGCAGATGTGGAAAGCTACCGCGACTGAAGCTCAGTGCTACAGCATCGAACGCGTTATTCGAAGGTCGCAGGTTCGCATCCTGCCAGTGGCAAGTTATCTTTTCGTCCACTTTTCTTCCTTCACATTTACATTACAGTTACTTCTTAAAACATCCCCTATACTTTCTCTGTCATTATTGTCCGTTAGTTCACCTTAATAGTGTGTCTAACAAAAACGAGCCCTTTAACTTACAGTGTGCTATCATCACATTTTGTTCGTTCTTCGTATAACAACGCGATGCCCACGTATCAATGCAGTGCTGGTAGCAGGGCAAAAGCAAATGTGCCGCACCTTGTCAGATTCACAATGACACTATAGTACAAGCCAGGCTAAGCGCCCGCGGGTCGATGCCTGAAGGGTGGTGGCCAACAGATGGCGCTGTCATAAATCACGCCTCGTCGACCGATCGCGCGGCTATCGGAATCGACTGGTCTAGTGAGTACACACACGCGCCGCACTTTTCCCGGCGAGGCGGACGGATTTAGTTCGCCTCGAATGCCACCGGTTCTTGGAATGACCACGGAGGCCCAAATCATCCGGCGGTAATTTAGCTCGGAGGGATAAGGGCTCGCTGTCGTCGTCGTGCGTCATTAATGTCGCACAGATTCCGTACTTATCCACGTATTGGAGAGATGCTCGCTCGTCTTGAGAGCAGAGTGCGAAACACACGAGTGCTAAGAAAGGGAGATACAAACGAGAGGCGATCAACATTCAACTGAGGTTTATTGAAAAAAAAAAAGTCATAAAAGCTTATTGCACGAACCGGCAAGGGTGATAACATTGTCGATGCATCCACCAGATAGCAAAACTGCTCATGACCTCGGTCACCATAAACACCAAATTATGCTCACGCACCAACGCAGACTCAGTTTCTTAGCACCAGAATAAATTTCTTAACACCCAAAGCAATTGCAGTTTCCTAGCAGCCAAGCAATGTGTTTATAGAGTGCGTTCTCTCAGCAGCACTCTTCCAATTTTCGTGATATTTGCAATAACTAAATCTTTTTGAACTTGAAAACTATGACGGATCCGAATCCTGCGCTCTCACACATTATATATGATGTGCGCATACATTTGTGAACGAATGAAACAGACAATGCGAGAAAGGGACAATCCAGATCCACTCTAGAATCGTGGGAATGCCAAGGGATAAGTGACAATAACGAGAGTGCGGCTTCCAGCAAAAGCCTTCGTGCGAGCCGGGAGGTCGAGTTGGTCAGCCCGCCCACTTGCATCAACGCTGTGTCGTCCAGCGGGTCGATGAAGCCCCGCCAGGGTCTCGTGGGCGTAGCCTAAGGGGTGCATTTGGCCTTCTTTACCTATCGCGAGAATTATGAGGCTATTTCTGTCATTATCTATACGCCACCAGCCATAAGTGTTAGAGAACTTGCTTTGTTTGAAACAAGGTATCTAAAATCTCAGTTTTAATGTATTGCTGTGCATTGCTGTTTTTTTAATTAGCCAAGAGAATAAGTGTGCCTTGTCATGGTTGTGGTGTTTGGGAGGCACGAAATGTATAGTCATCTGGCGCCAAAATGCTTCCGTAGATTGACGCAGTGAAAAAACTACGCTATTTGAGAATGTCGGTGGAGTCATTGTTTCGAACGGTGGACTTGTCAGTTGTTCTTTGCACTGTCATCTGCTAGTATAGTCAGCATCTCATGCTACCATCTCCACCGTGGTGCCTGAAAGGACCTCCTCTGCACGTTGAAGTGGAGGGGGATATCTAAGATGGCTAACCTGTCATCGGCTGCCCTCAGGTAGATCTCATTAGACCTTTTACATAATTCGCCCGCTAACCGGATACACATTTACACGAACCTCAAGTCAAGTACGACGGTCGCCTTGTGGCACCATCTCAATCGATCATCGTTCAGTTGAAGATCTCGCACATCACGACATCTGCGGACTCCGAACTTATCCACTCATCGAGTCACAATGTAAAAAAATTATACAGAGTGCCCTAATAAATTGGCCATAATTTGTGACTCCAAGGCTGACCCTTCAAGGCGTGCAAAGGGTAATATGTGGGAACAATACCATCGGTGCGTGTCCTGTATCAACAAAGTTTGTGATCGCGCTAGTAATCAAGGGCAGGACGTTTTACAGCAGCTGTTTGGACGGGGTGTATTAGTGGCAACCAGCTGGCTGATGACACTGCGCACGATAGAACGCCCACACGACTCCTGCCCCAGACGCTTCAACACATCGCGCACAGCCGAAGGACCCAAACAATGGTTGCCCAAGCTGCGTTGGGTAGCATTCGTCGGCTAGCATTCGGCGGATCAGCAGAGTTTGAGAACTGGGTCAAACGCAGGCTGAGTTGTGTGAAACGTATGGGGCGCCGTATTTGTCGAAATTAAAGTTATACGTGCCTTATGATTAAGGTTCACAACTTATGCTCAAGCTGCGCAGCCCCCCCCCCCCCACCTCATACCTTATTCTCCGGGCGTATCTTTATGCACCTTTGCGGTGTTCACTCCTCTTGAGTAGCGACATCAACTTTACACATGTCACGTTTTCTACGCTCACGTGTAGTTACTGACTCCTTAGTAATGACCCTGTGTAATGAATGACTCACTTAGTCTTCGTTCGCTGTTTACCCTCGAAATAAAACAATGCCTACGTAACTGAGTCAGTTCATACTTAGCTCAAAAACTTGTGCATGCCAAGCTATCGAGTGAAGGCCACACCTCAAGTTCCACATTTCATGTCAAGCCTCCTTAAGGAGCAATCGTCGGCAAGCCTCACACGTGGTGTGATGTTACTGTAAGCACCTTCCGTTTGATCGAAAGGACCAAATCGTTTCTTCTTTGCTTCAGCAGCTTTCGCGGCCAGCGCTCGCGCACATTTACTCCCCATGGCTAGAAAATACGATGCGCCAGGCGATGCGCGAGCACCTGTAAAACATGAACTGTGTGTGTGGTGTGTGTGTTATGTGCAATGTGTATCTCCTCTTCCTCCCCTCTCTCTCTTTTCTCCTTCATTCCCCTCTCCCCTGTGTAGGGTAGCAAACTGGACTTAGTCTAGTTAACCTCCTTACCTTTTTGATATTTTTTCTTCTCTCTCGGAAATTGCACGGAACATGACGGCGAGTGCCAAAACCCGTCGAGAGTGTCCATATAATAACATTGAAACATCTTTGGATCGTAGTCTCCCAACATATCAGCCCAAGAAGCCATATTCTGCAGTTCTTAAATACAGAAGAACTGAGCAATCACCGTTGGGTGCGCACATGCACTGTTGCATGTGCGTTGTACATAAAGGTTTTCTGTCTCACTTTCTTGAACTCCCTCCCCACGTGCAGGGTAACAAACTGACCGCAGTAGGATTAACATGTGCGAGTTAGCAGTAACCTTTAGTAGTAACTGTCCGATGTTGCTCTTGCCAGTTTCAGACGTTTTCTAGTAGTTTTATTTTGTTGTGTACAAATTTCCTTTTTGCCTACAGTGTAGAACGTGTCAGTATCAGTAGCTAAAAAGAAAAACTGGGAATTCTACTAAACAATGTTCAGAGTGAATCATGCATGCGTTTCAAGGCACGTGATATATCCGGGTGATCTGTGCTTTTTGTTTAAAACAAATATACCCGCACATGTGGGGTGCACCAGGATCATGGAAAAGCAAGAATCTCCATCGTGTAGTACAGCCCGCAAGTGGACAAAAGCAGGAGTTTAGATTTAAATGCATAAAAAAAGTCGAAATACGACATTTAGAGGAGAAAGGATGGACAGCCTGCACCGAAGCTCTTTCGCTGCACATTCATCTAGGAGAAAGCTTTCGGCAGAACTACACTGTAGGCGTGCTCTGTTGTTGAACACGCTTCGCCGCTTGTGGCACGCTTCTGCTCGCAATCTACATTGTTCTACGAAATACGTCTGCCTCTTTCGAAGTGCACGAACTGCCTTCCGTTTTGTAGAGACGCCGCGAAAAGCGTTCATACTACCTATAAAAACAAAAAATGCAAGTCACGGTTTCACGGCAAAGGGGGGGGGGGGCGAGAATGTTATTCCAAGGAATATGAATGTCGCACGAAGAATGGCCAACAGCCCGAAACTTCCTGCACGCTGCTCGAGCGAAAAGAACGCAAAAAACACATGCGATACGAGCGCGAACTAACTGTCAAAGCTCTAAACCGGCAGTGCGCTGTTCAAACACAAAACAGGACGCATGAAAAGACCATACAAGTATACACAGAATAACAAATGTCACGGTAGTTACTTTAAATAGCCCCTAGTTTGGCTCTTCTAGATAGCAGCACATTCATTTCATGAACGTGGCCGCTGTAGCGAGCGATGGGAATACCACGCCCCAGTCTATAGCTTCAGCGCGAACTTTGCGCAGAAAGCACCAGACGAACCATCCACCTTTTAAGAGATAAACGTGCTAACATGGGTGACCACGCCCTGTATGTCAATCTACAAGTCGCAGACGCTCCTCCCAACTCCGGCGACAGAGTAGGTAGTTTTAGAATTGGGAACCCAAGGAACAAGGAAGGCAAGAAAAATTTTAGTCACCAGAGTGCATGCGCGAAGCCCAGTCAGTCTTAGATTTTTGCGCTCACGTTTTCTCAAGACCGAAAAAAAAAACGAGAACTAGCGTGGGTCGCCAGCGAGGCAACGCAAACGCGGCACGGACCACGACTCAGCGTGGCCCGCGAGTCGCGTGTGTTTTACCGAACGGATCTAATTTTCAAATGCTGGTGCTGCTTCGAACTGTGTAGCATCCCACCCAATGCCCACTAAGCTATTTGGGTGGCGACAATTTTTGAGCCGCGCCCTTCGCGCCGGCTTACGGGTGACAGTGAATACGCTGAAGTGCTCCGATCTCTGCGCGCCTCGCCGTTAGTATCCTGTAAAGGGGAAGCAGACGTACGGCGTGTAACGGAACTGTATGACTCAGTGCGCTGAAGAGCGAGAGGTTGCACGTTCGATTCCAAGCCGTCCTGTTTGGATATTTCTTTCTCTTCTGAATCATTTTGTTTTTGGCTTGTATACATTAAACATACATGTACACATACGAGACAACACAGCGACTGCGAAAGACCACCGAGAGTGTGCACATATAATTGATGTGCAGTAAAGCTGGCTCAGTAGGTTTGCTGATTATTTTGGCATGACCCAATGCTACTTCTGATTGCTGTTTGGCCTCGACGAAACTCCGCACTCCGCGTGCTCTTTGTCTGCAGCTCCATTAAATTCTAACTTGAAATTCCAAGCAGCATAAGTTCGTAAAGTTGAACCATTACTTCAAGACTATTCATGGCAATAAAACCACTTAAATTGAGACAGTACAGCCAACGGCCGTGGTATCGCACTGTCCAGTTACGTTATCTTACGTTTTACTGGTTTGCAAGGCCCCGCGTACTACACCTCTCAGGCATTTTTGAGAATAGGCGATTGATCCAACCCACACTTCGAATGTGATGCGGTTGATTGAGCCTAAATTGCAACTTTCTACAATGTGTTCTCCGTCATCATCGCTGTATATCCGGGCGAACAGTCTCATTAACTCAGCGAAAAGACAACCCATGCATATTCCACCGAGGATGCGTGATGCGCATTTTGTGGATGAAAGCACGTGCACTGAAAGCAATAGTGTCAGCGATGTACATCCAAAGAAGGCAGCTCTGACGTGCCCATAAAGTGATTTCCAGGGCTGTCCCACGTGTTACATAACCTAATAACTCACAATGAAGCCACACACGGCATCGATTTTTAGTTTATTTACTGCACTGCATAACTTGAGACTAATAGACGGAAATTAATTAAAGCAAACGTAAAGACAAGTTTGCCGCCGATCGGAACGGGGCTAGCAACCATGATTCAAAGCTTGTTGGTTCGGTACCGGCTGATGGCAAGTTGCAGCGAGTGACACTGGAGACGGTGGGTACCTTATATAACTAATGCGGACACGAGACACAAAACTACGGTGGTCTGCTTGCGTAGTCTGAAGTTGGGAAATGTGAGCGCGCTCCGCTATATCTCGACGAAACTACGAAGGGATCGTGGCTCGCTGCGCATAGCTATGAAAGTCGATTTGAATATTTATTGTAGAAAGCAGCTGAACTACATATCTACGTTAATGGTCAAGTCAGGTTTTGTGTCCCACGTTTATTTTCAACCAATGCCGTCATAAGGTTAAAGGTCAAGTCAGGTTTTGTGTCCCAGGTTTATTTTCAACCAATGCCGTCATAAGGTTCCCAACAGAGACTTTCGCGTGGACCAAATTGGGTCAAGTACTAATGCTGAATGGTGCGGAGTGCATACCATTACAAATCGTATGAAAAGGTTATCGTCGCTTTCTATTTATGACTTGTTGATCGCTTTGGAAGCCGACAACAGAGCGTGCCAAAAACACACGTCGTGCACATCAGGTGTCCGGAAAAAACCTCCTCGCCATCGCCCATCAAGAGCAGTTGTTCATCAGCTGCGCCCACAGACGGAGACAGTCCGCGCAGTCGCCGTGAAGAGTTCGCCTGCCACGCGAGCCGAGTATACACGAGCGACGAAAGGCCCATGCTACCACCAAGGGTGCCACACCCAGCTTTGAACGTTGGTTCTGGCGCTGGAGTTTGGACATTCTTGCATGGTCCGTGACAAGCTGTGGCCCGACTCTACTTTGTCTACGCCCGAGAAAGGCTTATAGCACCAGCCAAGAAGGACACGTTAAGCCCCAAAGATCAGCCTGCTTCACTGTTTCTCAAACGTTACACAGGTAGTGTAACCACTTACAGAAAAGAATATCCTGGGACCTTGGCCGACGTTCTCGCAAAAGCGTGGGGCCACGAATGCCGGCTTGTGCTTATTGAGGGCCACCGCGGACTTCACGAGCGCTTGTGAGCGAACATCGCGAGACTGTGCTGCGTAGTCTCAAGCTATCTATCTGTTTCTTGCTCTTCTTTTCTGTCTATCTCTTCCCTTACTACTATACCCCCTTTCCCTCACCCCATGTGTAGGGTAGCCAACCGAGCCAAAGCATTGTTAACCTCCCTGCCTTTCCTCTTCAATTTTTCCTTTCACTCTCTCTTACTTTTTATTGGAGAGGGGCAGGAAAGAAAGCTGCCCTTCACGGTAATTTCGACACCATCGGGAGCACATTGTGTACGAGAAGTCATGGACTCTAGCGCATCACGTCTAGGACGGGCAGACGTCCAAGCTTGCCATTCAAGGCAAAATTGGTGGGAAAAAGAGCGATGCTGACGAAAGAAAAAGTATCGTAAAGATAAAAGGCTAGCTATGGCTCCCACGGATGTTTCGTAGCGAATGTATCTAGATGCACGATGTTCAAAGTGTTGATGACATGCACTGTTCATGGCACTGTACGCTCCAATATTCGGTGTATGTATAAAGGTATATAAGCGCTGAGATGGGTGTTTCGGTCCGCCAGATTGCGATGATCATCGACGGCGCATAATGACAGTTCCTAGCTCCTGCGTCTTTCCGGGAGAAATCGGCGGTGGCCGGCTTCCCGGCTTTCTCGTGCTGCTTGATGCAGTGCGAGGCTGCCTAATGAGCGCCTTCTAGCACGCGCCATCGACGGTGCGACCGAGCTGAGCGAAGAGGCGCTCATTCGCCCCGATACCTTAGCGGTGTTCGAGCTTCGTTTGTGCTGACGCACGTAGGGCTGCTGGGCCTTAGTCAAAGAAAAAAAAAGTGCTTGCGCTTGCTCAGATGAGCGCAGCGTTCTGGGAATTCTGTGTGCCGTTCGACTTTAGTTCTAGGAATGCTTTTCCTTCGGCAAACTTGAGCGATTCCTAGCATTGAGATATCGCAGCAGCATATGCGGCGCCCACTAGTGGAAGACGAAATAATGTAGGAAAATTGTGAAAGGGAAAACGATAGGTGCAACCTTAAGAGACAGGGAAAGAGCAGAGTAGGTCATGGAACAAACGCAGGCTATCAGTATCGTAGCTTAAATCAAAAGTGGGCTGGGCACGTGGCACGTAGGCAGGATAACCGCTAGTCATTAAGGGCAAATAAATGGAATTGTCCGTAACCACATCGCGCGAGATCAGAAAAAAACCCTATAGTATTGATGATACAGTGGGGCTCAAACCCGGGTCCGCTGGGTGCCAGCCCAGTATTATATCACTGAGCCACGTCAGTGTTTATTTTATTGCATGGTATTTAATAAAGTATTTGCGCAATAAAGACAAATCAAGTGAACAAAAGTACAATCAAATCGCGAAAATAAGCGCTCAAGTGTTACTCATAAACACTTAATGGCTAACACAGCGCGAGTTTCTCACATGGAGAGTTCTTCACATCATGTTATGCAAACAAAAAAGGGGTAGGGCAAACAGTTCTCTAAGATGGAGTACCAGTGCGGTCTAAAGTCTAGCCCGTCGTAAATGTTTTGAGGTGGATATACATTTGAATGAAGTGTGTGCTTGATGAGGTGGTGAGCTCTGCATTGCGGTCTTGCGTTCGTGTCTTCCCCAAGCTGTGCATACCCATGAGGAAAAACATGTCATATGTCATCATTAATCGCTGCTGGTAGAAGATAACGTATCGTGTGAGAATTAATGACGAAACGTTTTTTTAGTGCTCGCTGAAGGACATCCCAAAACAGCGTGGCATCTTTGCAGCTAACAAAGCAATGTTCAATCGTTTCCAGCACATCACATAGACGGCAGTTAACAGACGGAATGAAAATACCCTTTCTTTATAACCATGTGTTTACCGCCAATGTTTCCGTGTGGGACTTCTTGGCAAACTTACTTTAGGCAGGCTTGGTGTAGGAAAATCAATCGCGTTAATACGTCTTATAAAGCGTATAAAGAACAGGCAGTCGTCGCACAATGCGAATAGCGTAACGAGTAGGTCGTCCAATGCTCGAACCCATTACAAAAGCTTGTTTTTGTTCAGCTATTAACTGTGGCGCATACCTACTCCAGGAATCGTCGTCAGCCACTGCATGAACAATTGGCACAATATTCATCGCAATAGTTTAGCGGATACCACGCTTCTCAGAGAGTGACGAAAAATAGCATAGAGAATGCCGGCAAACTACCCTAAAATTTTTATCAAGGCCGTAGTGCCGTAGTGGGCATCACCGTAGTGGGCCACCATTAATTCCCTAGTGGGTATCAAGCAAGTGTGCTTGCAGCAGTTACCTAATGAGTGTTCAGAAAAGGCTCTGAAAGGCCGCTCTTCTAGCTTTCGCTATGAGTGTGGTGCACCTTCTGAGCAGTTCTAGCGTTATTTTTTCATCGTCGCCAGCCACAGCGTTAAAAAATTGCAAGAATTTCTTGCAAGTCTGCAGCGGGTATTGCACCTCCCCGAAGAATGACGAAGGATGGCATAGTGAACGTCTACTACCTACACAATGACATATAGTGTAGCGGGTACCCTGCTAGTGTGGTTACAGGAGCTACCCAAAAAGCCCATTTTTCCAGATTTCGCTGTGACAGTGGTGCACGTTCCGCGCAGGGCTGGCATTTTTTTTTTAAAGCGTGATTGCATATTGTCGTAAAACAAGTGGGCCTCTTTCACATATAATCCACATTGCTTCGTAATGATGTGACTTTCGATGAAAACTATTACACAGAATGCACGAGATCTCTACTCCCTACACTGCTTTTTACCTCATAAACTATGCTGTACAGCCTACGCACGGTGACGAGAGGAACGAGACATCGGCCAATGAAACCGCCGTGCTCATCAACCCTTTTTGCTGATTCGCAGGTGTCGTGGGTCCGGCAACGCGACTTGCACATCCTGACGGTGGGCACGTACACGTACACTTCCGACCAGCGCTTCCACTCGATCCACCTGGAAGGATCCGAAGATTGGACGCTCGAGATCCGCTACACGCAGAAGTGGGACGCCGGCGTCTACGAATGCCAGGTCTCCACCGAGCCCAAAATGAGCCTCAACATCTCGCTCTCGGTGGTCGGTGAGTGATCGCTTTCGCTAACGCGATTGCTTTGTCGAACCGTGCTTCCCATACGACGTGTGCTTTGGGATCATTCTCACGTCTAGCCACGTCGCCAGTGGCGTAGGAGGAAAGCAAGGCAGCGCGTAATGCATGCCCGATTGTTCTAAGATGCTCTGAAAGGCTCCTCCACAAGTTCACAGGGTGCACGACTATTACATTTTCTAGATTTTATTTAATTTCTGATAAGTAAACATGGGTAGTCATTGCCTAGAAATGGCGATATTTTTTTCAATTATCATTATTTCAAAAAAGAAAGAAAGAATGAATGAATGAAAGAATGAAAGAATGAAAGAAAGAATGAAAGAAAGAATGAAAGAAAGAATGAAAGAAAGAATGAAAGAAAGAATGAAAGAAAGAATGAATGAATGAATGAAAGAAAGAAAGAGAAAGAAAGAATGAGAAAGAAAGAATGAGAAAGAAAGAAAGAAAGAAAGAAAGAAAGAAAGAAAGAAAGAAAGAAAGAAAGAAAGAAAGAGAGAGAACGAAAGAATGAGGAAGATAGAATGAGATAGAAAGAATGAAAGAAAGAATGAAAGAATGAATGAAAGGATGAATGAATGAATGAATGAATGAATGAATGAATGAATGAATGAATGAATGAATGAATGAATGAATAAATGAATGAATGAATGAATGAATGAACAGAGCCGTGCCGCTTCGGTGTTCGAACAACACTGGACCCGTTAACCAGGTATGCAGCTGGATACTGGGCACCAGCGGCTTCGAAATAAGAATATTTGTATTAGTTAGTCCGTGATCTGCATTCAGAGCTCTCTGCCATTGTGAGTATTTCTCTGCGACTGTAAATTATTTTCCGCACTGTGAGTTTTGCTAACGAAAACCACAAAGGCAGGCTACAATCTGACATAACTGTAGCATCAAACGTTGTCGTATTTTTCCTGGTGTACTTGCGCAAAATCCGCGGCTCTCGCAGTTTTGTTTTCCTAACTTAGCTGAAGTATCGAAAAGATTAAGCTGCTACATGCTCCTCTCGTCAATTGCAATCACATAGTAAGTGCCTTGTTCATGTTAACCGTTTTCCCGCCGCGGTGGTCTAATGGCTAAGGTACTCGGCTGCTGACCCACAGGTCGCGGGTTCAAATCCCGGCTGCGGCGGCTGCATTTCCGATGGAGGCGGAAATGTTGTAGGCCCGTGGGCTCAGATTTGGGTGCACGTTAAAGAACCCCAGGTGGTCGAAATTTCCGGAGCCCTCCACTACGGCGTCTCTCATAATTATATGGTGGTTTTGGGACGTTAAACCCCACAAATCAATCAATCATGTTAACCGTTTTGAGGGGAAGGCAGGCTCTTGCAAAATGTCGCGAAGCCTCGAAAGATTTTCGGCTCACCGTTGAAGAAAGAACGTCATAAATGTAACGCTCAAATGCGTATGAGTTTTAGTGCTGTTTTATGAACGAGTGAACAATAACGCTGCATGTAAAAAAAAATTGCCCGCAGCTTCTCTCGGGGGAACACTGAGGAGGATGCAGAGCATATAATTGGTTAACGGGGTGTTAAAGTGCGACTTACTTGGGTCGATGGCTAAATTGGTTAACGTGGTTGTGAAATGGGGTGTTAAATTGCGACTTACTTGGGTCGATGGCTAAATTGGTTAACGTGGTTGTAGGAGGGGGTGTTAAATGAGTGAACACGTACACACGTATGCGAAAGGGCGGCGCTGGTCGAAGGGACGTCGATCATTGTGTTTGTGGATTCGTTGGAATTCATTTCACCGCGACCTTGGACGTCGACGCGCCGTACAAACCAACCGACGAGCGGCAACTGAGCGAGCGAGCGCCGACCTTGAGTATATATACAGCACGACGGCGCATGCACTGTCAGCTGTTGAATGTTCTCGAAGCGCGACGCCACATGCGCGTCCACTGGAGGATCAGGAGAATTGTAGATGTCGAACGCGGTGTGTAGAGGAGGAAGGGTGCACAGATGGTGGAGGAGTGAAGCGCGCGCGGTGTGTAGAGGAGGAAGGGATGCACAGATGGTGGAAGAGTGGGCGACGGCGCGACGGCGCATGCGCGCGCGTCAGCTGTCGAATGTTCGAGAAGCGGTGCGGACGGCGCGGACGGCGCACTACAAGGCGCGAGTATAAGATGCTTCCGCATCTAAAAAATGCGAAAATTGCGCTTCATCAACGCTGAAAAAGAAAATGGAACACTGTATTCTGGGTGGAAAAGGGGTCTTAGTTTCTTTTTAATATAGTGAACAGATGTGCTCAACTTTTTCTCTATATCGCCCCGCCATGGTGATCTAGTGGCGAAGGTACCCGGCTGCTGACCCGCAGGTCGCGGATTCGAAACCCGGCTGCGGCGGCTGCATTTCCGATGGAGGCGGAAATGTTGTAGGCCCGTGTGCTCAGATTTGGTGCACGTTAAAGAACCCCAGGTGGTTGAAATTTCCGGAGCCCTCCAGTATGGCGTCTCTCATAATCATATGGTGTTTTTGGGACGTTAAACCCCACATATCAATCATTCAATCAATTTTTCTCTATATGCAAGGGCGAAAATGCATATCTCTGATGTTTGATGCACCACTTTTTTTACTCCAAACGTCGATGTCCGTTCCTCTTGTCGCAGTGGCGAAGGCGCGCATTCCGGAGGGCAGCAACTTGTACATCCAGAGCGGCAACACCATCAACCTGACGTGCGTGGTGACAGACACGCGGACACCTCCCGTGTACGTCTTCTGGTACCACGACGACCGCATGATCAACTACGACTCGAGCCGTCGGGAGGGCATCCGCGTCGTCACCGAGCGAGGTCCCGCCACCACCGTCTCCAGGCTGCAGGTATGCACCGTCGTCCCGAACGTTGCTCCGATACCTACGTTCTGCCATAAGCCAAGGACATGTATACCGCTAACGGCTCAGCCCTATACCACCCAGTTACCCGAGTATCAGTCAGCTGAATTCACCAGATGTGAGTATAGCTGAGCGTGCCCAATGCTGGTGGAACATGCATACCAGACAAGCCAGCTGCAGACGCCGCGATCATTCTAGCCACCTCCTTACAGCCCCTTTGTAAAAAAGCTCTTATCCTTACTCGATATTGGTTGGTTGTCCCTGTACCGCGACCTTGGACATTTCTTTGCTTACTGAGCTATTGAGTGTTGACTTTTCATTCTGCTCTTCGCAGCAGCAAATCAGTGCTAGGGTCAAAGAGTGCGAGACGTTCCTTGAAGGAAGCCTTCTACTTTCTTCACCCCAGGTCCTTGATGCAGCCACACGGGACTCGGGAAACTACTCGTGCATACCATCTTACGCAGATCCTGCAAACATCACGGTCCATGTACTCAATGGTAATTTGTTTTTGTTTTTTCTGTCGCGAGCTGTATTACACCTGTTCCTCAAGAGAGCGTCGGAGCTTTAGGCTGTCCTCTCCGTTAATGGGCGATACCCGGAGATACAGAACTTGACCCGTACACGTACATGGAGGAATTCATTACGCATAGGAAAGTCCTTAGCGGTATTTCATCGGTGGTTAGTACAAAATAATAAAGCTGTACTGTAAATTACTTTAGTGCGCTAGAAAAACAACCTCTGATCTCTCAGTGACAAGTGAACACATAGAATAAAACAGTTCCAGCGACACCCCACCTTCTGCCGATAAATTCACGCAGCTTCTCACACGACAACAAAACAGGAAGACTCAGCCGATAAATAAATGTTTCTACCTAAGAATGAAGAGAACGTTGAACTTACATGGCGCTCGGATATCTTCTAGTGCGCTGGTTTTTAGGCGAAATACAAAGAAATGTAGAAGTGGCTTCTGTTCCTTATATGATGTATGATTATATTTTGCTTTACTACGAAATAAATAATAACTTGTAACATAGTATATATTGGCGAATACACCAATATATACTTCTTTCTGTTGCTAAGCTAGACAGAGGGGAGCAGAAACGATGTGAATTGTGCAGTAGAAATGTTTTGATGGAGCAAGAACGAATTTCACAACTGCATCATTGTGGCAGGATTTCAATTCATCAAGAAATTGTGTATTCTTTACCAATTAGCTACTGTTATGCTGTCGGCAAGTTCACATATTAGTAGACGTAAGTATTCATGCCGCTCTTTAGCAGTTCACCTTGAATTTCTTTTACTGCGCCTATCGAGAAACACTCTCCTGCCTTTTTGCTCTTTTTTTCTCGATAGACGCTTTACTCGATCATCACCACAAACACACCCAAAATCGTCGAACATGTTTTTTTTTTTTTGTAAACACGCATCACCATAAGCGGAAGCGCCCCTCTTTACCACACTCGGTAGGACCTCTCTTTTGATTCCACAGTTCTAACCACGCAGCTTTGCGACGATAGGGGCAGACCCAGATACTGCATTTCTTCTTACATATAGCCTCAAAGATCAATGGCATGTCGTTCTGGGGAGCACATCATCGATCCCCTTTCACTTTGCCATCCCCTGCGAAACTTGTTTTTTTTTTCTCGTTTTGAACTCGCAAAACGAGGGGTGTGCGTGACACTTGGCCCCTCTGATGTAGTGCCACCTACATTTTAAAAAAAAGACACATCCTGTTGCATTGAGCCGAAACGGCGTCTCGGGCCTAGTTCTCCTGGTACCCGCTCTGGCTCCACTGCTCCAGTACGGCAGTTCACGGAGAAGCACTTCCACGGTTTTCAGTCGTACGCGGGACAGTGACTTTAGTCAGGTCGTAAAGAACGAGTTTTATAGTGGCACATCACAGGTTAAATATTGAAGTCGTTATTAGGAGTGCCAGTTACCCCTCTTATGTGAACAGCTTGCTCTAGGAGTGTCAATACTTTGTAGAGTGGGCCTCAATAACTCTTCATGAAGACTGCCCGTTAGACTAACCTGAAAGTACTCTATCACGAAAAAAACGGGAGATAAAAGCCGTGTCTGCATTTCATCTCGATCGGCCTGTAATTTTTCCAACAGTTCTCTTTGACAAGAAGCTTCCTTTTTCAATGTGTTCAATGCTTTTTCTCGCACTTCGAAACGACGCGCAAGATATAATGTGGTTTGGCAGAGCTGGTCGATGTGCACGGAAAGTTACGTTCCGTGCACGATTCTGAGGTCAATTAAGAAACGAGCGCTTCGATCTCGTCTTACCCATGGTGCGAGCTAATTTTATCTTGGGATTTTCTCCTGACCCTTGACAATCACCAGCCCCAGCTATTGCGTCATCAGCTGGATTCATTCGCCGGCGTTTCCTGCAGGCTGCGCTTTTTTTTTTCTTTTTTTGCGTGTAGTGTTTTGCACGTAGTGTTTTGCATAACCGGGAAACACAGTTGGGACCGCAGTTCTCACCTGGTCAACAGCAAACCGTGTGCGTAGAATGAAAAGTGATTAGCTTCATTTTAAGAGGGTTAAGTGGACCAGAATATGATTATTTTTATTTACACACTCAGGAGCGAAACCTCGACACGGTGAATGCGCAGTAACGGCCGAAGCTGCGCCTCCCACGGGATACGAGGGTTTACACGTCATTTTTCACCACTGATTTTGGGCGTATCGACATTTTTTTTATTATTAATATCAATATGACAAGACCAGCGGAAGTTGCCTGTATGCCTATGAACACGCGATCACGTTTTACTAACGCTCGCTTTATATGCAATTTTCGAACCATGATGTACACAGCAATTGAGACGTGATACACGGAGTTGTGGCTGAATAGCTTTACGCATGTTGTAAGCTAACCAGACACATGACTACGCTGGCCTCGTATGGTTCGACGTAACGTCAGCACTGCACTAACATCAGTTGTATCGAACCTTCGATTATTTTACTTTTTAAAAAAAATTAAACGAATAAACAGTTCGTGTAGAACTCCGTGTGCACCAGATTCACAGGAGGCGCTTCCATTCCAAGGATGGTGCAGATTAGTTTATTACCTACTTTCTTTTCGGTAGTATTGCCTTGTTTGTTGATTGATATGTGGGCTTTAACGTCTTAAAACCACCATATGATTATGAGAGACGCCGTAGTGGAGGGCTCCGGAAATTTTGACCACCTGGGGTTCTTTAACGTGTACACAAATCTGAGCACACGAGCCTACTACATTTCCGCCTCGATCGGAAATGCAGCCGCCGTAGCCGGGATTTGATCCCGCGACCTGCGGGTCAGCAGCCTAGTACCTTAGCCGCTGACCACCGCGGCGGGGCTGCCTTGTTCGTTCCGCGTTTACACATGTCTTTTTTTTTTTTCATGCAGGAGAAAAGCCGGCCGCCATGCAGCATGGACGCCAGGGCAACCTCGCCGAGCGGTCGCTGTCATCGCTGATGCTGGTGTCGGCAGTGCTGCTTTTGCACCGGCTCTTTTCTCACTTCGTGGTGCACAGATAGTGTGGCGGACGGAGGGACATTCGCCTTTCGACAGCGTCGCCGAAAACCATCCAGCTTAGCGCTGCCGCGGCATCGAAGCAGCGAGGAATACGCGATGGACGTGATTCCAGGATCGACTGATCTAGAGACTATTCCCGACACCGCCTCTGTGCCGGCGGACAGGCTTCCTCAGTCAACGCCTCCGATTGTTTTGCCCGTGTTTATGTTTACGCGCTCCTCCTGGATCTCGTCACAAAGGAGCCGTTCCGTGGAAGGAAAAAAAAAAAAACCTCGAAAAGAAGGTGGCGGCCACGTATCGTCGGCTATTTTCGTCGCGTCTCCACATCCCCATTAACGCGACCAGCCGCCGCTTTACCATTCCTCGGACAGGCCTGAAAACTGGCCTTTATGTCCTGGTCGTGTAGTGCCTACCCAATGCAGGATATCTTTTTTTTTTTCAATCCCAATGTTACAAGGACAACAACGTACCAACATACAGTGAGACATCGTCGAATATACGTAAAAAAACTGCACAGACACAAGGCGTCCGTGCGTAAACTTTGGAAAGGCCTTCCAGTTACGTAACCAAACGGAACGAGCGTCTTGTCACAATAACTGGACATGTCGTGCAACACGTTCCCCGTCAAATATCATGAGGAGACTCTCATAATAGAAACGTTTAGAATCACTCCACGAATATTTAGTGAGAAACCCATAAGTAAGACAGAGTGCTCTGGGAGTTTCCTCGAGCTTGGTGAGCCATTGCGGTGCTGCATTTGCGCAGAACGACGTGCGTATTTTATTACCATTTTTTATTAATATTGTCACCCTTAACGTCACTAGTCACTTTCTCTTTGGTTAAAAAAAAAAACGACCGAATCAATCATACGCACAACTTTCGCGACATGAGCCTTTGTTGCTAACGGCGGGGGCATCGTCTCAAATGTTCAATGCGTATGTAAGTCTTCCCAATATGTTCTATTATTTACTTGTCTGCTTTTCTGTTCATCTCCTCCGAGGAACACAGCACTGAAATGTTATAGTAGGCACTGTCTTGTAATTTTTTTCACGAAGGAAGATGTCCAGAAGTAGCTTGTACGTGTCCTAGCTCTGAAGCACAATTACTGACGTTCCCGACCCAAGAGACGACCAGCAGAACCTTATGGCTAGTGCGTATGTCTTTCTAAGCTCCTAAATGCTGTATGGCATACGATGGCGTCGGATGAATTTAGCACAAGCACATTGCGGCGAAATCTAGTCGCTGCTTCCATCTTTCTGCGCAAAAAGGACGAACGCGTGCTTCTTGAAGAGACCGATCAGTCTCACCACCGATGAAGTGGCACAAAATCTTTAGCCTTGTTATACTTCTTTAACGCGGTATAACTAACGCGACACGGCACTTCAGAAAACGTTCAACAGTCGTTTCACAGCACTCCGATTAAAACAAAGTTGCGCGAATTTTTCCAGCAACACAAAGGCTTGCTTTCCACGTGCTTAACGTTTAAATGATAACTTCAGCAAAAGGCATAGAATGAATTGTAGCGAGGGCTCTAAAGCTTCCCGAAGCTATCGATTCGCGGTAGATTCTTTCGCCTTCATTAACGCTGTCTAGTTGTGGTGAACTACTGTAGCCGGTTGTCAAGATCTCGTCACGTTTTATGTCTGTGCACTCGTTTCCCGGTGTTCAAAGATATCGCGCTTTGCATTTACAGTTGTAAGCGGCATCTTTCTCGCCAGAAAGTACTGACAGTATGTAAACTTTGCTCCCAACCACACTTCGTACAGGCTTACCATGTAAAGACCATTTCGTGACGTTCCTTCCTTAGGTGACCTTGATAACAGGTGACTTTATTATTTAACAGTAAAAGCTTCGTTCCTCCCTCCGCACCCTCGAAACCCCACAAGCACTTTAAGCTTCACGGGCACAGATTGCATTTTTCGCCAACCCCAACCTGCCTACCAAACTAGTCGCGTTCCCCGTTTCCAAAAGAAAGAAAGCTCTACTTCTGGATCGGCCAGCGGTACTCATCGTGACTGGGGTATACACAACTCGGCTAAGTTCCCAAACTTTGCACCGCGAAAATGTTTCTCTTGGTCGATCGGCAGGCAGTGGCTCCAGCGCGAGGTCACCAGTCAAAGTGCATGATAAACGGCGGCGACGTGAAGCCGCTGCATCGACAAAGACAACGCCCTTGCTTCGGACGAATGCCGTCGTCGCCAAGGCTTCAGTCAGATGTGCGCGTGTGTGTGTGCGTGTGCGTGCGTAAATGTGTTGTTGACACCTCATCCTCTCTTCCACTGACTTCCTCTGAGACCAGCAACACTAAAGCAGAAGTTCACTGGTCATACTGAAATAGTGAACGACAGAGAACGGAAGTGAAGGCACGCGCCGGTGATGCAGTGCCACTCATGGACAAATAAAAAGGGGCAAGCAGCCACTGTTTGAATGAAGATGTCTCGTTGTGGGTGTCTTACAGCAAGCTCCTCGTCACCACGGCAACGCTCGTCGGCGGCAGTCGATCACCGTGACACTGCTGGCAGATTTCGCGTCCTGCGGGAATCGATCTCTTGCGTCTGCGATGAGGTTACATTATTTGAGGTCGACTGAGACGTGGGTTACAGTACGTATACCCGCCTCGTTGTGCAAATCGAGTAGACGTGTGCGTTATACAACAGCACTGTACACACGGACAAGGTTGTATGTACACACGACTACCACTAATATAAAACCTGTAGGAATTTCCTGTAGGGCACATGGTTTCTTTTTAAGCTTCGCCTAAGTTAGTTGAGACACCCGGTACAGAGGTGTGAATTCAATAATAAATTTCGCACCAAAATAACTACAACACTGCAAACGACGGAAACACATCGGCAGGAAGGGCGCCCGTCCTAACCACTTGTTTTCTTCGTTTGCAGTGTGGTCGTGGTTTTGGCACAAAATTGACCATTTAATTCAGGCATGCCCTAACTAGCCTAACCGCAAGCACTGCACCCTTTTAGTTGGCACCAACTTTAACGTGTCGCGTTTCAATGCTGTTTCCATCTGTGAGAATCCTGGGTACGCCACCCAGACACGTTGCCTATGACCAGCATGCAGAAGCGACTTCATTCATTCGTAAGTCTGTGTCACAATTTTAAAAAACTGCTCAGAATGAGGGGTTAGCAAGAAAACTAGGAGCAGCGCACAGGCAGAATTTGGGTGGTCCACTTGTGTTTCGTAGTGTAACGCGAGCCCACTCCAAAACCGGGAAAGTCTTGTCATGATTGTAACCACGCCTCCGTTTCTCAAAGGATTGGTTCATAGTAACGCATCAAAGTCTAAAACATAAATGTTAGGGAATGTTTCAAGATAGAACACCCTTTATTTAGTCCCCCCTCCTTCCGTAAAAAAAATGCGGAGAAATAAACGTTATGTCCGTTTGCACAGACACCTTCGATCATATACTGTAGTGTCAAGAAAGCGCAACAAGTCGGCTATACTTATATAGAGCGTACCTCGTGTCCCTTTTGTTCAAGTATTGCGATGCGATAACCAAGACATGAGAACATGAGAGAGACCTTTGTCCTGCAATGGACGTAGTCAGGATGATGACGACGACGATGATGATGATGATGATGATCCAAGACACGGGAAGTAACGAAGCGAAGCCACGTAAACATCGGATACCATCACGACGTCCTATCTGAGGCTCGTCGAGTATGTCGGCCTTTTCTATAGCGTGTTGCGACCAGGGTTTGTAGGCTCCAGAAATCCGGCATAAAGATGCCGAAGCAGGAGGAGGTTTAACTTAGTAGAGAGGGTTTATTTACATTGTTTACATGGCACGAGCTCTCTGGCCGTAACCTCTACATTGAGAAGATCTACATGGAAAGATTCTCCATTCAACAAGTCCCTTGGACAAGCACTCAGCAGCCCACTAGGGCTGACTTTTAAACAGTCTCATTTACCCAGATCCCTACATCGGGGAATAGGTCCATACTGCACTGTCCAATAACATCTTCCACAGCACCACGAGGGTAATTATGCTGGCACCGCCCCCAACAAACACACATACACAAACCAAAACACGTGTATGGTCCCGACGATGCTGCCTCCTCCGGCGAATCTTGCTTCCCAGTGAGCGGGGTGAAACGAGTTTTTCATCTCGGCGCTTGGCCCGACCATCCATGTTTTGTCGACCGGTGGTCGTGGCAAGGCGCCTCAGAGGGCAAATGCCTGGACATCTGGTGCGGATTTGAGCGTCGGTGGCCCATCAGTCAGAGACGCACAGCGGGGGGTGGGGGGGGGGAGTGAGTGATATTAAATGAAAAGAAAAGTGAGCCCGGTAACTGTCTCTCACGGGGAGGACAGTAACTCACGAGGGATGGGAATAGAAAAGGGATTAAAAGTATAGGATTAAAAGAGAAAGAGATAGAGAGGGAAAAAGGAGAGAGCGAGGCGCAGGGACAGCGAACGACGAAAGTGAAGAGAAGACAGGAAAGATGGACACGGTTGCAGGAGTCCGAGGACGGGGCACCATTGGCGAGAGCTGTTGTCGGCGTCAGAAGTTGGCGTAGGGCCGACTCAGTCGGCCAGAGCTACGCTGTCGTCGGAGATCACGGGGGCACAACCAGTCGGCATGAAATCCAGCGAGCGAGTGGGAGACGCACAGCGCGGTGGTCCAATGTCCATCTTGGGCGGAAACTCGACATTCTGGCTTTGCTGGGGCACGAGGACGCCACGTGTCACATCTCCGCGCCGGCCTTAAGGATAGCAGTGCTGCCCCGTGGAGTAATTAGACCCATGCATCGCCCAGTACATAAAAACATCACGGCGTCTTCGTGCTGCTCCTCATCTCCACAAAGTGAGGCGGCAACCTTTCTTCCGTTCCGGTAGCCGCGGCCAAAGGGTGGCCCGCAACAAGCGCTGTTCCTGGTCGCTGCGTCAGTTCCAGAAAGTGCTCGACAGGCGCACTCGCGTCGTGCAGTCAACCTGATTGGGCATTTTGGCACCATCTAGAGAAGTTTCTGTACATACATGTACGGAACATTTGACAGTGAAGCGCCTGACGACAGCTGAGCTTCCGCGCTCGTCACGCTTCGTTATCCAGATATACCCACAGATGGCGTAACTGCCCCGCTCATGCAAATAACTCGAAGGGGCGTGAAAAAAAAAATGAGGACTAAGAAGAAACGCACACAAATGAGCGCTACACTCGGCGACAACTTTTCATTGCACTGAAGGGAAAGCTATAGAGGCGGAGCTTCTGCACATGTAGAACTACGCGAAGTAGTCCGTTCATGGCGCGCGTCTCGGGGCGCTGTGGAAAGTGATAGGGCGCACCATCAGCGCTTCATGTAGACTCAGACGCCACTTAGTGTTTGAGGTGCACGTAAAAAGGCGGGACTTGCCCACGCGTTCAGAAGCGCGAAGTCACAACAGATGAATTAAAAGAAATACAAATGTCTTACAGGTATGAGCTGCGTCCTGTCTCAAATAGCTCCACGAAAAAAATTACGGAGGAACATTTATATTTCATGTTGAAATATGGGCGCGATTGTGGAACTATCTTCACTGGCGGTAGAATGCACACGATTTGGCTCCGTAGCTTTCCTTTCAGTGCCAAGAAATGTCGCCAAGTATAGTCACTTTATCTATGTTGTTTCGTTGTTCTTGTTTTTTTTTTCTGCTGCTTCAAGTAATTCGCAAAATGGACCAACTCGCCCAAACCTGCCAGTTGCTGCTGCCTCGTTCGGTGATGGAGTTCCGGTAGCGGAACAGTGCAACCGCGGATCGCGGCACGGGCGTGGACAGGGCCTAAAATTGTCCTACAAGGACAGGTTCCCAGATTCCCTCACAGATGGCGTAACTGCTTCGACAGCCGTTACCAAATACCAACTACCAGCAGTCACCAATATACCAAATGCTGGCGAACGCCTGTTGCGGCGGGGAGCCATTCTTGACTGCTGCCAAGTCTGAGCGGCTCTTGTGTTTTTTTTTTCTTTTCTTCTTTCCCACTCCCCTTTTTTCCCCTTCTCTACCATTTTATTGAAAAACTAGTAGCAAGCAGAGCCGCATGTTTGGCCAGGGCAGTGGATTCTACATCCACCCGTTGCGAAGGGGTGGCCACACGATCATCATCATCATCATCACCACCACCACCACCAGCATCATCATCATCATCATCGGTAATTGAAAGGAAAATACATTCGATAAGAAACTCACCTCAGCTGTTTCTATTTTACTGCAAGTGAAGCGTGCGCAAGCTTTTGCTTAGTGTTAAATGTGAAGCATTTTTTAGTGAACTTCGGCGAGTTGGACCGCATCTATCTGTCTATCTATCTAGCCGCCTACGACTTTTAGCTGTCCTGGCCGTTTGGATAATGTTAACAATATCAAAATTGGTATGGCATATCATGACTTTATAAGGAGCATAACTGACTGATCATAAACATGAATACCATGACATTTATGTCATGAATGTCATGATTTACATTTCACGGTCTTGCTGCTCAGAGCTTGTGGTGGTTTCGTTCACATGACGTACTGTAAAACTGGTATGATATTACATGACTGCATGGGGAACATAAGTGACAAATCCTAAAGTGGAAATCATGACGTTCATGTCAAGTAAGTCATGCATGCCATGTGCACGCCGCGCTCATGGTGCAGTCGCGGTCGTTTCGCTAGCTTCACATGTACTAAATTTGGTGTTACGTGGCGCCGATGAATGACGAAGGTATATGACTGGTGCCAAAATGATAATCATGACATGCGTGTCATGTAAGAACATGACAACATACCACGCTCATTATGCGTCGCGGCTGTTTCACTAGCTTCACATATACCAAATTTGGTATTACGTGACATGAATGGACGACGAAGGTAAATGACACGTCCAAACATGATAATCATGACGTGTGTCATGTAAAACATGGCTACATGCTACGCTCATAGTACGCTCACGACTGTTTCACTAGCTTCACATATACGAAATTTGTAATTACGTGTAGTGAATGGACGATGAAGGTAAAGGACACGTCTAAACATGAGAATCATGATGTTCGTGTCATGTAAGACATGACTATTTGCTACGCTCGTAGCGTGCTCACGGCTGTTTCTTTAGCTCCACATATACCAAATTATGTATCACGTGACGTGAGTAGACAACGAAGGTAAATGACACGTCCAAAGATGATAAATATGACATGGAAGTCACGTGCGGCATGATTTACGTCCGCCTCGTAACGTTGGGCTGACTTTAAAGTGACATATCAGTCTTCCTCATTCGTGCTTCGCATATCATCAATTCTCGCTGTACGTGGGATCTGCCAATCTTTAATCGTTTTCTTTGTGGTCCCGTGTCCATAATAACGAGTCATAAATCCCTGCACTTTTCCTCCGTTTGTTTCGCATAACACCGATTTTCAAGATACGTGCATGAGATCTGATCTTTTTTGTTGTTGTCGTTGTTGTTGTTGTTAGCTAGCAGTGACACAGTTTAACACAGGGACGAATACGCTGCCTTTTGGGTAAAGTTTGCCTATTCACTCGTATTATGTTGTCACAATGCGTACATCATAGAGTCCTTGCTGCACTCAGGAGCAGCCAACGTTTATTTAGGGGCCAACAGGGAAGAACCAGCGGGTGAATGCGAACGGCTATATGAGGGAAAATAGAGTAAAAAAAACGGAAGGATGACTCGCAAGAGGAGGGGGAGAGACGGGAATTGTTTGCAGAGTAAGGACTAATGATGCGCGTTTCCCACCCGTCCAGGCCGAGAGTGGATAGGGGCTAGGAATCTAGGACACATGACGTGGTCCGAAGGCGTGGGTCATTAATTAGGAGACTCGACCAACAAAAGAGATTAGCCTGGTCGTTGCAACGCTTCACTGCGTGCGAGAAGAGGATGCCGACGAAGGAGAGGCCCGTACGAGAGTCCGCAGTCTGCGAGTGCTGACAAGCGAACGAGGACAGGACGCAAAGAGCCCGCGTTCTTTGTGATAGAACCGAAAACAGCAACGGTACAACGGTCACCTATAGCAGCGAGCTTAGACGACGGTGCACATAACAACCGGAAAAGGAATAAGTGAGATGGGTATGGTTGCTCAGGAAGATGTCTGGCTAATGGCGGTGCGGCTTGTTTCAGTATAAATGGCAGGTGCAGAATCAGGAGGTGCTTCTTAATTCAAGTTAATTTATTCTGTAACAACGGCAATTTGTGAGGAAGCTCAGGCAAACATAAAGGCACCAAGGATTGGGGAAAAGGGGGGGGGGGGGGTCTGAAGACACCGTGCTATACGGACGGTAAGTGAAACTACAACAATAAAGTCACGCGCAACTTCCCAAACACTGCGCAGTGTTTGAGAAGTATTGACACTGATACGATAGTGCGGAACACGAACAAAAGCGAAGATGCGACAGGGACATTAATGTGTATTTTCGTATCAATATAAATAGAGAGAGAAAATAAGGATAAAGGCAGGGAGGTTAACTAAGGCTGAGCCCGGTAGACTACCCTGCACTAAGGAAGAGGAGACGGGAAGGAAAGTTATAGAGGAGGAGAGAAAAGGTCACTGACTTGGCCGACGCGTAACAGTTTCACCATCACAAACGATGGGCAGTGCCAAAATACTTTCTCGACAGTGAAATCACTTCTGCCCAGTTGATTTGAAACACTGCGCAGGTGAAGCCTATCGTTTGTGTATGCCGGGCAGTAACATAAGATGTGTTCAATAGTCTCATCGACGGCGCAGTCATTGCACTTCGCGCTATCGGCCATCCCTATCTTGAATGAGTAGGCATTGGTGAAGGCTGCGCCCAGACGCAGACGGCACAACACTGTACCTTCCTCCCTAGAAAGACCAGAGGGTAGCCGCAGCCGTAGAGATCGGTCGAGATTAAACAGTCGATGACGTGCGAACTGTGATGACTGCCACTTCTGGAGTGTCATGTTCTGCGCCAGCTTACTTAGGTATCTACCCGGGTCAATTCTAGATAAAAGTACGGAGACAGGGTTTCACCCAGCATTCGTAAAAAACACAATCAGCACATCCAATTTAACATATCGGTTTTATACAAGTATACGCAGATTATCAATAGTTAATTTCTATTTATTCATCACACTTGGAAGACGGTAATGTAGCGTTTCAAATCCATGGTTAGTGCGTGGACGTGGTACATGCCAAGTTTCTGTATACCGAGTGACTCGACTGGCAGGAGATTAGGTTGCAAGGCGGCCAATGTATACGCAAAAGGGTACTTCCTCGGCGTATTTCTGATTTAAAAGTTGACAGAACCTGGTATTCGTAGTAACTAGCAATGCTTAATGTTCTATATTTTGCAAATATTGGGGCAGTGCGTGCGTTATATGATACACCTTCAATACATCGCAAAGCATTTTTTTTAATAAGCCCAGGTCATTTAAGGATGCTTTAGAGCCTGTAGACCAGACAAGATGACAATAATGTAAATGGGGTGAAGAAAGAGCATTTTATGCTAACATTTTTAACTTCACGGGTAGTATATTCTGGCATCGACGCATCACACCTAAAACTTTACAAAGCTTGCGACTAATGTGCTCGGTGTGGTGAGTTCATGCCATGTGTTTGTGAAAATGGACGCCGAGAGTTTTAACTGTTTGAGAAAGATTAATTTCGACGTTATTAAGTATTGGTTTACAACGTTCCGATATCTTGTGTGAATTCACACCACCCTCCTTAAGGGAACTCTGATGGGATGCGAACCGGCAGCATTGCCCACGGGTGGCGCCACGGGTTGAACGGCGCTAACGCGGGTGCTGCGGTGAGCGCTGAAAGATTCGTTTGAGGCGATGGCTGGCGTATAGGTCTTGTCGTTTCTTCAAAAAGGTCACACGTGCTGGACCAGAGTTGGCACGCGTTTCGCCTTGGCTTCTGGCGTCCTCTCCATCGCAGATAAACGAGCCGATAGAGTGTTACCCCTCGATGTGCGCTCGGGCGTTGCGAACGGTGGTGAGGGGGAAGCGAGAGAGAGGTGACACGTACAGATATGTTTCAACGCGTGCGTAAAGTGCACGTCAGGTTTATTGCGTGTGAACCGACGAGTCGGCGGAGTAGCGAGCGCCGTCGTCGGCAGGTGCTGTGGGCGAACGGACGAGGTGGCAGCTGCGGGCGCTGCGGCGAGCCAATGCGATCTAGATAATTTTAGGCCTGCTCACTGTTTCCGGCGCGGGCTCTGACGTCACTACGTTTAGACCACCGTGTTTCGCGGCACAGGCGTGCCTGCGCTTGTCTTATCGCGAGACAGACATGGATTGTTGATTATATGTGAGGCTTAACGTCCCAAAACCACCATACGATTATGAGAGACGCCGTAGTGGAGGGCTCCGGAAATTTCGACCACCTGGGTTTCTTTAACGTGCACCCGAATCTGAGCACACGGGCCTGCAACATTTCCGCCTCCTTCGGAAATGCAGCCGCCGCCGCCGGGATTCGAACCCGCGACCTGCGGGTCAGGACATAGATTGTTAAACCTGATGAACGTTTTCGTGGCGTACTGGTGTGCTTGTTGGTGACTCGAGAAGACCATGTTTTTCTGTGTCCGTGAACTGCAGTGTGGATATGGGATGCGCTTTGTGCACTGGATATTCCCTATGTGTACGGCTGCAAATACAAATGGTTGGGCGATGCTGCGTGGCGAATTGTCACGGCAGCTGGACCTAAGTTGCCAGTGTTCTCATTTCCAAAGGACAACCGAAGAATGAAATGGGAGCGCGTCGTACGTCAAGCTATCGACATCCATTTTCTTCGTGACCAGAAGGTGCGTGTGCCCGCACTACATATTTCGAAGTCATCCGAATAGCACCATCTCCACCATGTTGTGTTCTTGCTCTAAAATAAAGGTGTCGTGTGTGCTTTCGACTTGTTAACGTAAGCCCCGGTATTAAAATAATAAACGTGCGTGGCAGTACATTTTCAGGACAGGCGTTTTTTTTTTCAGCGTCAGTAAATATTTTGCCACTGGCGATTAGCGCTGCGGACTTTTTGCGTTACTTCTGTTTACTTGGTTGAGAAAAAAAAAGAAGGAATACTGTTGCATTGCTTAGTGTATCGGTTTTGTGCATAATATTTTCTTGCCGGTGTTCCAACCACTTTAGTGCGGTATTATGATTTTGCGCCAGTCTTGCCACCATCCTCGTCTAATATGTTTCCTTGAAACTTATATGCCTGTAGACACTTACGGTAAAACACCTTCTTAAATGGTTTTCAGGTGTGTCAGCTCTACTTGGAGCTAGAATAATTAACAACCACTACCAAATATGCCGATCCAAGTATACCGGCAACGCGGTAGAAGTGTCCACGGGAGCTACACGGTTTAATCTAGAGCCAGTACTAAGATTTGTCGAAGCCCTAAGTTATATGAGCGACTACGCACTAGTGCGAGAAGGGCCAGAGCAAAAAAAAACGCCTCTTCTTGTGTCGGTCACAAGAGATTTTTGGGAAACGAAATAATTTGTTTTCTCTTGGAATGGTCATCACTTTGATATTGTGCTGAATATCATAGTTGTGGCAGCAGCACTCTCTCTCCCCAGTAACTACGTGTTTGTGAAGACACATGTTCGAAAGAGTACAAATAAAACTGCAGAAACTTTGTATTGATATGTGGGGTTTAACGTCCCAAAACCACCATATGATTATGAGAGACGCCGTAGCGGAGGACTCAGAAAATTTTGACCACCTGGGGTTTTTTAACGTGCGCGTGCGCCCAGATCTGAGCACATGGGCCTACAGCACTGCAGAAACTTTGCAAGTGAGTAGAAACAGTTTTTCTGTATGTTCTAGGTGTGTGTGTGTGCGCGCGCGCGTGTGTGTGCGTGTGCGCGTGTGCGTGTGCGAGTGCGTGCGTGTGTGTGTGTGTGTGTGTGTGTGTGTGCGTGCGCGTGTGCGTGTGTGTGTGTGTGTGCGTGCGTGTGTGTTTGTGCGCGTGTGTGTGTGTGTTTAAATATATAACAAATGAATCAAATTTACCTTACTTGTTTCGTCACTTGGGTGCTGCATCAAATTTCGCTCTTATAGATCGTTTGATAGTACACATTCTTTGACATTCTCGAATCAATATTTAGTAAGCTATTTGCAGTTAACTTACTATACAAAGTTAACTGCCATAGAGATCACCTATAGGTGGTCTCCATGGCAGTTCCGTACCAAAGTTTTGATAAAACGACTTGAATGGTGGCGTATATCTGATCACCGCTAATTTTGTAGTGAACGCTCATGTAGTCGTTTCCCCTTTTTGTGTATATAGCCTGCGCTCAAATCTATTTCAAAGCAGCTTCCATAGCAGCGTGTCGTCGTTCTAAGCCAAGTTAGTTAACGATGCTCTTTCACACTACAGTCGAAGTAAAACTTCGCCTTTGTCCTGACGCATGGGCGTCAACAGGATTTTGTCTTCGAGGTTGCGAACCCGGGTCAAATCACGGTGGGGGAAGTGTCGGTGATGTTTGGGAGTTGCAAATGCCCCTTTTTCTCTCTGTTCCAGGCTCCGTGTAATGTTCTAGGCTGCGTGGAAGGCGTGCCCGCTACGACGGCATCCAGCTTCCTCTTCCGTCATTTTTTACTCAGTGAGAGCGCGCCCATGGCGTGCCAGCTAGTAGTCCGGTCATAATGGCCGTGGCCCCCTGTAGGCTCGATGCCCATTCGGTGTTCGCATCGTTCCCAGATTTTTCTTTGAAAGAGAACGCGTTCACATATATTTCACCATTGAGCCGTACTTAACAACTCACGACGCGTTTATGCGAGAGGAAGCTCTCCTCTGTATACATCACTGTGAATGTGTGAAGACAGCAAAATTGAGAAGCGACGAAATCGCTTCAGTACACGTGTTAAATCTGCGCATATCTCGAAAATGCATTTACATATGATGAAGTGAATGGCCCAGGCGCTAATTTGATTCACCTTTTCGAGGCTCTTCTGTTAATGCGCGCCAGCCATTTTTGCCACCCACTGATTTATTTTAATCGAGGGAAAACTAACGTGTGGCTGCGCCTTGCCTTTCGAAAAGAGGACACACTTGTTCTGCATCCAAAGTTAGCGCAGATAGTTATGTTGAAGCCGGTGGCGCGTCAGAAGAACACATCCCTCCGCCGCAAGGTGAGGAACAGGAGGGAAAAGAAATGCAGGGATGTTGACCAGTCTGGAGCAACCGGCATGCTACTCTACACTGGAGATAGGGATGAGGAAGTTTGAAAGAAGGAAAAAGGGAGAGAGAAAGAGAGAGCAGAGCTCGCACACGCCATTGGGCTCACAAATGCTGATGACTTGGAACGTGTTGACACGGATTAACTGACGAAAGTTCGAAAAGACGTGGTTTTAGTCCACTGGAGTTGCACTGAATGATGGATGTTTACTTGACTTTTCAGAAATGATGGTGATCTGACTACAGTTCTGGGTTCTTAAACGTGGCAGCTTTCTGCCCTCTCGTCCCCGGATATGACGTCCGTGCTGGAGCATGCAAAAATCCTACATATGGACTTATATAAATATCCCCATATATGGCTACATCAGGAATTGGGCATATCTGGCCCATATATGGAATCCCCATATATGGGCCGTATATAACCTGATATGTCCAAATCCTGATATAGCCATATATGGGCCTTATATCCCCATATATGGGTGTTGCTGTATATGGCCATATATGGCTATATATAGAAGCATCCATATAAGGTCTTATATGGATGCTTTCATATATGGCCTTATATGGATACTTTTATATAAAGCCATTCAAATGATTCATCTATATTAGTTCAGCCTGTGTCACCGGCAAAAAATATAGCTGCTCAAATCATTCTTCAGCTAGAAATATACCTGTTTCTTGAAAGGTCTGCATGCAGTCACTATCATCTCCAAAATAAAGGCAGTACATACCCCCTGAACATTCTTGTTCAATTAAGTTATCCTCATTATATCTCAAGTTATTCTCAACAACTATTTGCTAGAATGTAACTTGGCATCATATTTAAAGTTTGTGGTGGGCACATGTCACTGTTAGTCCACTTTTCCTGAAGAGATACATTCTTTGTGCTTAAATTTATTGCTTACTTATCGACACTTTTTTATTTATCTATTTATTTCATTACCCACAGCACCAATTGGCATTACATTGGGGGAGCATTTACGAAAAGTAGAATACAAAAAATACATAGTCAGCCAAACAAATAATCAAAGTCACCTGAATCACAATCTGCAAGAGAAATTCATATATAAATCGGAACATGTTCTAACATATAAATCGGAACAAGTCTAACATGAAATAAAACAAATATTTGGGAGTGGTGAGGCAATGCTAGAAGGCAGCTGGTTCCATCTTGTAATTTTTTTTTGTAAAAATCATTTTGAAACACGTCAGTCTTGCATGCGATTATTCTTATCTTGAACCTATGGTCAACACGGTCTGAGAAATAGTACAGTGCAAGTAAATATTCCGCTTTATCGATTCCGACTTGACAAAAATAAATAGCATAAAAGAACCCAATTTGAGTTTCGTAAAGATATTTTTCACAGAGTGTTAAGTTTAAAACTTTTCTCGCGTGTCAATGGAGCGTCCATAGTCAGTCAAAACGAAATATTGACTTGCTATTGACAGTATGAACTGCGTGTGCATTGAATAACTTAAATGAGTTGATAATCAACTTTTAAGGAGTTCGGTCGAAAGTGATTGGTATGCAAGCTTGTTATGTACAAGTATTGTGACTAATGACCTATAGAACGACTGCTAAAACTGGTGTCTATAGGTCTCTGTGCGCGTGGGAACGGAGGCATTTAACAATATTTCTTGCCAACGGGACACTAAAAATGTACTTTGTAAACGTAATACGCTTTCCATTTTGCCAATAATGCATCATTAACGTAACAGTGGTAAAGAGCTCATTCTGCAGAAATTATGGCGTAGGCATCGGTGGCTCTCCATGAAAAATCGTCTTGTCAATGATCGAAAATTGAGAGAATGCAAATAAAACAAATATTGTAAATTTTCGGGTTTGAGTGATGATCGAAATCATGCAGGCAATTTGCATGGCATGCAAGTGCTCTACCACACAGCTATGCATCTGCTTGGAAATAAAGCATGAATAACTTCCTCTTGTTGTAAATGCAAGGAAAATAACTGTCATGCTTAACAAATACATGTATCCTGCATACAGGTTTCACAACACATTTATTATCGCAGCTATATTGCATGATACAAGCGTGCATTGTCATCAAGCATCACAACACGTTATTACCAACGTGACTTTGTGGTCTAAAGACAGCCAACCATTACAAAAGGTACACTGGTTACTGCACGTATTCCCTCACGACTGCGTAGTGGGTGCATAAAGTTCTAAAACATTTTACACACATTATATTGAGAAGCACGTTCTGCTGGGCGAGTTGGTACTTCATCTTAACTTAGTTGCGCGAAAAAATTTGAAGTGCGAAAGGAAGACACCTGGACACAGCGCACACTAACAACTGAAACTTCATTGGAGAAAACAGACATATGTATGTGGTTACGACAACACGTGAGGTGGAAAAAAATGACTAGATGAGCAGACATCTGATCATTTTCTTTCACAGTGTGGACATCGTGTGGTGGACGGCACTGCGCAGTCGTGTGGGAAGTATTATTTAGAATTTATTTATATAATTGTAGATCACAAAGCTTCTCTAAAGGAATTAACAACCATTCTCTAACCAATCATCATATTGTAGAGAGTGTGGCTGCGCGCCCTTGTTTGGAATACGGTAGTTAAAGCTAGATTCAGTGACACGGTATAGCGCGGGAAATCGGAGAGGCGTATTTCATAAACAAAGCTGGGGATTCATGTGTCACGTAACTCTCACTTATGTTGCTTGCTACTGAGGTAGCTTTCCTGGAAGCGCATCATTTATACAATCTGTCTGCTCATCTAATCCTTTTCTTTCACCGCACGTGTTCTCGTAACCGCATTATACGTATGTCTGTTTTCTCCAACAATGTTTCAGTTGTCAGTGTGTGCTGCGTCTAGGTGTCTTCCTTTTGTATTTCAATTTTTTCGCGCAACTCGGTAATTACATAATATTTCTTGTTCTTTAAACTATGTTAACCCTTTTTTACACAAAATGCAGCCATGTGCGAAACCTTCATTGAGACACTTTCAACCTTCTCAATTACACAGTACTATTCCACAATTAAATTTGTTCAAGTAGCATCATGCAATAAGGAGTACACACTAAGTGATTGAATTACGCACAAGAAACAGGATCGATACTGCTATCACGTTCAACTGTGAAAAACGGAGCTTAACGGTCCCCCAATTTTTTCACACAGTAGCAAGCCCTAATGCATCATACCAGTTTATTTGTCGGCTTGCGTAAAACTATCTACAGTGCTCACGGATTAAAACGTGACATCGCATTATTTTGTGTAACTATGTATGCGGGTATGCGCAGTTCCTCAAGATAACCACGCGATTTTGCGACATCAGTAACGATAATGTCGCCTGTGCTGTACGCATTCCAGTCAAATTTACGCTTATATCACCCTGATTGTAGATGGCGGAAACAAAATTACGGGCTATTCTTAAGTTTTTCCATTTGGATCTGTGACATAGCACCCTGTTTTGAAGAATCAAACTAGCAACAAAATTTTAACTGCGTACCCTTATCAAAACACACGTAAATATAAAAACAAGTGGAACGTAGACGAAGAAAGATAAATTCAAACGCAAGACAAATTCAAACGTGGGCTCATAAATCTCATGACACCCTTGGAGTTGGAGATATGCAACTCTTTTTTATTTGTAATTGCGCAAGTTGTAATTTATCCTTGGTTTTTCCTCAAGCGTTAAAATGAGAAAAATACAACACAAGTATATTTACATCAATATATTTATGAAAAGTACAATGGCACGAAACCAACAATTTCCTGGCGTAGATTTTTTGATTAAATAGAGCACTGTCTGGATCAAGTGAAAAAAAAAGAAAGTGTTGTGGTATCGCTTAAACAAAACAGCCTAATGACGTAACCACGATTAGCATAAAGTTATTTACTCAGCAAGCATGCAATGTGGTATGTTTTTGAGTTATCATAATATTTATGAACAACGTGCGAAGGTAATGAAAATGATGAACTTACCTTAACATTTAACCGAGACTTGTCTTTCAAGGAGCCTGTTAATCCTGATAACCTATTCACACCCTAAAGCCACCACGTCCATTCGTACTGCTTTAGGAAGAAGTTTTGAAGGAACGCTTGCCCGCAGGCATAGGCATCCATTTTTTTCTTGCACGAAAAGTTGACGATCGCCAATCCAGCAGCGTACAGACGCACACGCACACAAAAACACTTCCACGTCCATCCACAATTTCGCCACGTACAGCGAAGTAGATTCCTGAGAGCTGCGCGATTATCTTGTGTAAATTGGAGCAGTAGTTGAACACGAAATATAGAGCAGAAGGAATGAAAATTAACAAACTCGATCAGGCACCCATGACTCCGGCGAGCAAAAAAGCCTCAATGGCGCGGATGGATACAGTGCATGCCATGCACATCACAATGAACATTACATTACTCCTTGAGATCAATGGTTTACGCACTTTTCACTAGAACTAAATTTTCCTGAGCTTATTGGCGAACGACGTTTCATTTTTTAACAATTATTGACGCAATGTTATTACCATACGACTGAATGTTTGTGCAAACTATTTTCTTCGTCGTTACTTGAAATGGGCCGCGGCACTCTCTTTCCTGCTGTGTGGACAGACTGGTCTAAGCCACGGCAGGGCTGCAGGGCGCACGTGCGCTTCTTCGAACTACGTTCTCCGAATTGTCCACCCATCCGATGGGCGCCCTTTTTTGTATTTTTTTTTACTGTGCGCACCCCTTGCAACCAATGCAATCAGGCGAGTTTTTTCGAACAATGGATTTCAACTTACTCCCGCGAGCCGAAAAAGCTGCACGTGGAGGACCTTTGAGACAGGCATTCCGTGGAGCTGAAGTCACTGCTTCGTGTACACTGGCTACGAAGACGCGTTTCAGCCAAATTTTCATCTTATTTCGCAAGGACTTATAATGATAATAATATTATTCAATCAACCAATAATCAATCAATCATTTTTAACGTATCCAAGAACAACCACAGGGTTTTTCACGCTGGCGCGCGCGAAAATAAAACAATAATAAACAACACATTACAGACTGTCCACAGAAAAGCAAATCAATGAAGAGAGCAAAAACGACCTGTCGAAAAAAGTCAATGCACAATGGGACAACAAACAAAAGAGTAGATATTCATGGAATGGGACTGAAAAATAATTTGGAATATACACAACCGTGCCGAAGGCTTCCTGAAAGACGGAAAAGGAAAGAATCTGTGCATATGCAAATCTACATTAGGACAGGGCAGCCCTCACTGACAAAACAAAATGACTGTAGACTATGAAAAACATAACGAATCAAGAAAGTTGACGTTAGAGAGACTCGGTATTCTGTAAAGGATAGAGTGTTGAAAGAAGCTGGTAGGTACATGCAACGGTCGATTCTCTCTCGATAACTTACGCAAAGTTTGAAAATTATTACAACCGAGAAGGGCAGAATATCTCACTTTGAACTAGCTTGTAAATAAATAACAGCTCAGCGCGATTTTGCCGGTCATTAACTGGTGGCAAATATAATATTGCAGCAGTGTTGAAAGGATTATAGTGAAACGATGGGGGTAAATGCTTATGAAATTTTTCTGGACTCACTCAGTGGCGCTACTGCTGGATTTAGCAAGGCCATTCCAAATCAGATATGCATATGTACTCAAGTTGAGCACGACATATCACGGTGTACCATTAGTAGAAGGCTGTAGGAGAACCGGATTCTCGCGAGATGTCGAGCCAACAGGAAGAGAATGAAGGCCTTGCATGGCAGCACATTTAATGCAAGTAGAAAAAATTCAGCATGCTATCAAAAAGAACACCAAGATAACTGATCTCATAAAACTTACATAACGACACAGTATGACAGCATATGAATTTGCTGTTGGACGTTTTGCGAAATACAACAACAACAACAACAACAACAACAACAACATTAATAATAATAATAATAATAATAATAATAATAATAATAATAATAATAATAATACACTCATATCATTCTGACATGGCCGAAAATATCTAGCCACATTGAATGAAATGCCAGTGTCCTGGTGCCCATGAATCTCTATACGCGAGTGTGCATTTGCGCAGTTTGGTGAGTATGTACCGGCATACATATCTTATAAGTAAGTGCACTACCGTGTTGGTGTTGAAAGGATATGTTCGCAAGCAGTTTGAATCGTTACGCGCCTGCACAGCAAAGGGCTGTTTACATAATGTAGAGTTTGGCTTAGGTATCACGCCAGCCTGCAAAAAAATGTGTCATACTAATTGTATTCACAAGGCAATGTTTAGGCTAATCATGATGATGGCACGTGCGCTTTAGTGACCTCGACCAAGTAATGACACACCGACACAAAATAGAAGTTTTGTGAATTCGGCAGCCTACGTTAAATGTTGCTATAAAGCTTCAGCATTTCATTACATGGTCCATTAAATATGTATCACGTGTGAGTCAGTTGCACCTTTCTTAACGTACATGTCTATGACGTGAGATTTATTTGACGCTTGAAAACATTACAATAAATTAATTGTTCACTTGTGCAATCATAAAATTTTTGATAAATTTACTATTTGCACAGCCAGGAACATTATACGTAGCCAAAGGAAACGCAAAATGTATTTTGCAATAAATTAGTACAACTTCCACCTTGATTGTAATCATAATAGTGCCTGCAAGTTGCATTCACGTAAGTTCTTTTTGTTTTTGAAGATACTCCCTTAAACATTGCACTGCGCATGCAATTTTAGTAAATGGCTGCTGAAAGCAATCGCAGATGAGGGGTCAACAGGATTAATAGAAATCTTGTTATATGAAGGGAGCATATAGCCATCAAAACTTTCAAATAATCAGAAATTTTGTCCACCGATGTGGAAGCTAAAAGTGCATTGAAATTACTATTTCTTGCTGCCACTTTAAACAATGCATTAATGTGAACAATATAACTTGCATGCATTTTGTCTTTACATAATACTATATAGGATTGCTCTATAATAATAGCGAGGTTCGGAAGCTTCAATACGTTTTGTGACTTGACACGATTCCTTCCTCGTAAAACATGTCTGCTCTTGTATACATTGTTTACGTCGTATTAATTGCAACTTATTGTTTCAAACCTAAATGCCATGAAAAATGTACGAGTTAAATTACACGAATGCATGCATATATGCATTCAACTGAGTTGCAACTATCACGAACACAAAGCTGACCTGAAATTTCGGTTTTTTTGCATGGCAGAAACAACATATATATTTAATACTCCTATTGTTATGAAAAATAAGCAGGTCAGCTTTGTGTACAAATTGTTATATATTACAATTCGCATAAAAGTGTGATCACGGTGCTAAATATATACGTGGTTCATCCCAAATAAGAGAGCACTTCCACATATAAGGACCCACTTGATATGTTATATATGGTGTGGCCGTGCCTTATTTGGCCGGATTTGACTCCTTATATGGGCCAACCGCGTCATATATGGCCGTATATAACCCCATACATGAACCGACTCCGCCAGATATACATCCATATATGCTTATATCTGGCCACATATGCTGCCATATATGCTTATATGTGGCCACATATGCTGCCATATATGCCTATATGTGGCCACATATGCTGCCATATATGCTTATATATGGCCAGATATAACTTATATATGGGCCATGTATGGCGTTTCCGTTAAGGGACTGCACGGCTCTTGAAGGATACGTTGTTCCGAAAACGTCTGGTGTTGCATTCCGAGAACTGTTTACTTCCCACTTTTGCCACCGGAAAGCTATGAACCAAGGGCTGGCCGCTATGGAAAGCACGCCATTGCTCCATCTTTATTCGGTATCCTTACGCAACCTATAAATAGCGTGTCTTTTTTGTTTGTTTGTTTTTTGCCAAACGAGGGTAGAGGGGGTCGCTACGCTGAGTCTTCGAATCCCCTCCCCCTCCTTTATAGGCAACCTTGTTTCCGGCCTAGGAGAATATAAGAAAATATACCCTCCTAGCGCTCGCCTACGCCTACAAGGCCACTCCACCAGCTGGCACGCGTTGTGCACTGCGTTGCGTATTGTACGCCGACATTGCTAGGTTTTTTGTTGATGTTTTTTTTTTCGTTCTTGACTTTTTTGGTGCGGGGGGGGGGGAGGGGGGCAACGATATAGCTTTGCCAGCGAAATTGCCTTTTTCACGATAAGGTGCGTCACGCCACCTTGCCGTTTTCTGAAGGGGAGAAATGTTGAGCAACTTCCCCGTTTTGCGGTCCCGGTACTAACCGCTTCGGGGCAAGACCACGCTTCGTGCAAGCTGCGTCGTCGTCGTCCTGCTTGTTCCATTACCGAGGAAGGGAACACAGTCCCCACCTCTAAACGTTCACACACTCATTAGGGAAGCAAATGCTTGCGAACTCGCTGCAGGTACGTGCCGGATATATCTCTAGGGACGCTTGCAACGGTTTCGTCGGGGCTGTGCCCATCGTGTTTGCGTTTAGGGGAGGAAAAATTCACGAACGTACAGCGTTTTCGTCCATGGAACGAGTGTCGTAGTTGGACCCGAGGGCATTTCAATTGTTGCACTCATTCGGTGCGGGCAAATTCTATAGCGTGGCGGCGTGGTTATTTATTAAGTTCTTTGTATGGATATCTTGGGGCTATCTACACGTTCTTTTTTTTCGTTCTCTCTGTTTTTGAGCAATCTATCGTTCTCATGTTTTTGCTTATTTTCATTTTTATCAAGTGTCTTCAGCTGAACACAATGTGCCACGCCCACAATGCCGTCGCGTCTTCCACGGGTATACTAGTTTTTCCAAATGAATGGATGCCAGTAAAAGGAAAACAAACTTCGCGTGATAGGCAAAATGAGCCGACTTCATACACACGTTGTTTCTTTTACCGTGACTAAGATACTTTCGGATCCCGCCAATGCGCCTCCATTGTCACATGCGTTCGGACTCGTGAATGTGGACCTTCACACGTCACACTCCTGTCCTCGTTTTTTTGCTCGCCCTACATGACCGGGCTTGACCGCGCGCGCGCTACATTTCTTCGCGTCCGTCGCGAAAACAATCGGAGAGTTTTTGAGCATGTTTCGCCGTCGGTAGGAGCGCTGCGACCCCGACCTTGCTAAGGTCCCTAGATGAAACAAGTTTCCAAGGTAGCGACACCCTCCCTTTTCCTCCTCGCTTATTTGCCTGAAGCGCCCCCTAGAAAGTTTAAAACTTTCATCCAAAAGCGAATGTTTGGGTTCTGTTGCTACGGTGAATAGATGTAAATGAAACAAAATGGGACAAAATAAGACGTAGAATAAACAGTTACCTTCATGAACATAAACGGCACAACACAAGAGCAAGCGGGATGTGCATTACTCAACCGGCAACGTTGGGCAGTTCTATACTTTACTAGAGTGCCTAGAATATTTCTAGTCGCCACCCAAGTATACAAGTCGCCACCCGACACAACGTTGAAAGGCCCGGCCGGCACGCAAACTGACGCGCCAGTTGCAAGTAGCGCCCCCTAACGCTGAATCCAAATCAATTTCCCAGTCGCCGATGGGGAAGGCGCCTGTTCTTGACACTAGGAGAATATTCTAGGCACTCTAACTTTACACCACTAGCCATGGCGCCTCGCGTAGTACATTTTAGTTCCACGGCCACGGTATTTCGTCCAGTTCTAACTAGTCCACTTCTCCGATTGTGTTTTGTTCGTGCTGTGACACAGTGAACGTGCTTCTTGCTGGATCCTGTAAGTGGCCACAGGGCGTGACGTTGTGACGATTGATTACAACCGGCTTGTGCACACGCAAGAAAAAAAAACTACGACCAGACTGGTACGAACACTCGTCCAGCAGCACTGCGATGACGTTTTTTTTTTTTTTTTTTTTAAATGTGCCCATTTGGACAATTGTGATGCCAAGTGATTCTGATGCGGTGCTGGGAACTTCCTGAAAAGTGAGAGTTCTACTGGTGAGGTGTCTCGAAGCAGCGCGTTTCGGCTCAAGCGGGAACTGGTCAAGAGTGAAATGTTTCTGAAGGTGCGTTGATTACAACCTACAGCTGTTCTGTATACGTGCATACCCACATGTATTTGTACCAACTGGCATGCACTAGACACGCATTAGACGCGCGCCTGGCGTTTCAATAAAAACCGATAAGTGAACTCGCTTCGCAGATCTGCGTCGACATACGTTGATGGAGTTGCACGAAAGCATTCGCGTGAAATGGTTCATAGTTGCACTTCACGGTGCGCTTAATCTCGGAAAGCACGAGGTAAGTTGAAGAGAGCGAAACCATTTTCTGTTGTTTACGGCAAAGCAGCATTGCTGAAAAACGCAGATGTTGCATTGAACGAGCATGGCGAAACAATCATTGTCGACATAGCGCACACCGAAACGCTCCTCCTCTTCAGTTTATGTTCTGGCTACGATTTTATCTTTGGTCACGGCGAGAATCCGGCTGGAGCCATATGCGCATGCGTACTCGTTTTGAACCTTTTGCATAATAATAAATAACACCACCAGCCATTTGCAAGATCGCGTGCAAGTATTGCACCAATTACAGATGCGGATGGCAGAAAAAAAGAGGAGTAATCGAGAGAGTGATGAGGACGGCTCGAGAACAATGAGTGACGCTACCTTGTTTCATCTAGGGACCTTAGAACTTGCTAGAGCCAGGGACAGATCCAGCCACTCATTTTAGGGAGGGCGGTCACTTGAAGTAGATCCGGGGCAGGACAGGGTAGCATGGCTCTTGTATTCAGTAGTTACTATAATCGCAAGAGTCCCATCCCATCGTAGATACATGTATACATCGATACATCGTAGCACCCTACTTGCTCGCGAATGCAGCGTCGATGAAACCCCGTATCCAAAGCTCACTTTTCAACCTGACGCGCTGAAAATAGAGCTACTTATAATGGAAAGTCGTCTGCAACGTCTGCCACACCGGCGAGGTCGTTGGCATCTTGGGTCACACCGTCTTCAACGCTTTCTTTGTCGCTTCAATTGGTGGCGATGGAGTGGAAGTTAAAATGCGCAACGTATACGACGTCGTTGCCGCTAATGAGGATGGTATACCGGTACCACACCGCAACACTTGCAACCCACTGACACGTGCGGACCGCACGGCAAGCAACACTCGCAACACTGACTGCGTGCGGAAGCTGCTGTTTGGTAGCAGACGACGACACTGCTCCTTCCGCTTGTGACGTCACGCACGCCATGACAAAATGGCGGTCGCCGGCGGTGGGAGGAGTTTTCATGCGATGACTTCTACGGCTTATTTTGGACTGAAATAGTATTTTACAGTCCAGTTTTCACACGTGTGCAAGCATATTGGACCCTCTACCTTCGTTTTTCAACAAAAACCGTCTCCATGTCATGATCCCTTTAATTTGTGCTCACAGTAACCTCACTAATTTGTCCTGATCGGTGATAGAAGGTGGACGACAGGCACTGAATGAAGGGGGGCGGGGGGCTGGCACCGACTTTGGAGAAGGGGGGGGGGGTGGTAAGAGGGTAGAAGTAATTATTTAAGAAGTCGCAGGTAGGAGGAGAAACGCCTTTCTCGTTAAAAAAAAAAAAAGATACTTTTGTTATCAGACGGCTCGAAGCATATTATTGCTATAAATGTATTCGCGGCTAGTACAAGCTGAAACTCCGTAAAAACGCGAATGAATCATACTCACTATCCGGAGGCATAAAGTAACAACAACGAACGAGAATAGAGATCAACGACGCACCACACTTTCTGTCTGTGCTTGTGGCCAGGCTGACTAACATAGACATTACGAAAGATAGCGGCTTCATTGTGTTTTTGCAGTACGTGTGTAAGCAAAGAGCGCACCAGCCTTTGTTCTCGTTGGACAGTCATGTCGCAAAAGAGGTAGTTAAAAAAAGGTGAACACAAGTTTGCTAAGGTTTCCTTTTTTTTAACAAGTGTCGAGTGTCGCTATTAGAGCGCAGGAATACAGAAAGTAAGAAAAAAGAAATGGCTAGAAAACCCTTGCTGTTGAAAAGCCGGCGTTACGAAGCCTTTTTGCGGACGGCACGCGCTGAGAGGGCGAAGAGGGAGCACTTTTCCCTTCACTTCTTTCTTTCCTTCTTTCCTTCCGTCCTTCTTTCTTTCTTTCTATAAACTTTGTTCCTTCATTCATAGCGAGGGTCTTGTTCTGGCAGACTAGACGCCTTCAGGTAGAATTTGAGAGATCATTGGTCAGCAGCCAGCTCGTATGAGTTCACGTGCTACGTACGTGACGCCAACAGCCAGAAAAAAAAATGTTCCACACTCGCCGTTATGGCTACCTGTCGCGGTCACTAACACTCCCAGTTTAAGATGCCCATATATAACCTATAAAGTACACGCAAGGATGAACGCCGCCACAGCTCGGTGGTACAAAGCATCGGACGTGTTATTCGAAGGTCGCAGGTTCGATTCCCGCCGGCAGCAAGTTACTTGTTCCACCACTTTTCTTCACATTTAAATTACAATTACTCCTAATAACATACACTATTACTTTCCTTGCCATCATCGTATGTTGGTTCTCATTTAAATAATATTGCGAGACACAAGCTAATCATCAGCGACAAGTCTGCGTCAACCATCGTATGCAGCGAAGATGATATACTTTCGCGAAGATATGTTGCGTGCCGCATCCAACAGGAACATCTTCCTGACACCGGGCCTACTTTCTTGGAGGGCTGTCCTCCCTACTTGATTACCGGTGGAAAGGAGCCTCGCAAAGATCCTGCTTCACGAGCTTCGCTCCCACCCCAGGCATCGAAGAAGTGAAAAGCAGAGACATACGAACAAGAGCTAGATGATTGGGCTTCACAGAATATTCTCAGAAAACAAGCAGCAGTAGATGCACGCAAGCGGTAAACGCTCATCGCGCTGGTCAATACATAAGAAGATTGCGGCCCCGAGTATTGTACCATCATCGTTCATAGCGTCAAGAGGTGCTATTTGCCTCATGAAAAGGAAAAATATCGCGAAAGCAAGCATCACGCACGTCACTCAGTGTTGGAAACAGCCGTCTAGCCTTACTTATAATGCGCTCCAATATTGAGCTGCCCTGAAGCGTTGATGTCAACCACTCCAGGCTGTCCGCAGATCTGACTTTCGAGAAGCTCCTCAGAATATTCCCCGTCAAGCACGCAAACCAACTGACTGACGAAGCCGACAAGGCTTGCACCTATACGCACACAAGCTGACTATAGGAAGCACTTAGGTTGTGAGCAAGGCACGTGTGACGTTCCCGGAAGTTTTCGCCTAAAAGTGTTTCGACTATGGCCAGTGCTTACAAGCAGTAAGTATTTATTTTCCCTCGCTTCGAAATGCCTACACACTTTTCACAGGAAAGCGCTATACTCCCAGCGAGTGCATTTGTATGCGTTTCCTATAGCTGCCCGACATATTTATAGAATCATAATGTGTGCATTTGAGAAAGCTAAATCAAAGATTATGCAACCTCAACAATAAATGAACTTGGTCTTCATCGCTAAGTGAGTCCATAGGCACGCCGGCATTCAGCACATTGCACAGAGCAGCGGAGTTTTGTCTAGCATGATCTAAAATCCTTATATCTTTCAAAGTAACGAAAGGTATTGATTAAACCGCCGCGCCCTGCGATGGGCCGGTTAGCCTCACGTAACCTTTTCGCCTTCGCGCCTCGACGAAAGCGTTCACGGTGGCAGCGTTGTGCCAGCGAGAAGTATACGAATGACTGCATTTTCAAGCAGACATTTTAACACGCGCCTCTGCCACATTGGTGTTGCAATCTAGAAGCGTCAATGTACTTGAAGTTGAAGGTACGCGGTAATTATGTCTGAATCGAATGTCTGGACGTCTCAATGACTTCCGTTGCTTCATCACGCGAACGGGAAAAAGTCTCTTTTTTTTCCCTCTCACAGTCACAGAAATCTATGCTGAAAGCAGTGGCCCTACAAAATCAGGCGCAACAAATTTTCGCCTGCAGAAAACAGCCGGTGATGCGAAGCGAGTGATTCTGTAATGTTGATAACTTCAAGCAGTCTTTCACCTGGACGGCGAGCTTTGTTCGTGTATGCGAGGGCATCATCTCAGCACGCTATTATTATTTCGGAATTATATGTACCGTGGATTGTGCGCATATACAATTCAGATTAATGGGTGTATCTCCAGCATTAAATAGCGTGGAACGCAATACAGTTTCCTCCATTTTTCACAGTGCTACACAGCATGAACATGCAGTCATGTGTGAAAAACGTGCGATTTCCCGCTTTAATGACCGAGCTATGCTTCCCAAGAGGCCATTGATGTCACGTGTAACCACCCGGTCAGTGCAAAGCTGCTGCCGCAGCACCTATATAAGAAATGCCCGAATCACCATATACGCAGCCACCGCCGAATTTCTTTCAATTCTAACGCCACAGCTGTACGTGGTCATCAAGAAAAACATGATTGGAAAAGGAATTGAAGACCACTCGGTACAAACGCTACCCGCAAAGCGATGTCTAACAGGCATGAATATTAAAGTTCTTCCAAACGAACGTGATTGTACGGACCTGCTCTTTCCTAGCTAAAAGAAAGTCTACAAACATGACCGTTGCAATAAACATGTACTAAATTTCGGTTAGCTGTCATCGGCAAGATTGGTCAAGTCAACGATATAACGTCAAGACACGCGAACATGCATGCGTGGTCCATAAGAGAGGAATAGTTTTGGAGGACAGCATCGACATAAGTGCAAGCCATTTGACTTACTCTCTACTTCGTGAGGACAAATACATACGCCATTGTGGTGGTGCAGTCGTTACGGTACTCAGCCGTGGGCCCAAAGGTCAAGGGTTCGAACCCGGCAGCGGGGTTTGTATTGTGGTGAAGCCGGAATACCGGAGGCCTGTAGGCTGAGCGATACACGTTAGAGAACACCAGATGATCGAAATTTCCAAAGCCCTCCACTACGGCATGGCCCGTAATCGTGTCAAGCCCTGGAATTCTCTTCACTGACGATTCTTAAGCGTATACATGCAATAACATAAAAAAAGATAGCAAAGGCTTTATCGGTGCTAGTGCAAATAAATTTATCTTGGGTCATGTAGCGAATAACATGTTCGGATGCACAAAACTTGGTCGCGGCATTCTCAAATAAAGTACTTGGAGCTCGTCGCATGACGACTTCCCTGCTCGGTGCCTTCATTTTACCTGTGCTGCATGCAAACTTAATTGAGAAGGTACCGCATCATGAATAAAAACCAACGAGTTATGCTTTTTTTTTATTTCACGAAAAGAGAGAAAAAAATATACCTCTGTGTTGATCGCACTACGAGACGTTAGTTTTCGCGAAGGCACCCTTCAGTCCTTGACACCGTCGCTTCCCACATAAGCCGCGGTCTCCGAGGAGGCGCCGTAACGAGGTTTTAACGAGAAGGAGGCCGCCTGTGGAAGATTCGAGGTCTCTTTAATGCGCGGCGTTCGCTGAAGGCCGGCCTGCTGCTGAAAGCTGGGCGTTGTATGCCGCGACGCCAAAAACCACGAAATCTCCGCAGCAATGACAAATATGCAAAGGGAGCTGCTGCCACGTTGTTTGCGAAAGTACAATGGTTCTACGCGCCAGGGAAGGGTTACACCGATTCGCCTCTAAGTTTAACACCGTATACTTCTCTGCCTTGGGTTAGACTGCACAAACTTGAAAAAAAAAAGAGAGAGAGAATCGTTTCTATTTGTTTCCGCTTGGATCGTATACCGATTTTCTCGGTTTCTCGCGAGAGCAACGCAGGATACGCGGGCGAAATTCATTTTCTCCACTGGCATTGCTAGGGTGTGTGCCAGAAGGGCAGTCGACACCAGAGGGTTCCTGGACTATAGGGAAGGGGGCCCTCCCACCTCAGGGTGATATCGCACATTGCTCGAGACACTGTTTGAGACAACGTTCATTTTTGATTGATTGATTGATTGATTGATTGATTGATTGATTGATTGATTGATTGATTGATTGATTGATTGATTGATTGATTTGTGAGGTTTAACGTCCCAAAACCACCATATGATTATGAAAGACGCCGTAGTGGAGGGCTCTGGAAATTTCGACTACCTGGGGTTCTTAAACGTGCACCCAAATCTGAGCACACGGGTTTAAAACATTTTCGCCTCCATCGCAAATGCAGCGGCCGCAGCCGGGCGCGACCTGCGGGTCAGCAGCCGAGTACCTTAGCCACAAGACCACCGCGGCGGGGCAACGTTCATTTTTCCCTCTCTCGCTTTCAACGTTCTTGTTAGCGCATGCCCTCCTCGAGAGCCACGATACAAGCCGTCAAAAGAGGAACGTGAGAAAAGGTCAGGCGACAACAAGGTGCTTGTCAGTCGTGAGCAAGTAATCAAAATATACATTTTTGCTCAGATCCTTCAGAAAGCTGCTCTTTCTTTTCATCGGTTCAAAGAATAATATGCCTTCTAACGCTAGCTTCTGCTTCCAAATGTATGGGGCCAATAATGTGTGTGGAAGAGATGCAGCTCGCAACCACTAAACAGCGAATACGAACCAATGCGGTGTGATGGCATGGACTGCCCCTATACTGTACCCTACAATTTTACGACCGCAATACTGGCAGCTCAAAACGTGCCGTGATATGGTATGAAAAGTACATTGTGTTTATGAGACATGCAATGGACTTGATATCAGGCCCACGGCCAGTGGGTGGTTCCCTACACTGATATCGTCGCACACAGCGTCGGTCGTCGACAAACTGGTCATCATTGGAGCGTGCCATCCTACATACATCATGCATCAAGTTTTCCAGCCTTATCACTGGTCATGGCGCAATCTCCGGAATAAACTCAAGTTACAGCAAGCAATGCACGCTGCACACTGATGGCATGAACGCGATTTTCGAGCGATAGCGGCAAACGAACGACCTTGCTCCGTCGAGCTCAAGCGTGTTGGCGGCATATATGCGATGTCCCATAATATTGCGTACACAGGAATTGCGCTTGCAATGCACAAGAAAAAATATGCTTTTATTAAGACTTCGCTGAACGATATCATACATTAAATATAATCAAAGCGACTTACGAGCGTGAAAAAACAACGCACGAGGGGACGTGAAGTGCAACTCGTTTCTCGTGAGTTGGCAGCTTATCATTGATCGTCGCTGTCACTCTCGGTACGTCGACAGCCTTCTACGCCCAGTTAAACATCTTATTTGTCAAGATCACTTCTTTCAACATCACTGCTTAAAGCAATCTGAGGAATTCCCTCTACCTAACTAATGACTTTGAAAATACCAACACCACGTCACTCATCACGTTTATCTGAGCGCGCAGAACATTTCGCTCTGAAACCTGTCAGCAAGCGAATTGCTTGCGGTGTGCTGTTATCTATCGGCAAACGTACAACAATAAGCGGCTTAGCGTTGGCTAAGTTTTGGAAGAGCAAACTGCGAGCCTGCGCGACTTTCGCATACAAACTTATGGGATTAATGCGCCACAAAACACTGACTACAGGTGTACGCACATAAAACAAAGTTTGTTTCAACTGGAATTGTGAGATGATAACGTTTAGCTCATCTACGTAGCTACAAAAACCTCGGGAAGCCGATGTGCGCACTCGGCGAGCTCTCATAAAAAGTGTGAGTCGCCACATGTGTTCACGAAAACGTGGCGTCTTGCAAGAACGAATTAGATTTATCGTGCCACGGACAGTCTGGTTTGTTCACTGATCCAGGAAACATGCAAAGTAGTTCACGTGCCATTCTTGCAGAGAGCAGCGATTCTTCGGATAAGACCTATTGTGATAATTTTATTGATTTATTTGTGGGGTTTAACGTCCCAAAACCACCATTTGATTATGAGAAACGCCGTAGTGGAGGGCTCCGGAAATTTTGACCACCTGGGGTTCTTTAACGTGCACCCAAATCTGAGCACACGGACCTACAACATTTCCGCCTCCATCGGAAATGCAGCCGCCGCAGCCAGGATTTGAACCCGCGACCTGCGGGTCAGCAGCCGAGTACATTAGCCACTAGACCACCGCGGCGGGGCCTATTGCGATAATTTGCATGCCAGGGACGCCATCATTATGGCTATGATGGACGTCACTCAACACCAACGAGCGTTATGCGTGTGAACTAGTTAACATCGATGTGACTGAGGCTAGCGCAGCTGCATAAACGAGCGTCTGCCTACCGACCATCCTTGAGAGGATGCTCCCGATTTTCGTTTGGCGGCGCGACAGTCTACGGGCATTCCGAATACCTCGCACGCGTGGATAACAAGCTTCAAGAGCAAATCGCAACTGGGGCGAGAATTAAAGTTCCAGCCATGTTGTGGGAATCGTCACGCTGGCTTCCAGGCGATTAGCGATCTTTTTTAAGAAGTTTTCTTGACGCGCGACGTGACAAGCATCGTCGACGGATGAGCCTCCATGGCAACAGCAAATCCAGTCGTTCGAAAATCTCGTGCGTGTGGTTGGGCCTATAAGCTCGACTGTTTGCGTCTTGCGCGCAATCTGAACAAAACGATCTATTGTAGTCGTGAAGCTTCTCGATCAATGAAGGCACGACTTGTGCTGAACATTGCTGACAGTTTTGTAGACGTAAATCGAAAAAAAAACAAAGCAAAAGTGAAATAAGAAATGCTCGAGACAATATATTTGCAGCCTCGTGGCTTTTGCGAGTGTACATCAGACACGCGATGTGCATAATTTTCCTTGACGCATTTGCTGAGATGTGACACACGGATGCGCGCTTGCGGGTTGGTGCGCGCTTACAGCTTTATCATGTAAAAAAAATAATAAAAAAATGGATGTCATCAACAAGCTTACCGATACGTTCCACACAAAAAGACACTTCGACGGCTGCCAAGTATGAAGCGCGACCAATTACTGAAGACAACTGCGTGCCGAGGACTCAAAGCAACAAAAAAGTATATCTCGGCCACCAAAGAGCAACAGGCGCCCACAAACACTGACGCTTACCCCAGAGGCCGCGACAAGTCGAACTTCCTATGCGAGGCAGAATATGCGACGACCGTGCTCCTCCTGTCGAGCTGTCAAGCGTTTTTCGCGTTCGCTCGCTTTGCGTCCGCAAAGCGTGGATTTCCCTCGAGGGCGCCGCCGTCAATTCATCGCCACCATTTCGGCCTGCAGCTTGATTCAACGGCGGATGTGCAAGCGTGTCAGCAGCACGCACCGAAATCGCACTGTAGATTTTTTTTTTTAACACCGCGAACATCACTTCTTAAAGCCGCACGAGAGATGAGAGTAATTGTACACTCGAGCACGTGGCGTTCATTTTTGTGTGGGTTTTTTTTTTCGGTCTGTGCTTTGTTGGTAGCGAAACTTAAGGCCTTAGGCAGTAATACAAATGTTTTTTTTAATACAAATGTTTTTATACTTTATTAGACATAGCGAATAGTTCTAAAGTGCAGAATAAACGTGGTTAAGCATAGTTCTAGGAAATCCTGCGAAATAAGAACGACAGCGTGCATACGCCACCACAAAGGCTACCGCCATCGCTATCAATACTCAGCGTTGCCGGAGGAAAAGGCACTACTGCGTTCAGAGCCTTTCAGATTGAAAAACAATGCTTATAAAAGGACTACGTGCTCTTGGGATTAACTACTGCAGCTGCGATTACTACGGAGTAAGCTTTCTGTCGCGCAGTGAAAAACTGTATCGAAAAAAGTAAGTTGTCAGTCTCTTTAAACTGGCATGACGTCTGTGTCAGGTTTACATATGCAGCGTTTTTTGCCTTGTTATAAAGTTAGGATATCCAGCACTGCAACCACAAGTGAAGTTGCACTGACTTTACGCCTACATATCTTTTTGCAAAGCAGTTCCAAAGCCCAGTATATATATAAATATATATATATATATACTAATGAAATCTAACAGACAGTAACGCCAAGGAATGTACAGGGGAAGTTATTAGAACCAATGGAATGTAAATAAGAAGAAAGAAAAGTGGATTAAAAAATAACTAGCCGTGAGCAGGAATCGAACCTACGACCTTCGAATTGATTTGATGCTCTAACCACTGAGCTACCACAGCGGCCTTCCCTCCATCCACTTTTTTGGGTTTATATGTGAATTTAGAAGTAGGAGTGACAGTCAGCGCCATCTATAAGCCAAGCGACGAGTGTGAACCACTCTTTCATGCGCATGTTTGGCGTCACGTAGCACGTGAACTTTATTACGAGTGGGCAGCTGATTAATAGTCCCTCGTATACAACCTAATGACACCAAGTCTGCCAGTACAAGACCCTCGTTAAATGAAATAAGGGAAAGAAGTGTATACCTAAGGGCTCGTTTTTCCGTGTTTTGACAGAATATTAATGAGATCTAAATGACAGTAACGCCAAGGAATGTACAAGGGAAGTTTTTAGAACCAATGGAATGTAAATAAGAAGAAAAAAAAGTGGATGAAAAAATAACCAGCCGTGAGCAGGAATCGAACCTACGACCTTCGAATTGATTTGATGCTCTAACCACTGAGCTACCACAGCGGCCTTCCCTCCATCCACTTTTTTGGGTTTATATGTGAATTTAGAAGTAGGAGTGACAGTCAGCGCCATCTATAAGCCAAGCGACGAGTTTGAACCACTCTTTTATGCGCATGTTTGGCGTCACGTAGCACGTTACGAGGGTCTCGTACTGACAGACTTGGTGTCATTAGGTTGTATACGAGGGACTATTAATCAGCTGCCCACTCGTAATAAAGTTGACGTGCTACGTGACGCCAAACATGCGCATAAAAGTGTGGTTCACACTCGTCGCTTGGCTTATAGATGGCGCTGATTGTCACTCCTACTTCTAAATTCACGTATAAACCCAAAAAAAGTGGATGAAGGGAAGGCCGCTGTGGTAGCTCAGTGGTTAGAGCATCGAACGCGTTATTCGAAGGTCGTAGGTTCGATTCCTGCTCACGGCTGGTTATTTTTTCATCCACTTTTCTTTCTTCTTATTTACATACCATTGGTTCTAATAACTTCCCCTGTACATTCCTTGGCGTTACTGTCTGTTAGATCTCATTAATATTCTGTCAAAACACGAAAAAACGAACCCATAGGTATACACTTCTTTCCCATATATATATATATATATATATATATATATATATATATATATATATATATATATATATATATATATATATATATATATATATTGTTGCGCATGCCTGCAAAGAAATCGAAGATAGGTGAACGTGATCGCTGCCCCAAGCTGGAGGAAGAAGGAAGACGACGACACTGCGATCATCAACCTGTTGGCCACTCCGGCGTTTCTCTTCGCGACCAAAATAAACGGCCCCTTCAGCCGTATCCGTCCTGGTCCTCTTTGTGCGTAACAGATTGGTGGAGGTGCGGGGTAAGACAAACTTAACGACGGGATCTTCACTACCAGGACTTCGCCGCAGCCGCCGCCTTGCGGTACTCCCGCCTGCGCCGATCATATTGGCCCAAGATCAGCCATCTAACGCTTCAAGGCCAACTCCAATGAGTTTCGTGCCTTACTACCGAGCCTTACCAACCTTCGGAGAAAAGTCGGGAGATGTCGACGCGTGGCTCGTCCAGTACAAGCGAGTCAGCAAGTCCAACGGCTGGGATGCCGCCGCTCAGCTCAGCGATGCGGTATTTTGCCTTACGGATACTGTGCTTGTGTAGTACGAAAACCACGAGAACACAGTGACAACGTGAGACGTTTTTGTTGCCGAGCTGAAAGCGCGTTTCGGCGTCTCGAGCGTCAAAACGAAGTGGGCTGAGCAGACATTGTTTCAACACGCGACTCTTCCAGGTGAGACATGTACCACGTATATAGAGGATATGCTGAAGCTCTGCAAGGTGGTCATTGCTGAGATGTCAGAAGAAGACAAAGTAGGACATTTGCTGAAAGACATAGCCGAGGATGTCTATAACTTTCTTATTGGAAAAGAGCACCTGAGCTCGGTGTGCGATGTCATTCGGCATTGCCGAACTTTCGAACAGCTGAAAATGCGCAGGATTGCTCCAAAGTTCGACCCGGCTCAAAAATGTTACAAGGGTTGCCAGCATCGACACGAGCTCCTGCCCAGGCCTGTACTCGACGATTCGACAGATTGTTCGCGAAGAACTCTTCGCTATGGAGAACAGACACATTCAGCAGTTGATCACCATTCTGTATACGACCAACATTCGATATATGTGCCACGTGAGGCTGTGACTGCGCCGCCGCCTTCTATGACCCCTTGGCAATCGATGGTTAGTGCAGCAGCTGTTGAGTACAGCGCACACCCACAGCCAAGGAGAGCACCACGCTTGCCAGCTCCTCGCCATGACCGGCGCCCTCAGCGTCCGCCTTCTTAGCGATACCCGGTCTATCCCTAAGATATACGGGATGAACCAACCCACTACGCCAGGGAAGACGATGTTCGATTCATCGACGAACAAACAGTGTTTCGACCTCTCACAGTTTGCTACTCCTGTGGTGTCCCAGGACATATTTCGCGATTTTGCAACCGTCGACGTGTAGCTTCACGGTATGGCCACCCACCACATTTTGCACGGCCTTCCGAACGACTTCGCGACGACCCGCGAGCAACGTACTATGGCCTCCCACAACACCCCACATGATCGTCTGATCGACCGCACGACGACCCGAGGGCAACACACCTGCTGCCTCGCGACGACTACTGGACACGCAGCCTCCGGAACCACTGCCCTACATCTGACAGGAGCTTGACGCCTCCACCACCTCGTGTTCCCCGTTCTTCTTCAACACGGCATCGCAACACGTCTCCTTTGCCACAGGAAAACTAGCAAGCGCGGCTGATGGAGGTGAGGTCACCGGAGATGTACTAATAACAGAAACACCTCCTGTGTTGATGCTCGAGAACGAAGTACGTGCTTTTGTTGACGATGTGCCTGTGATGGCTTTGGTGGACACGGGAGCAACAATTTCTGTCACGAGTGCGTGTTTTAAAGATACCTTGGGACGAAAGGTTTTATTTAAGTGGAATCAAGCTTCGAAGTTTTGCGGAGTGAGTGGTGAGCCACTGCATCCTGTTGGTGTGTGTCAAGCTGACGTGTTTCTCGGAGGCCACGTTATCCCAACGGAGTTCGTGATTATTCCGCAGGCGGCACATGCTATTATTTTGGGTATGGACTTTTTGAGAGAGTGTGGTGCGACTGTCGACTGCCGCACAGGGACGATATTCTTGAGTGATCACGTTCCGCCAGCACTCTTGGAAAACCCTGTGGATAGTGAGACGGCATTGTGTGTCTGTGGTGACACTATCACACCACCGTTATCAACCGTTCGTGTACCTGTTGGTTGCAGCGACAGCAATTCCGCCAACTTTGATGCCAACGTAAAACCAGTGTACACCAACTGCATGAGAAAGAATGTGTTGATCCCACATTGTGCGGTGTCGATCAGACGTGGACGCGCTGGTTTATGGACTGTCCATTGCTCCACAGAACCCGTGATGTCACCAGATGGTCTAAAGTTAGCCGTCGTCAGTGGACAACACGAGGCCTTACTGGTGACCGAGCTTAAAGATGCGCCGGAAGAGCATCGTAGACACAGTTTGGAAACGGCTCTTCTGTCAATGGTGAATAAGTCGCTGAGCACAAGTGAACGCCGAACATTGGTGAATGTACTTTCGAAGCACGTCTCTGCATTTGACTTTGCTCAGAAAGACAAAGCGCCCTTAATCCCTGCTTTTCGGACAAGTCACACCATCAACACGGGTTTGTCTAATCCGATCAGACAAAAACGATACCGTGTTTCACCATCCTCTGTACCCTTAAGATCGGGCTACTGGCAAATTCTCATGCATCCTGAAGATAAAGAAAAGACAGCCTTTGTAACCCCTGACGGCCTTTTCGAATTCAACGTGATGCCATTTGGACTGTGCAACGCACCGGCGACGTTCGAGCGATTTATGGACACTGTTCTTCGTGGCTTGAAGTGGAGCATTGGCATGTGGTATCTCGACAACGTCGTCATCTTTGGCCGCACCTTCAGCGAACACAATTCACGTCTGGATACTGTACTGACTTGCATAAGAAACGCTAGCCTTGTTCTTAACTCAAATAAATGCCACTTCGGAGACCGACAAACCCTTGTTCTCAAACACCTATAGTCAATCAGGATGGCATCCGTCCAGATCCCCAGAAGACAGCAGCCGTTGAAGCGTTCAGCGCACAGCGCTCTGTTAAGGAGCTCCGTAGTTTTCTTGGGCTTTGCTCCTATTTTCGCCTCTTTATACCTAAATTTGCCGATGTCGCGTATTCGCTGACATGCTTGCTACGGAATAACATTCCCTACGAGTGGACTCCGGCGTGCGACTCCTCTTTTCTTCAACTGACGTTCCTCCTGACGTCGCGGCCTGTTCTTCAACACTTTAACCCATCAGCTCCAACAGAACTGCACACGGATGCCAGTGGCATAGGAATTGGTGCCGTCCTAGCTCAGCGCTGTGGTAACCGCGAGCACGTGATCGCACACGTAAGTCGCTCCTTGAGTAGGCCCGAGCAGAATTATACTGTCACAGAACAAGAATGCCTCGCGGTAGTATTTGCGATTCAGCGGTTTCGGTCTTACCTATAGACGCCTTTTACAGTCGTCACCTACCACCACTCATTGTGTTGGCTCGTCAACCTTCGGGACCCTTGCGGCCGCCTAGCGCGCTGGGCACTTCGGCTACAAGAGTATAACTTCACAGTCTCGTACAAAAGCGGTCGATGACACGCCGATACAGATTGCCTTTCGCGCATGCCACTGAGCACTACAGTGTGTGACGCCGATGACCTCGACCACCTCGTAGCTTCTGTGTCACCAAAGTTTTCCGACGTCAGTACTTTCAAAGACGAACAGCGAAAGGACACCAGACTATCGTCGCTCGGCACTGCAGCTTCTACGGCAAGCCATTTCTGTGTACGCAACGGCCTTCTGTATAAAAAGAACTTTTCAAGCACTGGCGCACTTTTCCTCCTGGTGGTGCCGGAAAGCCTTAGGACAGCGATTTTAAGTGTTATGCACGACAATCCTACGTCCGAACATTTAGGTTCTGCGTGGACGCTTTACCGTGCTAAGGAACGCTTTTATTGGCCGGGAATGCGACAGTCAGTCGAGGTGTGTGTGGCCAGCTGCACGCAGTGTCAACGCCACGAACGCCCATCTACTGCTCCGGCTGGTCTTCTACAGCACTTGCCACCTTCAAGCACACCTTTACAACAAGTGGGCATTGACCTCGTGGGCCCTTTTCCAAAGTCGTCTAAGGGCAATCGCTGCATAATCGTATGCGTCGATTACCTCACGCGCTACTGCCATACGGCGGCCATACTAACCGCAACTGCCAGCGACGTCTCTGTGTTCCTGCTGCAGCACGTTATCCTCCGACATGGCCCACCTCACATGATCATCAGTGATCGTGGACGACAATTTACGGCAGATATAGTAGAACTGCTTCGATTGAGTGAGTCCCGCCTTCGTCACTCGTCGCCATACCATCCGCAAACAAATAGGCTAACGGAGCACACCAACCGAACAATTGTAAACATGCTCTCTATGTATGTGGCATCCGACCACAAGAACTGGGATGACGTGCTACTATTTATAACGTACGCGTTCAACACTGCTAAGCACGAGACAACAGGCCATAGCCCCATTTTCTTTATTTACGCACGACCGCCACGGCATACACTCGACACAGTTTTGCCATTCTCGGCGCACGAGAACCTCTCAGTCGCAGAAATCCTCGGCCTTGCAAAAGAGGCACGTCGTATCGCTCGTCTACGCACTTTGGCATCACGGGAAAAGTCGAAGGCACGCTACGACGTCCACCACCGGCCTGTATCTTACCATCCGGGCGACTTAGTGTGGCTCTGGACTACGGTACGAAGACGCGGGTTATGGCAAAAGTTCTTAATCACATATGACAGACCGTTTGTTCTTCTCAACAATATCACGGAAGTCACGTACACAAAAGCTCGCCTCACAAGAAGTGGTAAAAGAGCCACTAAAACTCAAGCGGTCCATGTCGCTCGACCGAAGTTGTACACACCAAGGTGAATCAAATATACCTCTTCCGGCGAGCTTCGTTTCGACATGAACAGCAAAGCTTTATTCACACACAAGAACAAAACGCGAGAGCAGACGCGCAACGTCGTCTTCCTCGAAAAACGCCAGAGACTGCCACTCGTGATGCTGGCTTCTTCCTCCTCTGTTGTGCTTACGGCTAATAACCGTGACATTAGCCTTCCTTCCAAGAAGGCATTGTCTCGATGCTTCATCATCATGGCGGCAGGGTTTGTAGTCACTGGCAGCCCACGGGTTCATTCGGACAAATAAGGCTTCATCCGAACCACGTGCACAACTGCTGGTGCATGTCTTTGACGTCTTGAACAATGTGAACTGTCGGGAATAACCTCATAGTTAACACCATTGAGACACCGGAGGACTTTATACGGCCCAAAGTACCGCCTTAAGAGCTTCTCCGAGAACCCACAACGGCGAACAGGGGCCCAGATCCAAACTCTCTCTCCTGGTTCATAGGGGACTGGTCGGTGATGAAGATTATAGCGCCTTGTGTCATAGTCCTGGTGGCGACGAATAAGTACGCGAGCAAGTTGGCGGGCTTATTCAGCAAGCTGAGTTATGTAATCTGCACTTGTTTCAACGCCATCACTTTCATGCGGCAACATAGCGTCGAGCATGGTTGTGACGTTACGGCCATAGAGAAAACGGAATGGTGTCATGCGTGTTGTCTCTTGCTGTGCCGTATTGTAAGCGAAGGTGACGTAAGGCAGTATCTCGTCCCAATTTTTATGTTCCACATCGACGTAAACGCAGAGCATATCCGCAAGTGTTTTGTTCAGTCGTTCCGTCAGACCATTTGTTTGTGAATGGTATGCCGTTGTACGCCGGTGAGATGTTGCACTGAGGCTTAAAACTGTGCGTAATAGCTCGGCTGTGAACGCTTTTTCTATGTCAGTTATTGCTATAGATGGAGCGCCATGCCTCAGGAATATATTCTCAATGAAAAACCGGGCTGCTTCACTTGCTGTGCCCCGCTCCAGAACCTTGGTTTCGCCATAGTGGATAAGGTAGTCTGTGGCTACAATTATCCGTTTGCGACCAGCAGCCGAAGTTGGAAATGGTCCTAGAAGATCCATTCCGACTTGAGCGAAAGGAGTTTACGGTACATCAATTTGATGGAGGAGCCCTGCTGGTTTGACGGCTGGCACTTTCCTACGTTGGCAATCAAGACAAGTCCGAACGTGCTGTTGAACGGTTGCCGTCCACGTTGGCCAGTAATACTTCTGTCTTACTCGGCGTAGCGTTCGTGTGTGGCCTAAATAACCGGATGTCGGTTCGTCATGGCACGCCTCTAGTACTTCTTTCCTGAGTGGTGTTGGGACGACAAGTAAGTAGGTGTTGCCTCACGGAAAAAAGTTCACCTTATAAATTAAGGATCTCGTTGCTCAAACGAAACGATGCTACCCCTTTTGCGAAGAGCTTTGGCATCGCCGATGTGCGTCCCCCCGAGAAATCAATAAGGGGTAGCAACTCGGGGTCGTCGCGTTACTGCTGTGTGATAGTAGTCGTGTTGACTACACCGACAAACGCCGCATCATCATCATCATCATTTTCGGCATTTGCGTCTTCTAATGGGGCGCGAGAAAAGCAATCGGCGTCTGTATGTCGCTTTCCGGATTTATAAACTATAGCCATATCAAATTCTTGAAGCTTGGGGCTCCAGCACGCCAATCGTCCTGACGGGTCTTTTATGTTCATCAACCAGAAAACCGAGGTGATCGCTGATGGCTTTAAACGGGCGGCCGTACAAATATGGACGAAACTTCACGACCGCCCACACCACCAAAAGACACTCTTTTTCAGTGGTAGAGTAATTCTTCTCTGTACGGGAGAGAGTCCTACTTGCATAAGCAATTACTCGTTCGGTGCCATCTTGCCACTGAACGAGCACAGCTCCTAAGCCGACATTGCTGGCGTCGGTGTGAACCGCTGTCGGAGCGTCATCGTCGAAGTGTCAGAGAACAGGCGGGTTTTGAAGACGTTGTCACAGCTCGTTGAACGCTGCCTGCTGCTCTTCACCCCACACGAATGTGACGTCTTCGCGGGTGAGATGAGTCAAAGGTGATGCAATACGCGAAAAATTCTCAATGAAGCGTCGGTGATAGGCCCACAGGCCCAAAAATCGCCTCACTGCTTTCTTGTCTGATGGCATGGGAAAACTTGCAACAGCGGCTATTTTGTCTGGGTGAGGCCATATACCTTCTCTGCTGACAAGGTTCCCCAAGAAAAAAAAAGCTTTTCGAAGCCAAAGTGACATTTTTCTGGCCTGAGCGTAAGTCTGGCCGATGGTATTGCTTGAAATACCATGTGTAGTCGCTTCAAGTGCTCGTCAAATGTCGCTGAAAATACAATTACATCGTCCCGAAAATTGGCAGCTCCCACGTAAAGTGGGAATAGATGATACGCGAAGCACGAATGAGAAATGTTGATATGTCACTTTAAAATCTGCTTAACGTTACGAGGTGTAGGTAAATGATGCCGTACATGACTTCCGTGTCATGATTATTATGTTTGGATGTGTCGTTTACCTGTGTAATCTATTCACGTCACGTGATACCAAATTTAGTATATGTGGAGCTAGCGAAATTGCCGTGAGCACGCTATCAGTGTGGTGTGTTGCCATGTTCTTACATAACACGCGTGTCAGGATTATCATGTCTGCACATGTCCTATATTTCGTCATCCATTGATGTCACGTAACACCAAATTTGGTATATGTGGAGCTAGCAAAACGGCCACGAGCGCATCATGAAGGACCCAATATACTCCAACGCAGCATTGACGCGCACGCACAATGGGGACAGCGATGCTACGTTAGCAAAATGCTAGCACTCTAAAGTCTGACGCCAGGCGCGACCAGCTTCCGTCGGCGTGGCCCGACGGCAACCGGCGTGAAATGCGACGTGCTGCGTTTCACGCCGATGCGTTACCCAGACAACACTGTGTGTCCCTCTTTTCGTGGTGGAGGGACGCTGGACGCGCCGAAACGTGCATGCGTCAAAGCAACGCAGCGCGGCGCGCGTCTGCGAGTATATGGCAGGACTTGTGCCTGGCGTGGCAACGCCGGCGTGACGCGGCTAAATGAACGCCGGCGAGCACGCGCACCGCGTAAAGTCGAAACGTATTGGCGCCTCGACTGTGGCATGTAGTCATGTTCTCACATGACACGCATCTCATGATTATCATGTTTCCACTAGTCGCATACCTTCGTCATCCATTGGCGTCACGTAATACCAAATTTGACACGCGTGAAGCTAGCGAAACGGCCGCGAGAGCATCATCAGTGTGGCATGTAGTCATGTTGTTACATGGCACGCATCTAATGTTTATCGTGCTTGCACCAGTATCATACCTTCGTCATCCATTCACGTCCCGTAATACCAAATTTAGCATAGGTGAAGCTAGCGAAACGTCCACCAGCGCATCATGAGCGTGGCATGTAGTCGTGACATGACACGCATATCATGATTATCATATTTTCACCAGTCGCATACCTTCGTCATCCATTCACGTTCTGTTACACCAAATTTGGTATATGTGGCGCTAGCGAAACGGCCTCGAGCGCATCATGAGCGTGACATGTAGTCATGTTGTTACATGACACGCATGTCATCATTTTCATGTAAGGGTCTGTCGCTTGTGTTCGCCATGCAATCATGTCATACCATACTAGTTTTGCAACACGAAATGTGAATAAAACCACCACAAAAGCTGCAGGACGAAGAAATGTAAATCATGACATTCATGACATACATATCATGAGTTTCATGTTATGACTTGTGAGATATGTTCTTCATACAGTCATGTCATGTCACATCAAGTTTGGTATCGATACCATTATCGAAAGAGCTAGGAGAGCTAAAAGTCGTAGGCGGCTAGACGGACGGACGGACGGACGGATGGATGGATGGATGGATGGATGGATGAATGAATGGATGGATGGATGGATGGATGGATGGATGGATGGATGGATGGATGGATGGATGGATGAATGGATGGGTGGATGGATGGACGGACGGACGGACGGACGGACGGACGGATGAATACGCTCAAATTCGCCGAAGTTCGCTAAAAAATACCTCGCATTTAATATACCTGCACGTTTGCCACTTCAGGCCTGATAGGACTGTGTCCATGAGCCGCAGAAACGTAGCCGGTGCTGAGCACAAGCCGAACGGGAGAACTTTAAACTCATAGAGACCACCGAGTGTCACGAATCCTGTTTTTTCTCGATGTCTTTCGTCAACATCTATTTGCCAATATGCGCTCCGTAAATCCATCGACGAGAAATACCGTGCATGGCGTACTCGATCAAGAGAATCGTCTATACGAGGCAGCGGGTAAACGTCCTTTTTCGTAACCTGATTGAGCTTGCGGTAACCAACGCAGAAACGTATGATGCCGTCTTTTTTCTTCACCAATACTACCGACGATCCCCAAAGACTTTTTGGCGGCTGAATAATGTCATCTTGGAGCATCTTACGCACGTCTCGCGTTCCCGCGGAGCTACTCGGTATGGGTTCTGTCGTATGGGTCTGGCCGTTTCATCCTTAATTATGCGGTGTTTCGTCAACGGCGTTTGGCGAACTCTGGACGTCGAAGAAAAACAGTCTCGAAACTCATTAATAAGCTCCAGAAGGCTTTGCTTCTGCGGGGGCAGTAAACTTGGGCCAACGTCGACGGATAGAGGGGCTGACCCGGTGACATCGGCTTTCTCCACAGTCAAGCAGCCCGCAACCTCAGTGAGCTCCTCCACGTACGCGACTGCCTTACCTCTTGCAAGATGCCACCGCTCAGTACTGAAGTTCGTAACCAGAACGTGCTTGTGTCCACAATTGAGGCTTACGACGGCTCTTGCCATAGATAGACCATGGCTTAATAGCAATGCTGGAATTCGTTCAGCGATGTGGTAGAAGTTGCCTGGGTGGTCGCATGTTACAGGTACAAGAGCACTTTAACGGGTAAGGGGGGGAAGAGTCACGTGATCTTCGAATATGCGCAGATGTTTACGTCGCTGGTCGCTACATCTCATATCTGAAACGTGATCTGGGGCCATATAAAAATATAACTGACCTGTCTGGAATGTCTATGACGGCGCCGTATTCACACAGGAAATCCATCCCTAAGATCAGGTCTTTGCAGCACTTGGACAAAATCACGAACGTGGCAACGAAAGCTGACTCAGCGATACTTATTCTGGCAGCGCACTTTCCAGTCGGCGTCATAGGTTGGCCCCCCCGCGGTTCTTATGTTAGGCCCCGTTCATGACGTTTTAACATTTTTTAAGCCAATCGGCAAGCTTTCTGCTCGTGATAGAGAAATCTGCGCCAGTGTCTACTAGCGCTGTTACAGAACGTCCGTCTGTGTAAACAGCTAGGTCGGCGCTTACGATATCCTGTGGGGTCAGCGGCGTTGCATCGTTCATCGTATCGTACTGGTACTGGAGGTATTGCAGCATCTCGACGAGCGGCAACCTTTCCTCCAAATGTCACAGCTGTTAGTTTCTTCGATGAGGGCTTGGGGACCTACCCCGGACAGCGTCGGTGTAACTACGACGATTCGGCGAAGAACTCGGCTATGGTGACGGAGAGCGGGATCGACGATACAGAGTGGATGGCTGTGCTTGCGGGTGCGCACTGTCACGTCGGGTGTCGAAATTAAGTCGTGAAAACGTCGGCGCATAGGTCGGGTGTATTTGTTCACGATATGGGCAGATGCGGTAAACATCTCCAGCTTCTCCGCAATTGAAACACAGTGAACGGCGGCCGACGGTGCGCCACACATCCGTCTTGCGAACGAATCGTCGACTGGTATAGGCACCCTCGGAGACCAAGTTGCAGGTGTCGGCGGAGGGTAGAACGGCGGGTAGAACGGAGTTTCAGTATGTGCGTTATATTGCGGAGTCGTCGTCGTTGGTGGCGGCGGTCGGTTGTAGACTGGTGCCGCCGGCACGTTGTAAGAATGCGCCAGTGCAGACGAGTTGTGCGGCACTGGTGACGGACGACGAGTGGCTGCCGCATAGTTAATATATTGCTGGGCTGGTAGTGATTCGGCTGCGAAAATTCTTGCCCCATTTCCTGCATGCCGCACAACTTCTCCAACTGAAGCCATCGCACGTTATTGCGGAGTCACAAGGAAGCAGCGGATCTCCTCTCGAACAACCTCGCGAATAAGCTCACGCGGAGAACCGTCACTGCCGGCCGTCAGAGCAGAGACGCTGATCGAGGCGCCGTTTGGTCGGTCGTAACAGCAACACCGTTGCTGCAATGCGCACTCGATAGCAGCAGCCTCTTTGATGAATTCCGCAACGGTCGTCAGTGGATTACGAAGAAGGCCGGCAAACAGTTGTTCTTTAATGCCTCGCATCAAATGGCAGAGTTTTTCTTTTTTTTTGGCTTCAGGCATGTCAGGGTCAGCCCTTCGGAATAGGCGGGTCATGTCCTCCGCAAACATGGCGACACTCTCATTCGGTTTCTGGATTCGAGACTCGGTGAGTTGCTGAGCAAAGTCATGGTGGTCGTTTTTTGCGAAGGTGCTGAGAATCTGCTGCCGAAATTCATCCCATGAAGACACCTTTACCTCGTGGTTCTCATACCACGTACGAGCGCTGTCTGCTTTAAAGCAAAGCAGGCGCGTGGAAGCTTTAGCTCGGTGCTCCAGCGGTTTGCCTTGGCGACTCGCTCATACTGGGCCAACCAGTCCTCAACGTCTTCATACGCCTCACCATGGAATGTCTCCGGAATCTGAGGCTGCTCAAAAGTCAGCTGGAAAGCACCCGCAGTTGCCATTTCTCCAAGCGGAGCGCTTTGCTGGGAAAGTTCCAAGGGAATCACCTCAGGACTAAAGCATCGCTGTCGGCGACTGTAGCGGTGTACAGGGGTATCCACTGAAAGAACGTGTTGCGGTGTTGGACTTGAAGGGCCGGGCCGCGGAGGAGTCCCGAGCGTCAGTCGTAGAAGTCCAGCATCTCCACCAGTGTCACAATGTGCAAAGAACGGGACACAAGGCTTCGTTTCGACATGAACAGCAAAGCTCTATTCGCACACAAGAACAAAACGCGAGAGCAGACGCGCAACGTCTTCTCCCTCGAAAAACGCCAGAGACTGCCACTCGTGATTCTGGCTTCTTCCTCCTCTGTTGTGCTTATGGCTAATAACCGTGACAATATATATATGGTTCTCCTAGGGGCATACAGCTGGCTGATAGGCGGATGCTGGGGTGGCGGTGTTTGTCGACGGAAGCGCGGCATCTTTTAGTGTAAGAGGAGGAGCGTGAGCGCGGATTCAGGAACGTAGCTCATAGGTTGCGGCTGCTACAGTAGTGCTGGCTAAGGAACACCCAGTGATTGCTGAATTTCCTCGCGCAAATCGTCAGCAATAGACGCCACTCTATAGACTATGAAAAGGGTGCGAACTATGTATCGCAGCCCCTCTCGCACAATGAATTCGGATCGTTTCACGCTGAACGTCCCAGCTGACAGCATGAACAGCTGCGCTGTTTTGAATTGAGCGGCCATACTGTCGTATACGTCTCGATCGTTCTTACCTCCGACAAGAATTCCTGTATGGTGTTGGGTGAATTTCTCATCAGTCCCGCGAAGAGCTTCAGCTTGACTCTTCGCATGAGGAAGCGAACTTTTTTTTTCTTCGCTTATTTCAGGGTCAGCATGACGGAATAGTCTAGGCAGCTCTTCCGTTAATAGCATCTCGATTTCACTCGGTAGCTGGACACAAGTTTCCAGCAGAGCTTCGGCCCTCTCCTTGCACACGACACCCGCGAATGAGGCCTCAAACCCAGTGCGGAAAACGTCCTGGCGGTGCCTTCCTATGCGAATCAGACACACCGAAGCTTGTCTTCATTGCCCCAGGTGTTAAGAAACAGCGACGAGGTCGTACGTTTAGAGCCAGCTTTCCGGGTCTTCAAAGGATGATACGCGGAAGGTTGGCGGCTCCCTGGGTTGACTGAGAAGGATAGATGTAAGCGGCACAGGGGCTGTCAACGTCTCAGGGGGCGATGTCCGGGTCTTAGACTACCTGGTGTTTCCAGGAAGGAAGCCCCACTCTGACTGTAGCACGGCCACTGGATGAAAGAGCTTTCCATCCATCGGCCGTGACTGTAGTATCTTCCGCCTGCGGCTAGTTCTATGATCCAGGTTGTTCTTGTCGTCGTCCTCTTCGTGACTTGGGCTTGGGTCAGCACATCGCTTGGGCGTCTAGATCGTGAACGAAGCTTCATCTCGTCGACGTGTTCTCGACAGAACTTTTTTTATTTATGGGATCTTGTGCCTGGAGAACAGAATATCAGACTACCGACAATACACACTGTAGACTGACAGCGACGAACATAGCGTGCAGCCATCGATAATCTGTCATGCGGTGAAAAGCATGGGCTCTTATCGTGCGCTTTCAAAGGAACCAGCGTTATCGCAAGTGGCCGCGTAAGCTCTCGAATAAACTATACTTTTCGCGTCCTGCATGCAATCTTAACAGAATGGTCTCAAACAATGCAGCGTGGCCTGCGCCGAACATTGCTGACAGTGTTTGCTGGTGAAATACGAATACGTCAGTTATCGAATAGTCTAGGCTATTCCCGTCCTGCACAATTCAACAGAATGGTATCAAAAACAAACAATGTCGACACTTCCCAAACAATGCGGCGTGGCATGCGCCGAACGTTGCTGACTGTGTTTGCTGTTGAAATCCGAATACATCAGTTATCGAATAGCCGAGGCTCACAATTCAACAGAATGGTATCAAACACAATGCCGACGTTTTTCAAAAATGGCGTAGCCTGCGCAGAACAATGCTAAAAGTGTTGGCTAAATCTGAATACATCAGCTGTCGAATAAACTAGACTAATCTCGTTCTGAACGTAATTAAACAGCTGACAGTGTTTGCTGGTGACATCCGAATACATCAGCTCTCGAATAATAGGATATTCCCGTCCTGCACACAATTTAACAGAATGTTATCAAACACAAACAATGTCGACGCTCCTTAATAAACAATGCGGCATGCTCGGCGCCGAACGTTGCTAACAGTGTTTGCTAGTGACATTCGAATACGTCAGCTCTAGAATAGAATTCCAACTGAGAGCACGGCTAGATTTGGCTCGGGGGATGGGGGAGAAATGGGGGGGGGGGGGGCTGATGTGCGACACTAGACGCTTCGTTTACCGGCATGTGACAGGGTGACCGTTCGAGCACACCTTTCAGCATGGTGCTGCCACCGGCACCTGCGAATATCATGCATGACACTTCTACTGAGCTTGTGGAAATTTAGGCTAGCCCACCTCATTTGGCGCCTTTTCTGTCGTTCTCATGTCCCGACATGACTCCCCTCCTCCGCTGTCTGCCGCGCTGCGCAAGGAGTGACGTTTAACCCCTCTCACCCGGTAGCGGATGTCGACTGTGGCGCCGCGCGCGGGGTCTCCTGAGAGGTTTCGCGCGCGTGCGTCGGGAGCGGGTCCGAGATTCTCCGGGACAGCTTACGGTGATCACGCATTCCCTTTTCCGTCCGTCGACTCCCGTTGTTCGGGGTTCGTCGGACTTCGCTGACGGCGCCTCACGCCCGAGGCAAACGCTCACCTTTTGTTGCGCCTCTGCGTGCGCTCGGCCGAAGGGCGGTACGGTGTCCTAATGCGTGGCCAAGCTACGCCGACGCGTCTCCCTCCGAAGCCAACGCGAGCGCCTTTGCCCTCGCAGGAGCAACCGGGCCTTGTTACCGGTGTCTCCATGAATCATCTTTACCACGGAGACGTGCTCGTGGCACCCTGTGCAGTACTTTTTCGCCCATGGCGTGGATAAGCCCATTTGCTTTCCCGCCGTGTCTTTGCAACGGGCTGTACTGCGTTTTGGTGTTCCCACATACAATAAAGTGTTGCGACCTTGAGCAGTATCGTGTTCTCGCCATGGCGACGGTTAACGCGTGCCCTGCGGCTCGCTAAGACCGGACCCACGCTAGTGGCCGTACTACTTCGGGATACGTGTACACTACACTGGCGCCCAACGTGGTATCAAAGGCTTTAAGCTTTTGACTGCACTTAGCGAATCAGTTCACCTGCGCGATTCGGGCTCGTCGCAACATGTCTGCTTCGCGGGATTTTCATCCGCTGTCCTTGTTAGCGGATGCCACGTTGCACAAGGAGGCCATTGGACAGTTATAGTTTACGGTTAACGTGATAGCGGAGGTTAAGGGAATGACGTTACCGCACAGCAAACGTTCGTTGTGGACAGTGTCTTAAGCCCAAACCACATAAGCGCGAAAATGCACGCGACAGCGACGAGCGACGCTATGAGCGACGAAACAGGGCGTTCGCGCGACGTGTCGCGTGCTCGTTTTCGCGCGATCGCTCGGTTCTCCAGATTTGGAAACCGTCGCTCGTCGCCCGGAAGTGCTGGGCTTAAGCAGCCAATAGCGAAATACCGGAAAAGACAAAGACTACGTAGGTGCACGGGACCCTGCCCGAGTCACGTATGCGCGACAAGAAATAACGCAATGTTTATTACGCATGTGCATATAAAAAGTACTGCAAGGCAATAATAAACACTTTCCGTTTTATTACACAACAATATATCTTATTTTTAAATTGCATACCGCTCGCTACGCGGTTTTCTTGGTGCCAGTTGACGGCCTCATGCCAGCAACAGTGGAATTCGCTCGCCGAAGCCGTCGCGTGAATAAGGTTTGCCTGCGCTAGCGACTGATCGCGCGACGCGATCAGTCGCTAGCGCAGGCAAACCGACGACGCGTCGGTTTGCCTACCGTTGGTTGGCGGTTTGCTGTCGGTTTGCTGTCGTCGGTTGGCGCAGGCAAACCGACGACAGCGACGCGTCGCGCGACGCGTCGCTGTCGCGTGCATTTTCGCGCTTATGTGGTTTGGGCTTTATAGTTTAGCGGGATAGCGTTTACGTGGTTTACGTGCCACAGCTGGTATGGTGGCGCTACCTATCGAATGGTTAATAAGGTAAAGACAGTGAAAATGAAGAGAAAACGAGAATGTTTGCCTATGCCAACGCGCGAAGCATTGTTACAAGTTTATTCTACTACTAATCAAAGCAAATAAATATGAACCACGCACCAGACGCGACAAAAATAATGTTGCCGATTTGTTTACATGGATCTTGTGGTTAGGCCTAGACGCGTTCGAAATGGGAAGCTATCGCAATAACTGCGCCAACTTGTCCGTAATACTCGGTCATCGAAGCTAACTGAAGGAGAGAGAAGCCACTTGGAACAGTCGTTTTCTGCGAACAAGGTGAATCTTTTAACAACTACGCCAAAATCACTTCGAAGCGGGCATCCGACAGCGCCGCCATGTTTACATACACTATGTACACCTACGCTACCACGGTAACGTGAAATCTGAAAAATACCGCGCGTACGGGAAGCGGTACGGGTGACGTACGTATCTGCGCATGCGCACTTCGATTCCGGTATCACGGTACACCTAGTAAGTCCGGTATACTATAACTATCATCCCCTATTGCGGTGACGACACGAGGCGCCTAGCCGCTCCCTTTGGAGATGGCGAATCGTTTCGGAATGGGCCTCTTGCCCTACCCGAATGGTACGCACAAGCGCCTCTGACTGCTAATGCGCCCTTCGGCATGCATGGAAGTTCGTTGGCACAGCGCTCGCAGTCGGTTCCCTGCGGAATTGACGGGGCACAGGCTTTGGCCCTCGCCGACTTTTGCCCGCCATCAGCCGTGCAACCGACACTTCGAACGCACGCTGAGCAGGCGCCTGAATTGTCGATGGTAGCCGCACCAAGTGCGCATTTTGTTTGACAAAAGGCCAATCCCACAAGGAGCCTCTTTTGCTCTGGGAGTGGTGCGCAGGGCGGTGGTCCGTTTGAAACCGCCCCACTGATCGAGCTGAACGACTGTTCACCTTCGCTCGACCGCGCCACTAACGCACCAACGGCTTCCTGCGAAGCCGGTGCGACGACGCAGACGTTGCTGCAGAACACCGTGTAGTTGATCCAGGCACTCTCGGGAGCTGTGCTAACGCTTTCGGCTAGTCCGTAAAGCGGTCACCGCGCTGTTATGTTGCCTGTGCCAACAGCGGACGCGGTGATCAGCTCACCGCCCGAGATTACCTCGACTCTCTTTCACGTTATCAGAGGGCAATGGGTTTGGATGATCAGGTGGTGCTCGAACGTGTTGTTCCAGCTCCACTGACTGACATGGCGGCCAGATGGTATCGGCTTACCGGTTACCGTGCAGCAACCCTCGAGGAGTTTCGCGTGGGCTTTTTGCGCGAATTCCTACCCGCTGACTACGAAAGTAGGATGTGGCGAGAGCTCGAGCTCCGTACACAAGCTCCTGACGAGTCTTTACAGGAGTATGTACGTGCGATGTATGAACGCTGAGCCCGGAGTCTCGAACGAGGAGCGCGTTGAACGAGTAATAGGGCAGGTACATCCGACTTTTAGGGGCGAAGCTCCTTAGGGCGTGGGCTGTGCGTCCCCTGTAGCCTGTATGTAGCCACCTCTAGTTTAGTTCTTGCAGTGTTCACTAGATGGCGGTACCGTCCCCTGTATGTAGCCACCTCTAGTTTAGTTCTTGCAGTGTTCACTAGATGGCGGTACCGTCTCCTGTATGTAGCCACCTCTCGTTTAGTTCTTGTAGTGTTTACTAGATGGTGGTACTTGTAGCTGATGATGAAAAGATGCAAGATGTTATAAACTAGAAAGCGGTACTTGTAGTTGATGAAAGACGCGAGATCTTATAAAATAGGAATGATGTCACATATGGCGCGTGTCATTGGTTGAAGGCAATCGTTCGATTTAGTGCGGCGACGCACGCTAGGGGGAGCGTTGTAATAAAATCCGTTCGCTGTTGGCGCGCGCTCGGAGTCGCCGGATGGATAAGGCTGCACAGCGGAGAGAGCGCAAGGCGGCAGCAGCGCGCGCTCGCAGACAGAATCCCGATGTGCGAGCGCGCGAGGCAGAAGCGCTCAGTGAAGCTGCGCGACGCCGCCGCCAAGATCCTGTCGTACGTGAAAAAGAGGCTGCAGCGGCGCGACGCCGCCACCAAGATCCTGCCGTACTTGAAAGAGAGGCTGCAGCGGCGCGACTCTCTCAATGCCCACGCACTTGACATAGAAAGGGACCCCATACTGACCGCAGTCGACGTGCTGTGCTTTACCGAGACGTGGAACGTGACGAGATTGTTCATCAAAGGATACGTTCCCGTCGTGTGTACCGATGAATCAGAACGTCCTGCAGGTGGTGTCGCCATCTACGTGAGGCAAACGGAAACGGCTGAAGATCTCAGACTACCACTCACGAGTCAAAGCCAAAACGGAGAATATGCAGCCATCAAACTCTTTGACTCTGGAATCGTCCTCATGACCATGTACCTCGCACCCAACCTGTCGACCGGGAACATCAAGACATTCATAGACACTGCGTTACGAAATTATGAGAACAAATACAAGAATGGACCATTTGTACTACTTGGAGACTTTAACGTGGCTATCATAGACAATAATTGGCTTATCCAACATATGGCTTCTAGATATGCACTCAGACGTATATCGTTTGACCATATGAAACCTACCACGATCCGAGGGACATGCATAGACCTAGTATTTGCAAATTGCCCACTGCAACCCATACAGGAACCGCTCTCCCTTCATTTCACAGACCATAAAGCCGTCATAATGAAGGGACATCGCAAGCCATCCATCGTCTAAGAACAAATAAAAGTTGATTTGTGTATATACACACACAGCGTTTCTCACGTCTTTACATGATGATCGACTGGGCGAATTACACGGAAGATTCACAGTTTACCGATGAATCCCTCCGGAGCTTCGCCCATTCATCATCATTCACCCCGTGAATATGCCGTAATTTTTTCGGCATACCTGCGCGGCGGCGGCTTCCGTGACTTGGAGGAGTTGGCCGCCGAGGCGAAGCGCATTCAAAGCGATCTTCTCGCCGCGCGTGCCTATCGCCCGCCGCCGCCAGCCAGCGATGCCCTTGAGCCGCGCTGCGCTTGGAGAGGGGCCATGGCCCTTCGCCAACGGCAACAGCCTTTCGGCGCGCCTTTGCGGCTGCAACTGGCAGTGCGTGGGAGTTGAGCAATCGCGCTCATGGTCCCTTTACGCATGAAAGGCGGGCAGCCTGCGCTGCTCCACCTGAAACCTCCACACAGGGACGCTTTCCAACCCAACGTAATGTGCGAGGTGAGGCTCGCAGAAACGTATCCTGCGATAACGTAGCGAGCCGATCACGACAGCTAGAGGCTGCTCTGTCTGGAAAAATGGAGTGCGCTGTTACCGCTGCCGTGAACGAGGGCACATAACAAGGGAATGGACCGGATCCAGGCCTCCTGCGAGGCAGGGAAACGGGTTTCCGGGTCGTTCGTGAATGCACGAGCGACCCAACCCTTGCTTTTTCTCTCTGCGTGCAGGGTAAGCAGTTTTTTTCTTGCTGATACGCACGCACCGTTCATTCCGGTCACTATTGCCGGCCGTGAATTTTCGGCGTTGCTGGACACGGGCGCTAGCGCCTCGTTGTTCGGCGAACATGTGTTGTCCCCCTTGCAGAAGCACTCAGTGCGCTTGCGGGACAGCCGAACTACATTCACTTTCGCGAAAGGCGTGGCCCATTCGGCAGGCGCTGCAAGATTGACTGTCAGATCGGGAAATCGAATGAGACGCTGCCGTCTTGTTCATCTTCCAGGGCTCAATGTTTCAGTTATTCTCGGTCGGGACTTTCTCCTTAAAACTGGTATCGTTTTGGACATTGCGAATGGCGGCTATCGTGATGGCCTATTTTCCAACTCAAGCCGTTCATCAGCCCGCCGGCGCTTACCGTTGCCTTTGCCGCAGAAGCGTCGGAAACGTGCCCCGCGCAGAGTTCAGGGCCAAGCCCCTGCTCAACGCATTTGCCCTCTCAGAGTCCCCTTCAGGAACGAGAGGCGCGGCACGAACCATGTCGTGCGCCAACTTCGGGATCCTACACTGGCGTTTCGCGCTCGTCGGCTCGAAACTCCTGTGTGGATCGACCGACACGACATGAAAAGGCACTACATCCTTTGGTCGCCTGCACGACTCAGTTGGATGATGCACAGAAGGCTCATCTGTCGACACTGTTACGTCAGTACTATGAGCTCTTCACCGATCAACAGGGCTGCACCGATTTATTGAGCCATGTGATCAAAACTGGTGACACGCTTCCTTTGAAGTGTAACCCCAGGCCCGCCAGTCTCGCCAAAAGGCAGATTATCGATGGGTTGCCAGACGACATGCTTGTGGCTGGCATTATTCACCGCTCGTCTAGCTCCTGGGCGTCTCCAATTGTGTTGGTGCCTAAGAAAGATGGCAGTCATCGCCTTTGCGTAGACTATCGCCGTCTGAATGGAGTGACTCGTAAGGATGCCTATCCTCTCCCCACGATAAACTCTATCGTAGGTAACCTGGGTGATGCACGGTACTTCACCACGCTTGACGCCTCTAAACGTTACCTACAGGTCCGGATGGGTAACCGTGACCAGTGTAAAACTGCGTTCACGTCCCACAGAGGGTTGTTCGAGTTTACTCGTATGCCCTTTGGTCTTTGCAATGCTCCTGCGACGTTTCAAAGACTCATGTACCGCGTCCTCGGGGAAGCAAAATGGTCATACTGCATGTGCTAATTCGACGACATCGTGATTTATTCACGAACCTTCGAGGAGCACTTGGCCCATGTTGCCGATGTACTCGAGAGGGTGAGGACCGTCGGGATGACATTAAATCCCACTAAGGTCCAATTAGTGCAAACGCGTATTCAGTTACTCGGGTTCACGCTGGGCGAAGGCTCCATACAGCCGGATCGGGAGAAACTTCGAGCTATCCTCGATTTTCCCGTGCCCAAGGACGTACGTGGCCTTCGCCACTTTTTAGGAATGGTCAACTTTTACCGTTCCTTCATTCCGTCCTGTGCCCGACTGCAGGTGCCCTTGAGCAAGCTTTTGGGCAAGTCTGCTGAGTGGCAATGGGGACTTGAGCAGCAGCACGCGTTTTACCGACTGTCTAACGCCATAGCGGAGACAGCGCAACTCAAGCTCCCCGACCTGACCAGACCGTTCGTTGTACAAACTGATGCGAGCGATTTGGGTTTATGAGCTGTTCTCCTACAGGCATACGATGGCGTATTGCAACCATTGGCCTTTGGCAGCCACTCCTTGGTCTCTGCGGAGAAAAATTATTCTGTGACCGAAAAGGAGTGCCTCGCCATCGTGCTTACACTGCGGAAGTTTGACGTCTATCTTGATGGGACGAAATTCATGGTGCAAACGGATCGCAGTGCGCTCAGCTCGCTGATGCGGCTCCGTGAGCCTGCCGGCAGGCTGGCGCGCTGGGATCTCCTGATACAGAACAATGACTTTTCAGTGCAGTATCGAAAGAGGAGCACCAACGTGGTAGCTGACGCGCTATCTCGTGCCCCATTGTCTGCTGAGGACCTTAATCTCAGTGCGATGCCTTAGCACATGCAAGCGTTGGGGGCGAAATAGTGGCTTCGCCGCCATTCGGCAAGAAGGGTGAGTCCCCATGCGGACAAACCTTGGCTGTTAACCAGGTAAGTGGCGCACCGCGAAGTGGCCAAGCGGGGGAGCTTTCCAAAGGCCACGAGGCCGAGAGCGAACCCGTGACGCCGACTCAAGCGGATGTTGCTGCGGTCCTGAGTGGGTGCGATACCAGACTTTCCCATTCAGGGAAAATGGAAATCTTTTCAGCAGAGAAGCGCTTTTGAAGGCCCAGCAAAGTGATCCGTTGTGTCGTGAAATGTGCGACGGTCTCAGAGAGATGGAGCGCCGTATACGCTGCTTGCTCTGCGGCGGGCGCCGATAAACTGTCTCGAAGAGGCGCGGAGCGCCGTTACGCTGCTTGTACTGCGGCGGGCGTGATTAGGGAGCTGAAACAGCGTGTGTCGCTGAGTCCCCGGCGGGTTCATGTTGTTGGACCATGACGGGCACCTGCTGAAGTATATAGCCACTGACGACGAGTCCATCGACACGTTTAAAGTGGTTATGCCCAAAAGTCTGAGAGCCGCACTGTTGCGATCCTCTCACGACGAACCCATGGCCGGTCACCTGAGTGGCTCGAAAGTTTTTGCAAAACTGAGCCGGGTTGTGACCTGGCCCGGCATGAAGCGAGACATTTTTCGTTATTGCCGTTGTTGCCGCGTCTGTCAAACGGTGAAATCAAGGGGTGGCAAACCGCCCGGTGTGATGAAACCGATTGTCAGTGAGCGTCCGTGGAAAGTGGCCACCTGCGATCTAATGGGACCATTTTCCAGAAGCAGGGGTTCATTCACCTGATAATAGTCGTTGATCACTTTTCGAAATCGGTGGAATTGTTCCCTCTTCGGAAGGTGACAGTGCAAGCGGTGCTTGAGAAGCTGTAGGAAGTGTTCCGCCGGTTCGGCTTCCCGGAAAGGCTCATCACTGACAAGGTTTCTTATTTCACCACTTGGGTGTTTGGTGTCACGTGCCGTTCCCTCGGAATGGATCACTGCACCACTTCACCCTACCATCCCCAGTCAAATTTGATGGAGCGCGTCAATCGCATGCTCAAACCGATGTTGGCGGCCTTTGCCGAAAGTCAAAGGGACTGGGATTTGAGTGAGATCGCGTTCGCTATTCGGACATCCGAGAGTCGCTCAACTGGTTTCTCGCCCACCTTAAATTTTGGAAGGAAGTTGGCAAATTCGGTGACCAGCGTCACTCAATGCCAGCTCGAGGACGAGGAGGCGCCGGCAGACTGCTCTGCTTACGCGTCGGCACTTCGGGACAGGCTTTGTCGAGCTTTCTACAAAGCAAGGCAAAGTTTGGCGTCGGCCAGGGCTCAGCAGAAGGCCCAATATGACCGCAAGCATCGCGACCTAGTTTTTGAGGTGGGCGATCTTGTCCTGAAGCGTAACGACGCTCTTAGCGATGCCACTAAGGGGTTCTCAACCTCGCTCGCTCCTAAGTGGCTTGGTCCGTACCAAGTGGAGAAAGCTTGCACTCCACTCGCGTACTTGCTAAAAGATCCCCATACAGGAAAACTCAGCCGTGCCCATATCGCAGACCTGAAACCCTTTGTGTCCCGGTCTGACGAGCTCGCGCCAGAGCCCTGTGGCACTTCGCCCAAGCAACGGGGCACACCCGGGGCGGCGGACTGCATTCGGACCCCGCACCGGTATAATCTGAGGAAGTGGTCACCTTTGTGATTTCGCGCCGGACTTCTCCGCAACCGAAGGCCCTCAGTTTACTGTCTAGCCTCAGTATAGGTTAGCTTCTTTATGGCCTTTTCTCGTAAAGAACTTGACCCCGCCCAGTTTGGTGCCAGTGTTTCTTTTTTAAGTGTTCATGTGTATTTTATGTTTTATGTTTCTTTTGTCTAATATTAAGTGTTATTTGTATTTTATGTTTTTATTTTCAATTGGCCAGAGATTGAGCGTCATTTTGCTTTGTATTACTCTTTTTTCTTTTCGTGTTTATTTCGTCTACCGCGAAGGAAGTTGAGACCTTGAGTATCGGTGCTTATGCGTGGAGAGTGGAACGAAGGACGCTTTGCTCCATGGAGGAAGGAAAGCTCTGTGCTTTGCTCCTTTTTTCGCGCAGCCGTCGGCGGTGTGTGTGCGTGCTTCTGTGCGTGTGTAAGTGCGTGACGCTTCAGTGCATGCCCGTGAAGAGTGCGCGTCGTGGCTTCGCCCCATCGACGTGGACACTAGAGGTGCTCGGGGCACTGACCTACTGACGCTGTACTCTGCTCTCGGTCACCGCCGATGTTGTAGGCCCGTGTACTCAGATTTGGGTGCACGTTAAAGAACCCCAGGTGGTCAAAATTTCCGGAGCCCTCCACTACGGCGTCTCTCATAATCAAATGGTGGTTTTGGGACGTTAAACCCCACAAATCAATCAATCAATCAATCAATCGGTCACCGCCGAGAAGCCCTGCTGCCTTTTCCACGATGTATCCTGCGCGAGGCCAGCTGACAGCAACTATATGCAGCCGTCCAACGCCAGGGTGCCTCGCAGCCAATTCCAGTTCGGCCTCCCTGATCCTAGGTGAGGCCCGGCTTCCCAGCGAGGTTTCCCCGTCTCCATCAAGACATTCGGGGCCTCCAAACCACCACCGAGGCCACGTTCGTCGGACTCACGGCTAATCAAGAGCGGCAACTAGCCATCAGAGAGCCCCCTTCTATGCCTCTGACCTCGCACTCGGGCCGCGCACCTAGCGGACATTGTCACGCCCTTCCGCCCCTCCGCGCGATGGACGCCATCCCTCCCAATGCACCACGAACACTAGTCCTACTTTCCTGTGCTCCCTTTCACATTTTTATAGTGTCAACTGTTTATTTTCTTATTGATGCTTTTTCCCTTCCATCTTTTTTAAGCAACTGTTACACGGCTGGATTGAGGTTACCTGTTGCTCATAGCAGTGTCAATTTTAACTGCATGGGTGACGTCCGGCTGCCTTTTGCAGACCGGTAAAAGGCAAATTTAGGAGATGGGGATGTGGGAATTGAGACTAGCCCACCGCATTTGCGCGGGCTTTGCCGCCTTTTCTGCCGTTCTCATGTCCCGACATGACTCCCCTCCTCCTCTGTCTGCCGCGCTGGGAGAGCAAGGAGTTACGTTTAACCCCTCTCACCCGATAGCGGATGTCGACTGTGGCACCGCGCGCGGGGTCTCCTGAGAGGTTTCGCGCGCGTGCGTCGGGAGCGGGTCCGAGATTCTCCGGGACAGCTTACGGTGAGCACGCATTCCCTTTACCATCCGTTGACTCCCATTGTTCGGGGCTCGTCGGACTTCGCTGACAGCGCCTCGCGCCCGAGGCGAACGCTCACCTTTTGTTGCCCCTTTGCCTACGCTCGGCCGAAGGGCTGTACGGTTTCCTAATGCATGGCGAAGCTACGCCGACCCGTCTCCCTCCGAAGCCAACGCGAGCGCCTTTGCCCTGGAAGGATCGAGCAACCGGGTCTTGGCACCGGTGTCTCCATGAATCACCTTTACCACGGAGACGTACTCGTGGCACCCTGTGCAGTACATTTTCCCCCGTGGCATGGATAAGCCCACTTGCTTTCCCGCCGCGCCTTTGCAACGGGCTGTACTGCGTTTTGGTGTTCCCACAGACAATAAAGTGTTGCGACCTTGAGCAGTATGGTGTTCTCGCCATGGCGACGGTTAACGCGTGCCCTGCGGCTCGCTAAGACCGGACCCACGCTTGTGGCTGTGCTCCTTCGGGATACGTGTCACTACTGTGGGAGGTCGTACCGGCCAGCTCAAAGCTAGTCGTCCAGACAATTGGGTCTTGGAGCCCTCCCCCCCCCCCCCCTGACCGCCGTCAAACATGTGTTGATCGAAAGTATAAACGACCAAAAAAATTACTGCATATTGTAACGAAGAATTATTGAAAACGACGCTTCGTCAAAGCCAGTAGCCGCTTCTTTGCAATATGCCGAGCACAAGACGAGCCCTCGCCGAAAATTCTGAGGCTCAAGAGCGGTACGCCTAACTGACATGAGAGTCATTCCCATACGCTCATTATTATGATGCGTTGCTCTCAACTTGAAAACAATTGCTTATTCACGCGTCTCTAAACCTATATGCTTCGCTATTACGAACGAAATCTAGAAGGCCTGGTCATATGCAGAAACATACAGTAAACTTTGCAAGAGCAACAATCGATGAACACATGGTGCCAATCATTTCTGCTTTCTTTTCTCGTGTGCCCTCCCCCTCCCTTTCTTTTTTTTTTCGCTGCCAGACGTTCAAATCCTGCGCTGTCTTTCAATAAATTCTATTTTCTTATCGTTCGTGCGAAGCGAAGCGATATGTGGTTGTTCGCAGCTTTCTCGCCCAACTTCAATCTGCATAAAACAAGTGAAGGCGCGCAAGACAGGGCTGCAATGGGAGGGCGAATTTGCATCCCGAATGAATGCAAATCAGTGATTCGTCGACGAACGCCAGCGACGAATATCCTAATGGCGCCCGTTCTTTTTATGACCCGTCTTCACAGTGATTAGATCGCGCAATGTCCGAGGCGCCGAGCTTTAGAAGGACGCGCCAAAGTCATCGAAACAAGCGCCGCAATAAAATTTACACACAAACGCACAAAGATGGACCTGTATCAGCTGCATGTGGCAGATCCTGGTTTGGCTGTAGGAATAATAATAATAATAATAATAACGAAAGTGAGCGCCCGTGCACTAGAAATAAGACAACCTGGATGCTATAGTAATGATTCGAGAATAACACGTGCGAATAAATATGCACGCATCAGCGAGGCTCGCACAGCCCCTCGGATATCCTTGATTCAGAGCTCATTAATTGAAGGGCCCGTGAAACTGCCGGAATGTCAGCAAGCTTCTAGTAACCCTGCGGGCTTTGTTCCATAAAGCAAGTTAACGGCAGGTATCCGTAAATAACGTTGATTGTAAATTTTATTGCAGCGCTTGTTTCGATGACTTTGGCTCGTCCTTCTATAGCTCGCGTTATAAGCGTGATATAGCATTCTTGTTAAGAAAGCAGCCAGAGCCAAGTTTTCAAGAAAGGAAGCGCAGGCAAGTCAGATGATCATTATTGTTTGGAACGAAAAGACACCCATATTACTTGGTCATTCTTTAAGAGTACAGCGGCTCGCTGCGCTCCTCGTTCGCTCTGTTTCGTCATCGTTTGCAGCATCGGTTACGCCAATGCGTGACCGATTCTTGGGTGACGCCGCAAAACGCAGGAATGGATACCCCAAGATCTGCGCTCTGAAAAGATGTGCCCTCCTTCCTTCTCAAGGAGTCACTAAAACAAATTTGAAGAACGTTCGCATTGTTGATATGAACAAAAAAAAATTAGTGCAACTCCCACTGAGCAGTGCAAGGCTGGGTCACAGCATACCACGCAGATTCCTAGCTCTTCCTACCTTGACAAGGATTTTACCGCCTCACCCGTCTATTTGCTACGCCTTGCTATGATGAACTACACACACTATGCTTATTTTTCTTTAGCCTGTGTCTTTCTATCTCTTCTTTTTTTTTTCTATGCGCCCATAGGGAAACCTTGACTATAATGGGTCTGCTGTTAAAGGGACGCTAAAGCCAATATTAAGTCAATGTTGATTGCTTATATAGTGGTCCAGAGACCTCGTAGTGCAACTTTAGTGCAGAAGAAATGCTTATTATGAAATAAAATCACGTTTCAGCTGTCCACATCGCGTTAGCACACTTCAAATTACCCACCTCAATTGGAGCCTTTCCAGTCGCTGTTGCCGTGCAACGTTGCCCAGTTTTACTGCACGGCCGCCGATACTAGTAGCCACAGAGCGAAAGTAGCGAGAGCCATAGCAGCAACAACAGCCACTGAACAATTTTCTGCTATGGCCTCCGAGGTGGCAGACGTGTTTGGTTCAACTGGGCCTCGCTAGATGGCACGACCTGTCCAGATTAACTAGCCAAAAATTGCACTCTTGAACCACACGTGCAATTTCTTATAGTAATGTCCAGCGTTTTTTCTTTCATCAATCAAACAAAAACAAGCAGCATTTTCTTATGTCTCATTATGCACGGAAAATTCTTTATGAAGAGCAACTAGTTCGATTACTAGCGATTAATTGTAGGCGGTAACTCTGACATCATCTGGATCATTTTTCGAACGTCCTACTCGTAGTGCATGTGTTCTCGTGCATTTATATCAATGTCTCTGTAAGTATAGGCACTGCTGTTAATATAGTCGTTTTAGACGTCATTCATTGAGCTTTAATTCTGACGTGAACTGTTAATTGACTTTATCGTCCCTTCAAAATAGGTTGATTGACCTCCCTGCATTTACACTACTGCCGCTATTCTATAAGAGAGATTATACTATGTCGAAAGGAGTGTATGCATATGTCCCATTTGTGTTGTGCAGTGATATAGTTAATATCTATTTATGCAGTGCCGATGAAAATGCTCGGTAGCCAACAAAGATTTTTAGCAGATATATTTTATTAAAAACAGCACAATCATGCCTCCTGGGGTGAATGTAGAGAATGTGACACCCTATACTGACTTCTCTGGTTTTTATTTCTCATCCTCAGCTGGGCCACAAATGTTTTGTTATGCAAAAGCCTTTCGCCCAGACCAGGACAAAGTTGTCTGCAATTACATGCTCTGCATCTTCACCAAGGCTGTGTAGGCACTGCCCTCCTGCCGAACCGCAGCTACGAAACGAGTCTTCAGTTACTCTGTTTTTATTAGAATGCCTCACGAGCCACGAAACCCACGAAAACACATGCAGAGTGCGTGCATCCTGCTTGCAAAGTGAGGCAAATTCATGGAAACTTGAGGGGGGGGGGGGGGGGTGCAAAGAGGTGTACATTCACATAGCGAATATTTTCTCCACAACAAACGACAGTGCCTGGCACCGCAGCATCCCTTCACAGTACAGGTCTCCCCTATACATCAAGTACAATTCAATATCCCCCCCCCCCCAACACACACACACACACACAAAAACGCCTGGCCTGCGCAGACAGCGCAGCACAGTCACAGCGAAAGCGAAGAGCGGTATATGAGAGCCTTTTCTAAACACTCACTGGGTAACTACTGCAAGCACACTTGCTGGGTACCCACTAAGGCATTAATAATAATACTTTCTGGGTAGTAGGCCAGCATTCGCTAGGCTATCCTTCGTCATTCATTGAGAAGCATGGTATCCGCTAAACATTTGCAAAGAATTTTGTGCCAATTGTTCATGCAGTGGCTGACAAAGAGGAGGAATTATACATGAAGTGGGTATGCACCACAGTTAATAGGTGATTCAGAACAAACTTTTGTACAATTGGTTGGAGCATTGGTTGACCCACATGTTGCGCTATCCGCATTGTGTGGCGCCTGGTTGTTCTTTTGCTGTCTGCCTAAGGCAAGTTTGCAAACAAGTCCCAAGCACCGGTGTTGCTCAGTGGTAGAATACTGGGCTGGCACACAGCAGACCCGGGTTCGAGCCCCACTGTGTCCTTAGTACTAGGTTTTTTTTCTTATTTCATGCAATAGTGATTACGGACACCGGCGGCGGACAACTATGGAGCCATGCGTGACCCGAGTTCTGATCTCGTAACAGCTTTCACCTACCTTAAATTTTGCCTACTTTACTGCCAGGGGTGGGACAGAGTTTGATTACCCTGAAATCTACACCTCTCATATGTGTGTAAGCCTAGACACAACGAAATGCATGATCATAGCTAAAAGAGGGTCCGACACCACCCCTTCCACACACACGCGCACAAAAAGGACTGACTGTGCTGGCAGCGAGAAAGTCCGGCTGCCAGCCTCTGTAGCAGCTGCTGGTGACCTGCACACATGACGTCATGGCCAACCACATGCAACCCTGTGTGTTTACAATCTTCCAAAGATAGAGACATCTCAAAATACACACCGTATATCCTAGCAGTCACATATTCCGCGTTGCATTCGATGTTTCCCTCACATTTTTGTTCAGCATCCCTTTAACGACAACAGCAAACACACAATGCATGCGCTGATTCCATTTTGCAATCTGCCATCTTGGCTTGGCAGAGAAGTCAGCGTACCTATTATTGAGGGCGAACCAGCACTCTTGCCTTACGAGTTCCATAGTCGGGAACTGAGAAGAAGTTCTCGGAATGTGCACGGGACACCAAGGTTGAGGATAGAGCACAAGCCTTTGAAGTGTGCCCACCCATGGAAGTCACCAAGACTTGTGTGCATAAGGAAGCACAGGTCAGAGGTGCAATATATGATGTCAGTGAGGCCACGATGTGTTTTACTGATCATTTGCATGGTGTTGGAGTGCACCTAATTGCACTGCTTCATACTTCATTAGGACGGGAACAGTGCTAAAGACTGAACAGCGGAAGAATGACAGACACAGCATTGAACAAACAAAAATCTAACAACAATAGGTTTATTTTAGTGAAATATGCAATATATCTACACACAACCTTCATGCAAAAGTCCAACGAAAGTTGAGTTGAGTTAAGTTTATTCAACCACGTGACAAGTACACGAAAATATACTGTATACGTGGTTTGGTATGGAGAGAACAGAAATCATCACACCACATGCATCATAGACTGTCACATTTTCACAATATTTGTATCACAGCTACACAAGGAAACAGAAGATATGCTGAAGTAGGTGTTTCCATGTGTATAAATATGATATGCTTCAAGAACCTCAAGTGCTCCCTTCTTTCTGTACTTTTCAAAGACAGTGGGCTGTTCAAGGATTGGCTGACAGCTGCATGTGAGCTCTCTCAGCTGGTCGTTCAAGCATCAGCCTTTTTGGCACATATAGCAACACCTACACACATGAAGGCGGACCTACACTGGTGGGCACAACAATGGGAAGTGTGATGATAGTAGTCAATAGGCAAGCCATGGGGACTATGCGAGCTAGAAAAAAAATGAACAGCTTTGGTGTGATGAGGATCTGCATTAGCCATGAGAGGATGTCCAAAGGGCATTGGCAAAAGCAGCAAGCTGGTCAATCATGACCGAACACTCTGGCATTGAAGATAGTGTACATTGGCACATATGCCCATACAAGTGGGTGTACTGCAGCAAGTGCAGTAGCGCACTTCTGAAATCCTCATAAAGATTGTAAGATGAGCGAGTTGGTGGGTGTTCATGAATTTAGCCTATGAAAAAATGCACACCTAGGAATGAACGTTCATCTATTAGGTGAGTTGTTGTGGATGCGTGTGTTCTTGAACGCCATGATGTGGTCTAGAATCTTGGGGTTTTGACTTCCCCGTGGGTGCAACAGCCAAAATACAATTTGGAGCAGTTTTTGCAGCAGCAAAATATTATTTTTGAAGCACTAAAATTGTAACTTGGAGCAGGCTTATTCTTTTAATTCATGTATCAAGAAAATCATACTTTCTTTATCATGAAATACCAAATTTGGAGCAGTAAAAATAAGAAGGCTTACATTTCGAAAAAAATATGTATAAACCATTCAACATCACCTAAATCGTGCAATGTGAACATGAGCACTGCTATTTCAATGAAAGTAGTATTTGAACCCACCCCACTGAGCAAACAGTGATGAAGTTATTACTAGCATTTGCTGTGCCTGTCAAATCATTTGACAGACTCTGAGAATTTAAATATAAATCTGCCAAGCTCGCAACCTTGAAATTTGGGAGATTCGTAAAACTGAGAAGTAGGGGTGGCAAAAAAAAAGAAACGACGCATAATTTTTTTTTTTTTTTAAGGGAAGCAGAAATGCCGTGCACTGTTCCATATGATTGTCAGTAGCTTATTTAGACATCAGTTATTTTACAGGTACTCAGAATTATGCGGCGTACAAACTCATGAGTAACCTAGCAAAATGTCCAGTGTCCTGTGAATAGCACTAATAGCCCCTTCTAAATCTCAATACCCTTTTAGATGGGCACCGGTGTGATGCGGCGAAAGTGGCTTAAGCAGCATTTTCTGCATGGGTTAGAACCAAAGCCGAGAAAATGTCCAACTGCTATCTGCCCCCCCCCCCCCCTTCTCACCTTTTTTATTCTTTCACCAAGGGGGGTGAGGTGCCACTTCAATTCCCTTGAAAAGCACGTTTGACCAGGCAAAATAGCAGCAGCGCATGCCCGTTGGCCCTGCGACGGTCCCGGATATCTATCGCCAGGACCATAACCAAAACAATGCCACTGCTACGGCAATCGACGTGGTCACTAGTAACACCAGCATTCACAGCATGTCGAGCTCGTTCATGCGAGAAAAACACTGCATACACTTCCAGCTTTAGTTCCTAACAAGCCATAGCCGCGTTTTCAGGCTATAAAATTTACAATTGCTGCGACGCGTTGGTGGCTACAGCAATGCATTTTTGTCTTGAAGTTCTGTTGTCCCAACGATAGGCATCCGCTGCGGTAAACGAACCAACAGGCACGCAGCACTTTAGGCACTATAGCTGGAGTCTGTGTACCTTGACGGATGGCGCAAACTGCAGGTAGCCGACGCGGCCTGCATTTCTCGCAGAAATTAGTGCACCTGAGAATATTTTTTAGGCTGCCTGGGCGTTTTGGTGCAATTTCAGCAAATTTAACGGTTTTGGCGCAGCTCGGCACAACAACCTGAAATTATATCAAATTGGCACAATTGGCACAGCTGTTGCACCCCTGCTTCCCTTTCCGGGCAAAATAGCTTCCTTCTTTTCGTATTCTAGTACACTCTAAAGGCCTGACTACACGTACACCTTGCAGTGCGTGGTGTGTACACTCAGGAACACACAGTCTCCCTATGATGGGAGAGGGTGAGTGGCTACACAATGCTGCACACCCCCTTTCTCCATAGGGATAGAGTGCAGCGTTAAGTCCACAGTAATGTGCTGCAATGCATACATGAGGTCACACCTTAATTATAGTGGGGTCACTTATTAACAAAGCACACAAACTTTCATACTTTATTTGTTCTACCTCCTTGCATGTCAAGACACAGCAATGGCTGCCAATCACCTGGTTGGCATTACTTACAAACTGCAACAAACACTAGTTTGCCTCACTTGCAAACTTTAAGGTGACCGCTGCCATTCATCCACGAACTGTTTCCAGGGGCTCCCATGAAGGTCGGGCAGTAGCGAAAATGCCTGGACAGCTGCCTCTCTAATGGTGGGTTCTGCACATACACAACAACAAGACACATTGTAAAGGTCTGGTAACTGAACCATTATCTAAGTTTGGTTAAAATTCAAAGCAAGCACTCGAAAAACAGAACAGCTAGGTAAACTATACACTCAAACCTCATCATAACAAACTTGCACCTTACACGAAAATAAGTTAGTTATGTCCGAAAATTAGTTATAAAAGTTCATTTTAGCACTATATTGCAATAATAATCTTCATTTATTTCGTTATAACCAATATTTCGTTATATCCAGTTTCGTTGCAACGAGGTTTCAGTGTACTGCATATACATTTCTGAACAGATATAGGTGCCTAATTCACTTCAGGTGAAAAGTTGAAGGCAAAAGATATGCATATCCAGAGAGCCTGCTTGACTTTTGGTACAGTGACTATTGAGGCACACTCCATCACCACATGTAGAAGACTTTACTTCCTGTCTCAGCCATAGCTTGGTATTTTATTATGTCCAAAATCAAATAAGCCTGTTCCCTTGGCCCAAAGCTGGGCAGATATTTTGAAACTGTATTGCAATACAATACAAAATACTACTACAATTCAACTGTAATCTAAGACACTTCAATACATTTACAAATGTGTTATGTATTAAGATCTATATAATGTAACAGCAAACACTTATGTGTTTACTGCTACGTTATAAAAGACCAAGAACAAACAAACAAAAAAACATCGCGAAAAACAAAAAGGGGTGGGAGGAGGGTTTCAATAACCAGCGCCAACATCAGCATTGCTGTTTTATAGTGGCTAGGAGTGGCGGAACACATGAGGGTAGTTTTTTTTTCACTAAGCTGAGAGTCTCAAAGGATCAACACAACTGGCAAAATCTATTTCGGTCAAAACAACTCGCGTTTGTCTTCCAGGGACACATGTGAACGGATAGGACAGCACAGCTGGCTGTCGCAAAAGCTCGGGTCAAAGCTTTGCTCACGACTAGATTCTTCTGACAGGAACGCCAAGACGCATCTGGCCCCTTTTTATTGCGATAGCAATTATATGGACAGTCCACACTGTTTATTTTTTTGCTGTCGTCACCGCCGCCGTCCTTTACCGTATCTGTATACGTATCTATATATATGAACACTGAAAGAAAAAAAGCCGCCCACGCTCGGCGCCCAGCTCGTCGGGATGCGCCATCGCATGCTCATCTCACACATGTACTTTGCCCCATGGATGGATGCCTGTGCGCGTGCGCTTATCCTTTGGTGGGGGAATCGTGTGCCTTCAGCTTTCATTGAAACGAAAGCGTTAGTTTCCGGGCACACAAAGGTCACTTTGGTCTCTGCACAGGCCCCTTCTGCGAAAACAGCGCGCTTTTCATACACAGTGAGGTATAACAACTGAGACACTAGTTAGTTTGTACTCATCTGTACCTGTGATTAAGTATCGTGCATCGTTTTTGTTTAAACAGCGCGTTACGTGACGAGCGGTAAACGCTGTTAGTTTGCTCTCGTCCTGTATCGTTTTCGTGCGTCATTTGTGTGAGCAGCGCCCTGCACGTTTCGATCTGCTTGCCGTTCTCAGCGTTACATTCCAAGTTGTTGCTGTCGCATTTATTGCTCCGCCCTTGCGGCAAAACTGTAACTTCTTTTTATCTTTTACGTATTTACTGTCTTTAACCTACTGCTATGTGCCCTCGGAGCTCGTAGATCGCTATCGCGTCGTTGTGACCGCGGTTTTGTGCACGGCAGTTGCGGCAAACGATAACTTGCGCACGCGCCTTCAGAACGAAGTCGTTTTATGCCATCTACGATAGCGTCTGCCGCAAGTTTGTCCGCGGAGTTTGCGGAAAGCAGCGTTGCTTTGACTGGTTGAACGCACACTTTCGGGGTTCTCTCAGTTACGTCGTCGCCACACATGATCGTGTCAAGATCGACCGCCATTTCGTCCTCAGCGGTTGTGGCAACGACAATCACACGCACTGTAGAGCGCCGGTCGCACGCGTACTTATGAAGCTTTGAGTATGCTGCTCTCAGACTTCGTTCGACGGTTTCTCTACCTAAGTTCGTATCACCCGCCGTGATTAGGAAATGTGTTCGGAACATTCGAATTGAGGCTGAATGAACATAATAAAATTTGGCTGGGGAATTTAAGAATTCGTATCTGCCGCAGTTTCGCATCACTGAGATTATACTGTACATTTACATGAACGCCTCTTAAACTCGTTTTTAATAAAATGGGGTAGGTTCAAAAAGCATGGAGTGGATTTAGCTGCTTTTTTGTCAATGTGGCCAGATCAGGCACAGAAATTTCGATTTCTGGGAGATTTTCATGACAACTGTACAACCGGAAAAAACAGTCAAAATGGGGGAGTCTCCCGGCCAATTCGAGAGACTTGGCAGGTATGCAAATATTACACATGACCAGTCTAAACCCACGGTGGTTGATAGCACTGTGTGTATACAAATCGACACAACTAGCACATTTGCTGCTCTTAACACGTGAAAAATTAGTTTCATCAAAGGACCCCTCACACCAGTTTCGGAAATGCGAGATGCTTGTGTTATTTGAGTCCTGCAAGCAGGGGCACTCCTGAATGATTATTAGTGACGACGGTTGCTTGTAAGACATTGTAATTTGGTTTTAAAGAAATAGTGCATGCTCGTACGAGTATTCAGGTGCAATCGACCGATTTCTGTGGTTTGACACGGACAGGGGATCCCCTCTGGCCGTTTCAGAGGTCAAGCAAATATTGTCGACCTCGGAGAACAATTGCGCAGCATGCAGGGTACCTCAAGTGGCACCCAGCAAGGACCATAGTTTGTCAACTCTGCCGCTCTGTTGTTGGGCTGCTCCCAAGGTGGGCTTGGCTGCGTATGCCACGAATGCTTTTCTTTTTTTTTGAGGAGGACACGCTCGAAGTACCTATGAAACACCTATATTGTTTCAATTTTCACCGGTCGCGAATCCTCCTATCTGAAAGCGGTGCGTTCAGCGTCACACATTACCGAAGCTTGAGCGCATGTAGTTTCACGCGCTGCCCAGCTATGGGGTGCTAGTTTCTTATGATACTCAAGCCGGCGTTTCAAACTGATGCAAGATCATTGTGAATTAATAATGCTAACATTAATTATATGATGCATTAGGTTATTTACAATGTAATTTCAGCATTACCAGATGCAAAGCAACAAGCTACAGTAAAAAAGTCGCAAACAAAACTTTTGATGTCAGGGGCCCTGAAAAGCTTGTAAGTACTGGAGTGATTTTATGCAAAAACATTTTGCTGCTCCCATAGAGGAAATAACAAAAGCAGTACACTCACACCTCGTTATACCGTAATGAGATATAATGAAATAATGGATATAACAAAGCAAATTAAATTCCTCTTGAAAGCTCCATTGAGAACCATCCATTTTAAACCTCATTGTAACAAAGTAAATTTGACCGGTACATGGATATAACAAACTAAACTAGTCTATAAAAAAAAACTACTGTAGTGTTTTAAGTATATCATTTTCTGCGAAGTTCGACGCTAGTTCGGCGCGGCTCTTTCGAAACTCCCACGCCAAACTTACAGCCAAGCCAAGCGCGGCCGAGAGAGCCATCATCTTCGCACAGCCAGCGGAGGGGTAGAGGGAGCGCTGGGCGGGTCACATGACAGAGAAGTAGCGCCGCGGTGCAAGGCGATTTCTGGCAATTCCCCTTTCGAACCGGTTCGCACCAGGCCTGTCTCCCTGCTGCTGCGCAGTCGTGGTTAGTCGTGAGTATTGTCAATGTGTTTGCACAGTGCACGTGCTCTTAGACGATGGATATCTGCTAACTGCGGTCACCTGTGTACGGTCACATTGCCATGGATGAAGGCTGGGGAAAGCGCACACGAAAAACGCTATCGATAGAGCAAAAGGCAGTTATTTTAAAAGCTATCGACTCGGGGACGGAGAAATCTCGGGTGGCCCGAGACTTCGGCATTGCGGTGAGCACATTGTCAACAATTCTCGCCACCCGTTAAGTGATCACAAATTCCATTACCCACGGTGTGAAAGGCAGATAGCAAGAAGCTGCAAACTGCGGCGTTCAAGCTAGTTGAACATGCGGTTTATAAATGGTTTCTAAACGCTAGAGCAGCGAATATGACAGCAAGTGGCGAAATTTTGCTGAGAAAGGCTAGAAATTTTGCCTGCATAATGGGCCATGGCAGTTTCGTCGCCAGTACTGGCTGGCTACAACATTTCAAGGAGAAGGATGACATCGTTGGAAGAGCAGTAGTGGGCAGGTCTTGTTCCGTTGATGCCGAGTCGGCAGCGGCGTGGGTGAAAAAGAGTTTCGGCCCAGTGGAATAAAAATATGCCCGTAAGGACATTTTTAATGCCGGTCAGACTGGGCTCTTTTTCCAAATGCTCCCTAACAAAACTCTGTCACTCAGAGGTGAGCTGTGCCACGGCGGGAAGCACAGCAAGCAAAGAATCACTGTGCTGCTCTGCACAAACATGGATGGATCGGAGAAGATGCCGGCATTCGTCATAAGAAAAGCGCATCGCCGCGGTGCTTCGAAGGAAAGCGAAACCTGAAGGTGCGATATGTCTCGAATAGCAAAGCATGGAGGACGCGCGACTTTTTGCGAAATGGTTGCAGGATTAAGATGAGCAACTGCGTAAACAGAACCGCAAGGTGTGCTTAATGCTAGACAATTGCTCGGCCCACACACAACTGCTGAACTTCGCAATACAGTCGAGCCCACATATAACGGCCCACTTACAATAATTTCCCTTAAAACTAACAATATCCGCGTGACCGTGAAAATGTACAATGGTTCAATGGCACGAAATCGCACTTGCAACGAATGTCTCCGAGCGCCGCTGATCGGTTACAACAAACGGAGGCAGCCATCTGCCAACTTCCCGGGAAACCAATTTCGACCATGGATCAGGCATCGGCGAGGTGCGCGTACATTCTTATTGTTAAACGCCGACCCTGCCTCCGCGACCATCTAGTTGCCGCTCTCCCCAAACCATGGAGGAAGGAAAGTTGTTTCCTTCCTCCATGCCCCAACTGCTTTTTGTTATGCACCCCCTCCATCCTTTGTCCTCCCCGCTACTCTGAGCACCCCGCATCGCCAGACGAGGCCCGTGTTTTCACACTGCCACCAATTTTTTGAAGACCGGTCGGCTGTCTACCTTGTTTTAGATCGCTGGTACTGTCGTTGGCGTCATCGGCCAGAAGTGACCAGAGCGTTTGCCAACATCATCAGCCACCGACTGCATCTGATAGTCTCCGTCTAGTGCACGTGCATACGCTACCCCACCGACTCTGATAATTAGCGATTCGTTTCGTGTTTAGGACTTGTTCTCGCTCACTTCTCACTCAACTCAGCATGCCTTCCGCGTGCGTGCGGAAGCGCGAAAACAGATGTTACTTTGTGCGGAACGAATCGCCAATATCGAAGTTCGTGAGGCTACGCAAACCCACCGGCGCAAGAAAACGATTTTTCGACCACGGCCGCCGATTATTCGAACAACGCCACGCGCACCGATCCAGGCGGCCATGCTTTGACTTCTGCGTGCGCGGGCACTCTTTCCAAGTTTTTCTACGTGCAAGTTTTGCGGACCTTTCAAGCAAGCTACCCCACCTGCTTTCTTCCCGCGTGTTTTGGTTTTCAAGGTCGCCCTCCCGCCACATCCTCCCCTCTCTTTATTGCAACTCCTTGCCCTTCTTTGGCAAGTCTGCTCTACTCTCTTGATCACAACCCCTTCACCCGTCTCCACCGCTCCGCGACGCCTGCCACGCTGGCTTGAATTAGTTTCGTTTTCTGACTAGAAACGGGCCCAGAGCTGTTCCACGCGTTCTGGCATGTGTGTCGCGTGTGCGCATCTTGCTCGCTCTTGGTGTGGGTGTGTGGTCATGATGGCTGACAGGAGGACTAGCACGTTTTTTCCTGCTGCTCAACAAAACGCTGAAAGTGTGACCACTTGGCTTGAGCATAATCCGCATGTTGGGTGCTGCGTTGCAGAGCGCTTGCTCATAGCTATTGACCACCTGGCAGCCAACTTGCCACTTCGGGCATCTCGGTATTCAGCTGTGGACATGGTGAATATTTCGTGGGCGGCAGTGACGACTACATGCGCGCGAAACTGTTTTCGCGAGGCCGACTTCGTCGATGTTGGGCCCGATACCGAGCCTGAAGCTTCCAAACTGGGGCGGCGATTTGTGGCAGCGCGTTGTTGACTCCGACCAGGGAAATGGGTGGGACATCTGTTGCGATGGTTTAATTATGGCCGATGATGATGCCGACACTGCGGAACTGTGCACGGATTAGGGCATTGTGAATGAAGTACGTGGCGAGGGCGATTTGGAGGAATCGGATTGCAAGAACGATGAAACTTTGGAGCCAGTGCCTGTTGCAGCTTATGCAGTGCCTGATGCAGCTTACGGGCCTCGGCGAACGAGCACCCTGCCGTTTTAAGTGAACTCGAGACCGCCCTTGTCGCTTCTGTTCTTCGAAACAAAAAAAAGTTTGTGTGGGCAAAAAAAGTTTGTGTGTTTACTCTCAACTTTTTTAAAAAGCTGTGTTTCATTTACTACAAACTTCGGGATACAGCGAACAAATGCCGCGTCACGCTCAGGTTCGTTATACATGGGCTCAACTGTATTGAACTTTTGTTTTTGCCACCCAACTACACTTCCCTCATCTAGCCATTTGATCAAGGGATAATTATGTCCTTCAAGGCAGGCTACCGCAAATGTCTTCTAAACATTAGTTTACAGCGAGAAACTAGGCTAGTGCGAATATTCGAATGCTTTGAATATTCGAACGAATAGTTGAGTATTCGAATTCGCTTCGATTCGAATTTAAGTTATTGATATTTTCAAAGTATTCGCAATGAACGAATAAATGTATAATACTTCACAGGTCACTGCTTGTGGTTTTACTGCAATGTGGTTTTACTGCAATGTAGGAGTGCTAAACAGTGAAAACATCTACTTAAAGAACATCTGATTTGCCGTGAAGCCTTCCTTCAAATAAAAGGGGCCTTGCAACAATAACTGAACATTGTCAGAAAATTCTGCCGATCGGTAGTCGAGGCTACCGAAAACGCGCGAGGCAAATATTGTAGTGCAGTACGTGGCCTGTAATTCACAATAAAGTTTCAAAGCTAAAAACTGCTTTTTTTCCTCAGGAAGTGACACTGCAAGCTCAACAGTCACTTGTTACAATTTAGAAGAAATATATGGCTCTGGTCACAGGCATTGGCTGATTTGAGCACGGTGCGCTTGACCACGAGTACGTGTGCGATCGCACTGAAAAGCCGCGTATTCTAAGAAAAAAAAAGAAGTGCTCAAGGTCATGAGGTGCGTGTGGAGTATTTTAATTCTTTTGCCGTGCCATTCCTCCCTGCTTAGCTTCCAGCTATTTCGTCAAGACGAGAAGAGAGAATGCAATTGCAGAGTGTGCCAATTTTTGGAACTCTACTGATACTGGACTGATTCTAGAAACTTTGCAGCAGTAAATTATGGCAACAAGCATGTTTACTGGCTCCATGGCTACTTGAAAAAGTGTTGCAGGGCCCCTTTAAAGGAACATGTTACCCTCAAATCAATTCTTCATTTTATTAAGCTTATTATGACAGCTTATATAATACTAGTATAATAAATTTTAAAACATTAAGTATATCACAAGTTATCACTCGCATCCTACTGAAACTACTACTCAAGGTTGTTTTGACTTCCTTTGAACGAAAAAATAAATGGCATTTGCATAGAGACCCTGTTTCAATTTAAAATAAATATTGTGCAGGTTAGTTTTGTAATCATAAATATTTCCTTTTTTTCTATGTCATACATACCATTCGAATTCGATTCGAAATTATTCGATCAAAATCACTATTCCCTTCGAACCCAAAATTCACTATTCGCACAAGCCTACGAGAAACTAAAGTGGACCTATACATGGCTATTGAAATGTTGCAAGCCGTGTGGACAAGCGTTTCCACAAGCGCAATAGGCAACTGTTTCCGACATGCCTTGTGCGAAGTGGCTATGTGCGACTCCACTAGTGCCGCGTGTGATGTGACTGCTGCGGACGAAGTTGAAAGGTCGTGCAAAGCACTTTGTGACACCGGTGTTGTTGCGGCAGATGACTCTGCGATTATGTCAACGCTGATGATGATGCGGTGACAACGGAGGAGCCTACAAACGATGCTATCGTCGCAGCTGTCACCAGACAGACCTACGCAAGCAACGACGAAGACGACGTAGTCTCGCATGCGTTCGACATGCCAACGTTGCAGACGCTCGATGCGGTCGACCTCCAACGCCGTTTCTTCGGCACCCATGACGACGCCGAAAATGGCATGAACATGATGCCCACCGTTGAAAAGAAAGTTCTTCATTTGCGACGTCCGAAGCAAAAGAGCGTCACAGACTTCTCAGTTAAGTCTAGCGGGCAATAAAATAGTCAGTGTGCGCACTGAGAAAGCAAAAACATTTGCCTTATATTTATTTTCGGTTGCACGCGTGGTCGCGTAGCGGTACATCAGGCTGCGAGGCAATTTCTTTTTTTGCATGATTATAGGTGTGCGCTCATCTGAGCATGCATTGCCACAAACTGTTATTTATAATCAATATAACAAAATAATTACCGCTCCTCTTCAACTTCGTTACAATGAGGTATGAGATCACAAACACTCGCTCAGCTGAGAATGCAAAAGCATAATGCTTAATTTTCATATGCTTCCCATATTTGTGTAGCAATGAGAGTAAGACTCGGCTTTAGGGCAGTGCAGTTGAGGACAGCAAAGAATTAGGTGGTGAAATCAACAAGCTTGCAGGGATGTGCTTGCACAAGAAGCAACAAAAAAGTGCCGCCATATCCACGAAGTGAATGATGATGAGTGGGCGAAGCTCCGGAGGTAAACCTGGTAAACCATGAATCCTCTGTACATTTTGCCCACTCGATTTTATTACATCGCTCCCCCTAGCGTACGTCGCCGCACTAAATCGAACGATTGCCTTCAACCAATGACACGCGCCATATGTGACATCATTCCTATTTTATAAGATCTCGCGTCTTTCATCAACTACAAGTACCGCTTTCTAGTTTATAACATCTTGCATCTTTTCATCATCAGCTACAAGTACCACCATCTAGTAAACACTACAAGAACTAAACGAGAGGTGGCTACATACAGGAGACGGCACCGCCATCTAGTGAACACTGCAAGAACTAAACTAGAGGTGGCTACATACAGGGGACGGTACCGCCATCTAGTGAACACTGCAAGAACTAAACTAGAGGTGGCTACATACAGGGGACGCACAGCCCACGCCCTAAGGAGCTTCACCCCTAAAAAAACACAAGGTGGATGTATTTATGGCCACATGCTGAGGTGCAGAGAAGGATTAAAGGCTGAAATGTGCAGCATTATTGCGAACAAGACCATAGTCGGTGAATGTTTGAAAATGACAAAGCACTGCACAGAAACGAGGCACATGACAGAATAAAGAAAAAGAAGAATTGGCCAGGGGTTCAAAGAGCATGATGCAGCCCACAACCAGACAACTCAGCGCACACCTGTCTGCAACCAAATCCCAGCAGACAACCACCTACTCGTGTCGCTTGCACGGTGCACAGCAGACGTCTTATGTCGCATCGGTTCTTTGCAGAAGCTCCGTCATCTCCATGGAAGCGAACATCTACGCTGCACCGGCACAGCGTTGACAGTTGTCTAACACCACACCAAGAGAAAAGCCCCCGCAAGACTTGTGAACGGTCAGAACACTATGTTTTTCTGTTTTTCCTGTTTGTCAAGTATTGTATTTTGACAATATAGACAAGGATAACTTCATTCCTTGCTATTTTTACAAGCGTAAATTTTAGGTTTCCTCTGCTTTGAGGACAAGTTCCTGGTTTGTCTGTAATAGTGTCAATCTAATTACATAAATGAATACAGTTTAACCCCTTTATGTAAGAGGCATGCTCCGTCTTATACGAGATGTCTCTTGTAAGCAGAGTGCCACGTATGCATTTTCCTATTCCCCGTATTTTAATGTAGGCATACTGACGTCTCTTATACCCATTTTTCTCTTGTACCAGTGTCCCTTATAAAGGGGTTCAACTGTATTATCATATTGTCGCAAAGACACAGGTACACAGGTACAAAATAGGGCGTTTACTTTCGTAACCCAAGGGCCAGAAACGCGAACACCAGAGCACGCGCACACAGAACTACTTCGTTCTCCTCCTCAGAGGCTGGCTACTATAGTTGCCAGCCTACCTTGCGTCAATTCCCCCCTTTCAAGAGCGACCGTCCCTTTCAAGAGCGTCGATTGACTGAGATGCTAGAGGTGGTAATGAAAAAAAATGATCACGTCAACGAAAAAAAAAAGCCCACACTGTTGTGGATAATAAGGAAAAGTTCGAAGTGTTCATAACTCGTGGGCGTGATACGGTTTCATTCGTACTACATGGACTACCTCTGGACGTGGACGTCTACAGTTCAAACTGGTGTTGGAGCTTTGGGGAACAACCTCGTAATTCACGTCACTGAGGCAGGGCACAACTTTGTAAGGGCCAAAGTAGCGTCGCAATAGCTTCTCCGAAAGCCCACGATGTCGAACTGGTGTCCACACCCATACATAGTCACCTGGTTGATAGTGGACGTTCCTTAGGCCTTGGTTGTAACGGCGAGCGTCGATATCTTGCTGCGCGCGAATGCGGTTCCGCGCAAGCTGGCGGGCTCCCTTGGCTTTCTCGACGAAGTCGTCAACGCTGTCATTTCCGCTGGTGTCCTGGTCTACGGGGAGCATAGCGGCTAACGGTGTTGTGACGCGACGGCCATAAGCAAGCTCGCATGGCGTTAGGTCTGTGGTCTCTTGCACAGCGGTGTTATAAGCAAATGTGACGTGCGGCAAAATTTCATCCCCCGTTTTGTGCTCTACATCAACATACATAGATAGCATGTCGGCCAGTGTTTTGTTTAACCTCTCCGTCAAGCCGTTCGTTTGGGGATGATAAGCTGTTGTTTTCCGGTGGTTGGTGTGCGTCAGCTTGGTGACTTGTTGCAATAACTCTGCCGTAAATGCTGCTCCGCGATCGGTTATGAGAACAGCAGGTGCACCATGGCGCAAAACAATGACGTGGACAAAGAATCTGGCGACTTCACCATGGCGCAAAACAATGTCGTGGACAAAGAATCTGGCGACTTCAACTGCAGTTCCCTTAGGCACAGCTTTGGTTTCTGCATAGCGAGTCAGATAGTCGGTTGCGACGATTATCCGCTTATTTTCTGAGGATGAAGTAGGGAAGGGACCAAGAAGATCCATTCCCACTTGCTGAAATGGTGCTCGAGATGGATCTAAAGGTTGGAGGAAACCGGCGGGCTTTGCGGGTGGAACTTTACGCCTCTGACAGTCACGGCAGGTGCGGACATAGCGCTGGACGGACGAATACAGCTGTGGAAAGTAGTACTTCTGTCGAATGCGTGCTAATGTCCTAGCAAAGCCTAAGTGACCGGCCGAAGGATCGTCGTGGCACGCCTGCAAAACTTCCTCACGCAGTGCCGTTGGAACGGCGAGGAGGAAAGTTTCCTGGCTGCTCTCAAGATTTCTCTTGTAGAGAACATTGTTTCGCAGGCAATACGTTGTTAAACCACGCGAGAGCCCGCGTGGGACGATAACGTATTTTCCTTGAAGATGCTGGATGACAGGAAGTAGCTCAGTGTCCTCAATTTGAAGCTCAGCCATCCGCACCACATCAACGATGCCAAGAAACGGTAAATCTTATTCAGTGTCAGATGACGTCGGAGAAATAGGAGCACGAGACAGGCAGTCAGCATCTGTATGCTTATGTCCTGATCGGTAGACCACCGTTATGTCGTACTCTTGAAGGCAGAGGCTCCAGCAAGCGAGGCGGCCTGATGGATCCCGTAGATTGGCAAGCCAACAGAGCGAATGGTGGTCACTGACTGCTCGAAATGGCCGGCCATATAGGTAGGGTCGAAACTTGCTAATGGCCCAAACGACTGCTAGGCACTCTTTTTCAGTGGTAGAGTAATTAGCCTCTGCTTTTGTGAGACTGCGGCTCGCGTAAGCAATCACACGCTCTGCGCCATTCTGCCATTGAACTAGAATGGCTCCGATTCCTACGTTGCTGGCGTCTGCGTGGATCGTGGTGTCGGCAGTGTCGTCGAAATGTGCCAGCACTGGAGCTGTCTGCAGTCGATTGCGTAGCTCTACGAAGGCTTGTTGTTGTTCTTCCATTCATACGAAAGGCACATCTGGCCGTGTTAGTCTTGTAAGAGGTTCCGCAAATTTCGAAAATCCTTCGACAAAACGGCGGTAGTATGCACATAGTCCGAGGAACCGCTGAACAGCCTTTTTGTCTCCAGGACGAGGGAAATCGGCAATGGCAGCCAACTTCTCCGGATCTGGTCAAACACCCCGCGGGCTCACCACGTGGCTGAGAAACTTGAGTTCCTGATAGCCAAAGTAGCACTTTTCGGGCTTGATGGTAAGGTTCGCTCTCCTTATTGCAGTGAGGACACTTTTTAGCCTTAAAAGATGCTCGTCAAACGTGCTTGAAAACACAACGACATCATCCAAGTATACAAGACACGTCTGCCACTTTAGCCCAGCTAGTACAGTGTCCATCATGCGTTGAAACGTGGCGGGAGCGGAACAGAGACCGAAAGGCAGCACTTTAAATTCGTAGAGCCCGTCAGGCGTCACGAACGCGATTTTCTCACGGTCGCCCTCGTCAACTTCAATTTGCCAGTACCCTGACTTGAGATCTAATGATGTAAAGAACTGGGCGTGGCGTAGACAGTTTAAGGTGTCATCAATCCGTGGCAGGGGTTAATTGTCGCGTTTTGTGACTTTGTTAAGCCGTCGATAGTCGACGCAGAAATGTAGTGTGTTGTCTTTTTTTCTTTACTAAGACAACAGGTGACGCCCACGGACTTGTCGAGGGTTGAATGACGTCATCATTCAGCATTTCTTGAACTTGACGCTTAATCACCTCTCTTTCCTTCGGGGACACACGGTATGGATGTTGGCGAAAAGGTCGCGCCGACTCCTCGGTAACAATACGATGTTTTGTAACAGTGGTACGCTGAACTTTCGATGCTGTGGAGAAGCAGTCCGCGAATTCCTTCACAAGGTTTAGCAGCCGTTCCTTTTGTGAATCTGGCAAGTCTGGATTAACGTGAATGCGGCTTCCCAGGTCAGCACAAGCTTTTGCATGCGGTGAAGTCGTATCCAATGTGCCGATATTGGAAAAGTCGGCGATTTCACTGAGGAAAGCGACAGTAGTGCCTCTAGGGACGTGTTGAAACTCACTGCTAAAGTTGGTCAGCAGAACTCGAGAGCATTTATTCTCTAACCGAACAAAGCATCGGGCTATGCGGATGTTTCGTTTGAGCAGCAGCGGGATATTTGCCTCTGCAATACCTTAATAGTCGTTGAATTTATCAAAAACGTCGCAGGCTACCAAGGTCATCACGCTACTCTTCGGCGGTAACGTGACGTCATCGTCAACAATTCTCAAAGCATTGACGTAACTGCCGTGAGGGTTGCGCGCTAAAGCGTGTGCCATAGAAAACGTTACCTGCGACTCTTGCAAATAAATCACGGCTCCATTATCACGCAGAAAGTTCTGTCCGAGAATTAGGTCTCTCGAGCAACTCGGCAGTATTACAAAATCTCCGAGATACGTAAATCCGTGAATACTGACTCGCGCTGTGCACCGTCCCACTGGAGTGAGAAAATGGCCTCCTGCCGTACGTATCTGCGACCCAGCCCACTGGGTGGAAACCTTCTTCAGTCTGCAGGCAAGACCCATGCTCATAACGGAAGTGTCTGCTCCAGTGTCAATTAGCGCCATTACTTCTTCGTCGTCCACAGTTACCGCAATGTTTGATGTCACCACTCTTCGTACCACGTTTGACTGCGTCTGTACATCTTTTTGCTGCCATCGGTGTCGTCGCAGTGGAGGATCTTCTGTAGAGTCAGGGTCAGCGGCCTCACCTCCGGAGGTCGCTGAACTCAGTTTTCCAGACTTGCAGGACTGAATGAACGGCGTCTCGGAGCGCCGCGTGAATAGGCTGGGCTCGGTGACCTGTAGCGAGCAGGCAACGACGAGCGAGACTCTTGCAACCGATGTTCGATACTGCGACGATTCGAGATGAAACTCTCTATTTCCAGTGGTCGCTCGCCAGGTCGTGGACGAGGGGCATTAGGCAAAAATCCACGAAGACCCACACGACGGTATGGACATGTTCGGTAGACGTGTCCGGCTTCCCTGCAGTGGAAACAAAGGGGCCTGTGGTCGGGTGTACGTCAGATGTCACTCTTTCTCGATCTTGCTTCGGCGATCAATGGTGAGCTGCGAGGACGGAAGCCTATCTCCATTTGCTGAGCGTGTCGCTCATTGGGGTAAAATACGCTGGTTGAACTCGTTGAATACGCTGGAGGACGTCGCACTGCTTCCGCGTAGCTCATCTCGACGCAGTGCCTCTGTTGTGGCGCCTCGGACGGTTGGGGAGCGTGAACGGCTTGCCGTAGCTCGGCGCGTACCATCTACGCAATGGAGAGCTGCTCTACAGGTGAAGCAGTCATCTACATCTTTTGTAGCTCTTCCTTAATGAGAGCTCTAATAAGCTCTCGCAACGCGCTGATGTCATTGCCGAGAGTGACAGAAGTGACCTCACTTGGGGGTAAACCACGGTTATACTGCCTGGCACGCTGTTGAAGGGCCCTCTCCATGGCAGTGGCTTCTTCATGAAACTCCGCAAGTGTCGCAGGCGGGTTTTGAATCAGGCCGGCAAAAATTTTTTCTTTAACACCACGCATTAGGTGGCGAACTTTCTCGGGAGGGCTCCGCACGCCTGAAAAGCCGATCCATGTCCTCTATGTAAGTCGTCACCCTTTCGTTAGGGCCTTGAACCCTTGCCTCTATAGCACGCTCCGCTGTCTCTTTCCTGTCCTCTCGGGCAAATGCCTTGAGGAACTGCCAGCGAAACTCATCCCATGTCGTAAGCGCTGATTCATGGTTCTCAAACCACGTTTTCGCGGAGTCCTCCAGGAAGCAGTACACATAGCGTAACTTACGCTCTGGGGTCCAATCGTTGATGACGGCGACCCGGTTGAAATGCTCGAGCCAGTCGTCGGCATCTTCAAAAGCAGCTCCGTGAAACGTCTTCGGCGTCTTGGGCTGGTTGATAACCAGGTGCGCTGGTGCTGGCGCGGTGACGTTAGGCGGTGTTTGGTTCATAGTCCTCGGACGTTCAGGCAGCAAACCGTGCTGTAACTCGAGTCCCTGGAGACGACGGCTGGAACGTACGTGCACAGGGGTAAGCTCGGCTGTGCCACTCGATGGACTTGCGTCAGGGGAGCTCTCAGGAGACCGTATCATCTACCGTACCCCGCACTTCCACCAGAAAATGTCGCAAAGACACAGGTACGCAGGTACAAAATAGGGTGTTTACTTTCGTAACCCAAGGGCCAGAAACGCGAACACCAGAGCACACGCACACAGAACTACTTCGTTCTCCTCCTCAGAGGCTGGCTACTATAGTTGCCAGCCTACCTTGCATCAATATTACAAAGCCTCCTGTCCGTCCATAGAGGACAAAATTCGTGACAATTGGCAAGCGCGCCCTGGTCTCATTGCCTGCCCATCAAGAATTTTCCAGGAATAAGGATGGATATAAGGAATCTGCCAAGTCTAGCAAGGGACGGGCTTCTCCAAAGAGGTGTTACAACTAGCAAAAGATGAAAAGGAACGTGCTGAAAGGGAGAGGAATCTCCCACAGAAAGAGCACAAAGCCAAACACAAGATTGATCGGTACATATGCACGAGAAGTGCACCAGAGAAGAAAAAAAATTTTGGAATTGAAGCCACGATTAGCCCAAGCCACTGAATGCAGTCAGGATGTGCAGTGTGTAGCACCTGGCTCCCAGTGACCGAGAGGCAAGAAAATATACCCCAGAAAATTAATGGCACCGTTTGATAAGAGACGCCATGATTTGGACGCACACTTACACAATTTTGAATGGAAAGGCATGGGGCAGCGTAGGGAACGCAGTGAATGGGCACCAGCTCTCAGCCTTTGTTTAGGTGGAGAGGCATTGAGTATTTTCGGCAGGATGACAGCCTCCGGCTCACTAGACTATGAAAAGGTGAAAAGAGCCTTGCCACAGAGATTTTACTTGACAACGGAAAGTTTTCGTGAACAATTTTTCTACTTCAAGCCATAGGACTCTGAGACAGAAAAGCAATTTCAGTGCCGTCTGTCCAATTATTTTGACAGATGGATGGAAATGGCTAATATCGCGTAAACTTGCTAAGGGGCACACAATTGTATGGTCGAACAATTCCTTGCCTGTTCTAGCAGCCAGTTATGAGTGTTTTCGAAAGAGCGCAAGCTGGACACATGGAAGCGCAGGGACTTGGAAACATAGTCCAAAGTAGAGAAGATACAGTTGAAGCGCCACAAGATAACTAAGTTTAGGCCTCGGAGAGCTGAACCCCTGTAAGCAAGTGCAGAGGTGTTTTCTTTGTGACCACACAGGACATTGTGCTATCAACTGCAACGTACGGAACAGAAGCACGACACCTGAAGTAGTTTGTCAGTTATGTGATAAGAGGGGGCACCGAGCGAATGAGTGCATGCAGGTCAGGTAGCACGGACTTAATTGCATGTGTAGTTGCCCCACAAGAAAATAGTACAGACTGTGGCGGTGCTGACACCTCCTGTAAAGTTGTTTGCATTGCGTAGAACACTTGTCTCGCCCACAAGCTGCATTTCGGGTTACAACTACCGGGTAGTAGGTGGCGTTGTGTTCGCAAGCGTTGATCACTACTATCATCATCATCATGGTATAGTGCCGGCGGCGACAAGCCTTGGTAGCGGCGAGCGAGAAATAAGCTGCTATCTCCTGCGCGTGGCCGTTGCCACGAACGGTTGTCTCTAGCGTGGGTCCCCGGTGTGTGGCACCGCGGGTTGCGCGTAGGGGGCCCTCGTGGTAAGTCGAGCGTTGGCGACCCCACCTTCGGTGTGTTATTGTGCTTGTCATGTTTTGAAGTATTGTGTAAGGATGTCTTAGCGTGTTGATTATGGTTGATGTTATAATTATTCGGCTGACGATATCGTCGTTCTAAATTAGTTAAATAGATGTGTGTTATTGTTTCGTTTGTTCCGACCGTGTCTGCTGTGTGGATTCATTCCAAGAGCGTGGTGATGGCGCTCGCCAACTCGAGACCCCACAAGACGAGGAGGAATGTCCTACGTGTCACTGCGTGTTGTCACTGAGTGTCACCGCGTGTTGTGTATGAAGGGCAACATTAAAGCCACGAAAACCCCCAAAATTTGAGGAAATAGCGGGCAGTATGAGAATTTTCCCTACCCATTGGTGACAGGGAAATGGAAAGACAAAGAGAAAAGACTGACACTACACTACGCATAAGCAACTTCCTTCCTCTCCTACGCCTCCTCTCGCCTCGCAAGGCCGACACAGGGAGCGTCTGCTAACCTACACTCACTCCCCCTTTTTTTTTTTTCTAGGCATTCCTCCCCGAGGTGTTTTTCCATGTGCGTCCCCTCTCCCCTCTCCTATGCTTCCCCCTCACTCACCTCACAACGCCGATGCATGCGGTGTCTGCTAGCGAGTTTCTTGATTGAAAAAAACGGACACCCTGTATATATAGACACTGGATCTTGACCTTCAAGGTAGTGCCGGGGAAGATTTCTCCTGTACATTGTTAAACAATAAAAATTCGCAGCGTGCACATTAGCACACGCTGCGACGCTGCTAAAAGCGGACTGCGGGTCCCTGTGTCCAATTGGAGTCTTCTGTCTTTCACTGCCTATTAACAGAGATTGGCATGTCACAGTAGGAAACACCGGTCCATCACTGTGCTTTGTGTTTCTCCGCGTTTCTCTCCTGCAAGACGCCGCGATGAAAGCCAGCGTCAACATCGCCACCAGTGTATAGCGCCCGCTGCTTTGCATCTACACATGGTTCCCTTTAGCGGAAGATGGCATAACTTTTTCCCGTTTTTTTTTTTTTTTAACGTGACGGTATAGACAAGGGTTACTTCATCGCTTGCTGTGTATGTAAATTCAGGTTTGCTGTGCTTTGAGGATATGTTTGTGGTTTGTTTGTGGTACTGTTACTCCTAATACATATTGTTATTATACAGTCGAGCCCCTTTATAACAGACACTGATATAAGAGACAAATAGATGTAAGAAACACCAGCGTGCTTACATTAAAATGTGGGTAAATAAAACAACGCATACAGTAAAACTTTGACTATACATCTCCTGGAGTAGTGAGGGCCCGCAGATTACGACGAATCGGTTCAGTACCGGTGAAATCCCCATAGAAATAATGTAGTAAAAACCTTGCTTATGCGACGCTGTTTTACGCTGTCCCCGCATCTGACATCGACTTTCAGATTTTGTCCGAAAGAAAAGAGCTACCTTTACTCAAATCAAACTTCTACAAAATATTCAGATTTCAAAATATGAACTTGCGTTCCCTAAGTTGACAATTGGGAAAGCAAGGAGTAAGACAGGCTGTATTCTTAGAATGAAAAATTTATTCTCCTGGAAGTTCATGTGCTTGTACATACACCTTGATCGTGTGCGTACGTATCCGGCATCGTTACCTAGTCAAATTATATCCACACAGAGCAGCTTCAGCAGATCGAAATGCTGATATTTTCACATTTTCCGTCCGTGGAAACTTCCTGGTAGACACACAGCTGATCTCCTGCCTTTGTCACGCTCGCAGTCACAGGCTTGTGCACGCATAAGGGCATGATGCAGTTGTTTTCACTGTCGCAAAACTACTTTCACTTCACGTCAGCGCTTATACCGTATCTACTCGCATAATCATCGCACTTTTTTGGCGGAAAACCGATGCAAAGTTGGGGGGCGCGAGAATTACGCGGGGAAAACTTTTCGCGAAAACATACAGAGCGAAAAAGAAAACAAAGTGGCCACAAACCAGGATTCTAACACCAGGAACTAACAGCAAGCTTTGAGAAGTACTAATTAAAACTTACCTCAACAATAAAAGCACAGGTTCAACACAAGGCAAGATTTATTTGAGACACAAAAAGTGCAAGCCATTAGTTCAGAATTAGAATACCATACACAAAGCCTGTGGGCGTTGCGGGCGTAGCGGTAGCATTCGTCGCTCAACAGGAGCCCTCAAAAGGTAAGCGTAGGACGTCAGTTGGGCTAATGGCTATTTAACGAAATTGTCTGCAGTTTGCTTCTGAAGAAATAAAGTTTACCATCAATCCCAGTTTTAGGCACACGGAAGGCCCAACGCGTCTTGGTGGCTTTCAGCTACCGTCACCAGCAGCAAACACAAAACTCGTAGACTCTGAAGGGCCTACCGACGGCCCTGTTTCTGTTGTTTAGTGCATGATCTATCACTATCAGCTTGAAGGCAGCCGTGCAGCTTCGGTATCCCCCCATAACGTGACAAGATTACCTACACAACATACAAAACACGCCGCAGCGCGCACTTGCCACTTTGGCTTGACTTGGATGGGATTGAATCTCCGTGAAATAATAGTACGCTTGATGCCTAATTGATGGCGCCAGATGGCGCGTGCTATCATTATCAGTGGTTTGAATGAGGAGACGACATTATTGCGGCAGTTTTCAGGGATGCAATAATTACTCGAAAAAAAATATATATATATTTTGGGCGATGTGGAGGGTGCGAGAATTATGCGAGTGCGAGGATTACGCGAGTAAATACGGTAATAAGAGCGGGACACCACTGGCTGCACTTCAAAAGGCAACAATTACAACATGCACAGCTCAGTTGTGCCCGAAGGATATCTATGCAAACTCATGGTACATTGGCATCATAATATTGTAACGTGCATCACGCGAGAAAGACGAAGGTGACAGTGCATACGCGCATTTGCACGCTTTTATGCAGACAGTGATGACACTGTGTCCGACTCTTTTGACAGGAGGCTGTTGGCAACGCAGCTTCAGTTTCGTTTTCACGCGCAGGCAATTTTTGTGAACTTCATTTATCGGTAGAAAGATGCACTTTGGATTAAATTTTTTTTTAAGATTGAGAAGAAATATTCGCTCGCACTTCCCCCAACTAAGTAACACTGCCATTAGCTGCCACTGGCAAGAATAACTTGACCTACCTTCTTTGCAGAGGCACAAAGCCGTGCGATGGGCATTCAGGCAGTCTGTACCCATTTTCGGGCAAACCCGAGTGTCACTGCATATTAGTTTTTCAGTTATACGACGCCCGGATTATATGACGGTTTTGCGTGGTGCCCTGAAAGTCGTATAATTGGGGCTACACTGTACATGGTACCCTGCTTATAACAGACATCTCATATAAAAGAGAGGAATTGCTGCCTGGAGCATACCTCTTATAAAGGTGTTCAACTGCTTTACAAAGAGTCCTGTGTGTTTTTAGAGCACGGAAATTCGTGATAAGCACATTGTATTGAACCTTACCTTGAAGACTGGGAGAGCTCGCTATATCAGAAAGCATGGTCTCCAGCTTCTTTATCCCACTGCCATAACTTTTCCACAATGACCCTGCAAAACCAGAGGTGCCATTAGCATTAGAATATGTCAACTTGTGCACACGTTTTACTTACTGTGCCCTAAAGGCCCAGAGGCATTATGAAACAGAGGAGTTTCATTCCTGGTGTCTAAAGGTAGGGCCTTACTAGCAGCAAGAACGCACGTGTCATGTCGCATGCAGCAATAATAAGTTTTGCGGCATGCAGCGTGAACTCAGTCAAACCCTTACTCTGCTGCAAATGCAGTGTTTTGCGAGGCGAATAACCTATTAGGAGCAATGATGGTAACGTTATGGAGCCATGGTGGGGGTGCCACGACTTTGCACTGAGTTCCTATAGTGCAACATCCTACTACATAACTACATAATGAGAGACATCCCACAGGGCAACAAAAGCACGACTGACAAAGAGAAACCAACATGAGCTCACGGTGTTGCTCCCACATTATTCAAGCTCATGATGTGTTATCACGCTGCCATGCGGCGACATGCTTGCCAAAGTGACCTTTGCAAGAAGGCACCAATGCGTGGCAGCTCACTTTGTACCTTAAGACGCCCCAGTATTTCACTGGTGCATTTTATATAGGCGATAATCACACAGTTGCACAACCGTCCATATTTTGTTGTTTTCAAGCATGATAAACTGGGCACAATAGCATTTGTAAAAAGAAGTTCGTTCTTGTTACAACAATGGAATGAATGTCGCCTTGGATGCTGGCTACTTTCTGTTTAAGCAGTACGGCAACCATGAAGGTCACGGCCACAATAGCGACCACTATCATTTTATGCACTAGTATATTGTTGTCTTACTTGTTAGTTCACAAAAGCAACAAACAAACAAAACTAATGCAATAAGTATGAAAGGGAACCACACTTCATTGTTATGTTGCAGCACCCACAATCTACTATCTACCATTTATTAAGATGAAAAAACCCTTCCACTATAATAGTCATCGATTTATGTGGGAGAAGTCTCAGCCTCTGCACTCTAGCACAAATCGCAGCTTCTCGGTTCCAATTGCTATTATTTCTTTGCGTGCTGCATGCTTCAACAGGGGTGTGATGTAGAGCTGCGCACTGCTGTGCCACCGCTGCCGCCTCAACCAGTTTTTGCTCACACTGCTCGCTCCGCCGCCCTTAATCACTCATTCTTATACCTGCCAACTCTCCCCAATTGTCTGGGAGGCTCCTGTATTTTGACCTAATCTCCCAATTGTATGAGTGCTATCTTGAATCTCCCGAAAAGTGACCACCACAGCACTGTCGTTTTTTTTTTTTTAATCACGTGCTACGTCAGCCTTTCCTGTGACAGCTGCAGTGATGCAAAAGAGCACTCGCCGCTACACTCTAGCTCACTGTAACCATACCGTAAAGTACCGCTAAGTATACTCAAGGCACTGTAGTACCATGCGCCTCCGTACCAAAAGAAGGCGACCACAACTATGTCTGCCCAGACGCTAGACCTATGCTGCTTTTTTAGGTGTCAGTTGTTCGTTACGTGATTTTCCAAGTTGCATGTTTCCCCGAGTTCAGTTGGAAAGTCGATTGCAGTTTTCAAATCAAAGAAGTACTTGCAAGTGTTTCTGGACTGAGTTTTCTGGCCGAGTTTTCCTGCTTTGTGACTTCGCCAAAAGGTGGCAAGTACGAATCCCGTATACCATAAGCACCTGTGATGTAAGCATTTCACACGGTGGCAAGGCCGACATATCCTTTCACGGAAGCATGAGAACTAGGTTCGTGCTGCGCAATGGCAGGACAACATTGAAAGTTTTCTCCAAAAGAGGTTCAAAGACAGCGCGATGAGCACAGAATGCCTATTGACAGAATTTCTTGTGGAACACAACTTGCTGTTGAGCTTATCACAAAACCATTGTTTCAGAAAATGTTCCCAAAGTGCAAGGGTACGATGCTGTACGGGTGCAGGCGCACGACAACAACTGCCATCGTCGGAGAAATGGCTGCAGATTCCGAAAACACTATGCATGGAGGCCCTAAACTACCATGCTTTCGTAGTTACAGTGTATGGAAGCAAGGACAGCGCATCGCAAATGCCTCAGTCTGAATAATGTCAGATGTCAGCAGAAAAAGAAAAATCACTTCCCTCCCTGAGGTCTCCCAAATTTTCATCCTGCCAGGTTGGCAGGCATGCATTTTGACCAAAATGGGGAATCCTGACATAAAATAATTCACTTCACCGGCGAAGCCTTTCTCTATGTGTACATGTAATGAACTCTCTGTTTCAGTCGCTGCTGATTAGAGGAGCTCAGCCAGCAGCGCACTCACTTCTTATTCTACATCAATGTGACATCACGAAATTTTCCCAACTTTTGACTGAAATGTGCTTCAACCATAAATGATGATGATGTTTGGTGTTTTGTGGCGCAAAAGCTATTTGATGGCCAAAGAGCGATATGGACAATGATTGTGATTAGCGGCTGTATAAGGGCCTTAAAACCCCTCGCGCTTAGGCGGGTAAAAAGATAGAAGTAATAAAATTATGGCCGTGCCTGAAAAGTGTGTGGTGCTAATGGATGATGAAAGTTTATGATAATAAAAACCATGGTGAACATGTATGGCATTAGCACAAGTGCATCGACCGTTCACACCCTTGCGTCCAAGGGCCGTGAGACAAGTGCTGTGCTCAGTGTAGTCACCACAGCGGAGACCTCTCTGGAGAGGTCGTGCAACGGAATGCCCGGGTATATCACGTGAAAAGTACGGACATATCTAAAAAAAGCAAACAACGATTTATGTGTGAAAACTGGTTCCCTACCGATGAACATTGCAAGGTGAAGTGGTATCTGTTGTCGGTAGGGTATCGGAAAGTGTTGTCTTCACAGCGCGTCAAATTCTTTACACTGTATTAGAATGTGAAGTACGGTGAGTGCTTCTCCACATCTGTCACACAAAGGTGGATCGCCCCCAGACAAAAGAAATGAATGTGTTGTGTGTGTATGTCCTGTTCTTAACCTTGAATGGATTATTTCTGTGTGGCGTGATTTTGATACTAAAAGCCAATGGCCAAATTGCGGCTTGATGACATGCAATTTATTACCTGTGTGTGTGCGTCCCGATTGCTCTGCCAATGACCCCTGAGCTTTCGTTTTAAAAAAGATTTGAAATAGAGTGCAGGAACTGGTATCGATGTATCAGAAGCAGCTTTGTTGGCAGATCCAGCTAGCTGGTCCACCAGAACCTTGAACCATAGAGGAAAAAAAAAAGGGACCTAGCATATATAAGCCAACCTCCTCTGAAGCTGCTACCTCCTCGGGCTTCATTCACAATTCCCATCATGCTCTTGATTCTTCTTTTTTTGGCGTTGTGTCCCGAGCACTCCTAGGACTTCTTTCTAAGTGAGCCCCCGAAGCGGTACAGTGTACCTGCAAACAGCTAGTTGTCTACTCTTTCCGTCTCAAGCTCGATACGATCGAGCCACTGATCGTTTGCCCCAGCAATCTGGCTGCCCCCTCCATCTGAGTAGGAATAAGTAAGTTGTAACTGTTCCAGGCTGTGCTTGTTTTTTAGACTGCCACGCCTCATGCATATACTTTTGGGCCGACGACAACACCAGACATAACCCATAGAGAGCTCATGAAAAAAAGAAAAAACAAAATCACAAGCGGGCATGCTTACAAACCCCGGCAGGATTAGAAACGTTTCTTGCAGTCGGCACAATTTTCCGTTATTGCGTTGAGCAGCCATCATACTGTTGAGGTCTATTCTTGTTGGCGAGTTTATGGTGCTGACTGGGCTGCCCATCAGTGACAGCGTTGTGGCGGATTTCCTTTGATGTGGTGGATCTCCGTAGTAAATTTAGATATATCTGACATCTGATGTCTTTCACGGGCAGTATGGGCACCTACCTCCCCCAGCACTCAGTGACCGCAAGGCATACATGAGAGGTTTGTGGTCAGTCAGGACAAAGAATGGTGTACCCTCCAAGTAATGCCCGCAGCGCTGGCTTGTCCCGTAGACTGCGAACACTTGGCCCCAAAAGGTGCTATACCACTGTCCAGTGGGTGTCAGTTTCAGACACAAGAAAGCGAATGGTCAACAGACTTTGTTGATGCGTTTTTGAAATGCGGCACCCACAGCTGCGTCTGATGCGTTGACTGTAACCCAATTCGAAACTACCCATTGCAGGTAAGTGAGGAGCGCAGCGTCGGCAAGACTTCTCATGATGTCCTGGAAAGCCATTCGGGTATCTTTCATACTGTGGAGCTCCTTAGCAACACCTTCATGTGTTGACATAGAAGGTGAAGACGCCGTTACACACAGTCTACGCTCATTATAACAGACTCTCATGGAGCAGGCCTTAGAATAAAACGCACCGTTATTCAACCTATGCTTGGTCTGTCTATTAAATCAATGGAACGATGTTCACATTCAACGGACCGCGATACAACAAACTATCGGCTACAGCAGACAAAATTAGTGGCTTTTTTTTTTCTGAAATTGGGCACATAAAGCATACTCTTACTGTGTTGACATGGGGTGACAACAGACTATACCACGCTGTTTGTGCCACTCTCAGCGTGCAGAGGCCACGGTAATTTTAGGTTGCAGCTGGTGACATTGGTGGCTTCTAATCAAGCCAAGCCTCCAGCCAAGCCAGTCTGAGAGCGCATTGGCCACACCTATAGTTCAAGTGTTGCAGCTAACTAACATGTGGTGTAAGGTGACTGCATAACTGTTCTTAAGTGCTCACCAATCTCTTACGCAATCACACAGCCACTTGTGGCTTCGAATGTCGTTCGCTATAAGTTTTGCTTACCGGATCGGGGTGACTGACAACGCTACGTGTGATCCCTGTGGCAATGAGGAAACCATTGCCCACGTTCTTTGTGACCTCCCTCATTATAGCTCCCGAAGACAACAACTTTCGGCAACATTAGCATGGTGCGACGACCAGCCGCTTTCCGAGCAGTCAATTTTGGAGTGCCAGAAGGTTCAACGTTCCAGCCAGAAACCGAGGAAGGCGCCGCTGAAGTTTCTGTGGTCAACCGGGTTGGCAAAACGACTGACACTGAGTGTGTGTGCGTTTTCCATTTTCTTTTCTTTAACCATGCCTTTGATTGATATGTGGGGTTTAACGTCCCTAAACCACCATATGATTATGAGAGACGTCGTAGTAGAGGACACCGGAAATGTTGACCATATGGGGTTCCTCAATGTGCACCCAAATCTGAGCACACGGGCCTACATCATTTCCGCCTCCATCGGAATTAACCATCCCTTTCCCTCTTTTTTTTCTCCTCCTTACCTTTTCATGCTCATTCCCTATTCCCCAGTGCTGAGTAGCAAACCAGATTTTTTCTTCTGGTTAACCTCCCAGACTTTCACTCAACCTTAATCTCTCTTTTTACACACAAATTTATTTTCCAGCTGAACGTAAATTAAACAAAATGTTCCTGTTTATGATATGTGTCAGACGTTCGTCACTCTGTTTTGTTAGGATCACAACCAAAGTTTAGAAAATTAAGACGCTCTGGTGCTCCAAGCAGGCGAGTTCAATGACAAATCAGGATATTAAAGCGAGAGGTGCCTTGGTGCTGCTCAGTTTAAACCTTTCAGACCAACTTTGTATAGTCCAGCGAGCCATGGAGGCTGGGTGCATAAGTTGTCCATGAAAAAAAAAAAAAAAAAACAAGCCTCTCGGACTATTTCTTTTTCGTTCGCTCCCCTTGTAGGCCTCACATTGCAATAAAATGCAACAAAACTACAGTATTTACTCGAATCTAGGCCGAGCCCGATTCTAAGCCAACCCCCAAAGGTACGAAACCCGGGGGGAAAAAAAGGTTACCTCAAATGTAGGCCAGACAAAACAGCCGAGACAGCTTTCACAAGGAGATAACATCTAATGAAAATAAAGATCAAACAAGACAGTTGGTTGACAATGCAAATAACTAAAAAAAAATAAAGCCGCTAGTCCACTGGTGTTTCTTTGTTGTTGTTTTTTTTTTTTTGTGCTGCTTCTAGCTATTTGCATCATAAAGATGTCGCGCTCATTCTGAGTCGTCACTGACTTCTTTGTCGCTGTCTTCAAACAGTGCGCAATCATCAGTGCCATCAAGCGCATTGGATATGCTACACTTCTTAAAAAAGCGCACAATCAAAGTTCTCCTGTTGCCGTCCCACGCTGCAGCCCCTCCACAGACGCACCTTTCTTTCGTTCACTCCAAAGCCCCGCTAGGCTTGAACATTTGACGACAACTCCGTGGCTAGGACAACTTTCCTTTTATAAGCGGCACTATTATGACACAGTCTGTTTAGAGCATTGAGCTAGGCCACATACAGACCACTCAAAGCATGACTCGAAACATGACAAACGGCTCGCCTCTACCACAACCTACTGCACTCCTGACCTGCCCAGATATCCCCTCTCCAGCACCCACGCCTAGTTCGTACCCTCTGCCACTGGGGCCATAACCTAAGACCAGCGTGGCGCTAGTCAACACCTGTTCGCTGACGTAAGTTTCGGCGTTTGTGGTCATGTTTTGGCCAACGGAGCCACTCATTGTGCAATTATTACCAATAAATGCAAGGTAAGTCCAAAATAAATATAGTAGAAGTCATTCAGAATTTTTTCGCAAATGAATGGACGCGACGCCACATAGGCAGTCCTACACTATGTGAGTCTACGGGTTCCCACGTTTGTCAACGGTGAGCAATAAATACTTAAATGCACTTAATAGCTTACTTGACCAGCTTTCTAAGTGTGCAGAAGTAGGCCCATATGTGCCGTTAGTTCATCACAGAATGCAGTTCTTACTCTAAACATCTGTAGAGTAGAAAACAAACAGGTTATAGACGAGAGCACGTCTATCTCGCACACAGGCTCCTTCGGCGCTATACTCTTGCTCCCAGAGCTGCCATAATTTATTCTGAACTGCCAAGGCAGGCCTTGCTATTATTAAGACTTCTTTGTTCTTTATTCTTCTTCCGGCGTTTGATGATATTTCATAGCTAGCATGGCAAGCAGTGGCTCTGGGACTTTGAAATGCGAAAAAGCGACTTTTTGTGCTGTGCTCGCTGATAAGAAGTCATCTGGGTACCACTGCGCCGTCTTCAGATGTAACAACAACCAGTGCAAAGATTGCTGAGAACTGCCTGAGAAGTACACAATGCATCGGGGGAATCGTGCCGATGCAATATTTTCACCTTTCACGTATTTTCATAAGCAACAAAAAGCGTCGAGTTTCGTCACCAATGAATAATTGCCATGAACAGATTAAGACTACGAGCCTAGTAAATATACACGAGTACGTGCACTTACTGTATCTATTCAAGCGCAAAGCCAACTACAGCGCTAAGAAGAAATCATCTGGGCACCACTGCGCAGTCTTCGGATGCGAACACAACGAACGCAAGAGTAAGATATTACTCAGCACTGTCTGGAAGATCACAACATGATGCAGCAATCGTGCCGGTGCGGTGTTTGCCAATCGCGCAGATTTCCACCCGCAATGAAAAACATTGAGCTCCGCCGCCAATGGATATAATCGCAATCGGCAGTAAATATACTTCAAGCGTTCATTCAAGCGCAGAAGCCATCTGTTCCGCTTTACAGCAGCGATTGGCTTGCAGTATGCCTGTATTTTACGACACCAAATCATTGCCGTACTCTTTCGCAGGCCGCATGCCAATAATAGGATATATTACAACTAGGCGTGGATGCATGCACCGCACTCTTCAGTACAATTGTAACGGTGTACTATCGCGAGGAAAAGAGATGTGAACGGCTCAAAAAGCATGGCTTTCGACTCAGTTGAACTGAAACATGCCTTGACTGTCACTAGGCGAATCTGTCCTTCGGCCGGCACCACCGTAGCATTTTAAAATCTAGTTCTGGCTGGCACTTTCGCACTGCGCCTGTTCAGAGTGCTCGGCATCACTGGCAAATGATAAACACATGCGGTCCATGAGCGCAAGTTATAGCGGGATTCTAGTGCTACGTTGACGCCGGCTTACAGCACAAATTGTGCCTTGCCACAGTCAAGGCAGGCAGCAGTTTTACTGAGTCTAAAGCAATACTTTCCACTGCCGTGTGTCTTTCAATCGCGATAGTAGGTAACTTGACCTTATTTTCCTTAAAGACCCCTCTAGGGAGTATTACATAAGAGGTGGGTTAACATATAAAAAAGTTTATTGCCACAAGTTTTTATCTTGAAAAATGGGCACATAATTGATCAAAAAATGATGCTGGGCATTCAGTGATGACAGTCATTCCAGTCTTTTGCTGTCCGTACAATGAAGGACATAGAAAAGGTGGTCGTCTTTATCTGTGGCTGGGCAACTTGAAGTGATTGAAAAGTGCGGTGAGATATGCGGGCCGGTGAATTGATGTATGGATGACGTACCTGATGAAGTTGCTTCCGCTGTCTGCAATGCATGTGCTGTAGACATTCCGGACTGTCGAGAAAGGTCTCCCCGACATTTTACACGACAGCACAAAATTCCAGGAAAGGAGAAGTGTGAAACATGCTTACAGCTGGACTCAGGTTGTAAAGTTTCATGTTTCCTTGGCGGAGAGTCTGCTTGCGTGGCAGTACAGGGTGTTGCTTTGCCGCGCTTGCAACAGATGGCGCGACACACTTTTCAATATGTCAGCAAGCACTGGGCTCACTGTGTTCTGCTGGGTAAATAACGCCACCAACAGTGAGCGGTCGAACTAGAGCGGGGACACACGCTCCCACAGGAATTCCCCGATCTGGGCAGGTCGGGTATACAGTGGGACGTGGCTTCAACACCCGCTACAAAGATCAAAATGGCGGCCTCCCGTGTGTACTTAAGCTGGGTGTCAGCTCGGCTACTAACGAACATCGAATGGCACATTTTTCAAAATCCTTGCATCTAAGCCTACCCTGGAGTTCGATGCAAAGAAATTTGAAAAACTATCAGCCTAGGTTCAAATAAATATGGTAACTAGTTCTTTCCTCCTCCTCCAATTTCATTATATCGATACAATTGTACTAAATTTTGTATAACGCATGTTGAGATGTTTTCACAGTGGATACATAATACTATACCTAAAAGCCTGAGGAAGCAAACAGCGTTGGGTTGGCATAGCAGCCACTTCACATGGGGGCCCAGTCGCTCTACAAGAAGCCAAGTCCGCAGGACAACTGGTGACCATCTGGATAGAAGCTCCAGAGCCGCGCGATGGGTAGTACAGTCAGCTGTAAAAGGGCAACAGTCTTTTATACAAACAAACAAGAATAAATGACTCCCAGTCATTTTATTTAAGACCAAGTTATGTGGTACGACCTAAAAATTGCCAGGCCTAGGTGAAACACCCAGCACAGTCACAGCGAAAGCCAGAAGAATGACTCTTGAGAGCCGGTTGTAAACTCTCTTGGGGCAACGAATAGAAGTACACACGCAAGGTAGCCACTATGCTATAAATCATAATACTTTTGGTGAAATAGGCAAGCAATCACATTATTCCTCATTATGTAGAGGTGTGTTGCCCACTGCACATCTATAAGGCTGCATGGACACTTTGAGCAGTGACTGAGCTGTGGAGAAAATTACTTAATTTCTTCAAAAATAATCATGCTTTAGCTTTTTAACCAGCATATCAGTAAAAGTTCGTTTTTTTTTTTAAAGCCTAATGTAAAGACAATATCATTAGTTTCTGCCACCGCATGCTAACAAAGTTACATCAATGACATTTGCCGCACTTTAGACATTTATCCTCCTGAATTATTTGAAACTTCGAATACAGTCCAACTGACTTCCCAGATATAACATCTCAACAATCCCAGATATAAGAGTATATCGGTTATAATGACCATATTTTGGTGCACTTACAATTTCCCTATGCTAACCTTTGCAACTGAGTCCACATACAAGGAACATTTTTCAAAGCCTCCTATTTTTGCAGCGAGCATTTCAGACACGGTCACGGTAAAAATATAGCACATATCAAGCGGAAAAAAAAAAGTTGAAACAGGTATTCTGAAGCATGTGATCGGCACATTCGCGTGTGCACCGCTGCAGTTTAATTGGGGCTAAGAAATTAAACACTGCCGCGAGCACCGCACACAGACTTTCGAGTGAGCCGTTCCCTTTCCAGGCGTTTCTGCATAGGCAGAACTGAAGGGATGGGTAAAAAACAAAATGAAAGGAAAAATATAGAAGGCAACATAAAGATTTGCGGTCAGCTTTCGCAAAGCAAACAGTTCTGGTGCCGTTCTTGGCACATACGACCGCCGACGATAAACCATCAATGCCTTCGAACAAAAGAAGCCATAAATGTGAGAAGTGAGAGCTTTTGTCGCGTGAAAGTTTACTGCGCTGCTAAACTCTTCCACACCACAATGGGCTGTTTGAAGTTTAAAACCATACGGTAATGGCAAAGATTGGTCGATTAATAGGGAGGTTTAGAATAGCGCACCGCGAGCCTTTGCGGTGCGGTCGCTGCCACTGCGCATGCGTCGTAACGCGAGCCACCGTTCGCGTTCGCGGCCCACCGTTCGCGTTCGCGGCCCACCCGCGAAAAATCTGAAATAGTGTGCGGCGATCGCAGGCCTCGTGGGCCGCGAAATGCTTTCTGTAGCGTCCGTGCATTTGGGTTTGCGGTCGAAGCCAAAGCTTCTAGACTTTTCCTTAGGGGGAGCAAACACTATTATAATGCTTATATGGCGCCCACAACTAAAGAAACGCCCGCAACACCTGCAAACGTTATTCTAAACCTCCCTAGTGATAACGACTTCCACACGGTTGTCGCGGTGCCTTAACAAATAAGTATATAAAAAAGCAATAGCGAGGTGGTCGGTAGCGATGAACGTGCCATTTTGACTCACTGCCGGCGAGCTTATTACAGTCACTGGCAGATATTTGCTCAGCAGAGCGACAGTGGTACAAACCCGGCATGGTGCCGCGTGTTGTTCACAAAATTATTCGTTGTGGTAAACGAACAAGCAACCCATTGCACCCGAGCATAATCCCAAGTGAATCAAGCACGAAGAACGCACAAACGTGTACTTACATTGGACTGCAAGCGAACTGAGTAGCTAGAGTAAGCGACATGTTGCACGCAACTAGCCAGGTTTGACCACTATGTAGATGTTTTTTGGGTGGCTCCATATACAACGAACTACTGATATAGTAACAACCATTTATCGCCGCACTTTTGAGTTCATTATCAATGGTTTGACTGCGCATTCGATTTGAACTTCAATATTCGCACACCTCTAATTTTTTTTTTTTTCCTACACCAATGTCTTTCTTTTTTTTTATGCTTCACTACATCGGTGCGCAATCTACTTCCGGTTTAATCGTTCAGCTGGTTCCCACTTGTTGCAGCCACAAAACTGAGGGCTTTCGGGTATAGAATTTAAAAAGGCGACCACTTCATTGCTTTCTCATTTATTGGTGCCCAGTACATGATTATGCGTGTTTCCGTGCAGAGGCTGAGTGACAAACGATGTCGCTGTGGTTGCATTTCAAATTTCGGGGACACAAAAACCACTTTTGTCTGATTAGCGATAGCGTGAGTAATTATTATAGGTTTATGACTTGTTTTTGGTTTTCTTCAGAGCGCTCACCCGCGCAGTTTGCTTTTGCTATGGAAATGCATACTGGTTGCTCTGCTGCAAAGGAGTCAGTGGGGATTGCTCCCAATTGCTGCTGGACTGCCGAATCAAAGTCTGATTCAGTAAATATCCGCACATCATATGAGGAGTTACACGAGTCAAGACTTTGGTGTTGATGAGCAAGTGACATCTCAAAAGCTTACACGGTGAGACAATGCTGACTGGATCTAAAGTGAACTTTCTCCCTCAGCGTTTCTACATGATGCCACTTCAACTGCTCATTCTGGTATGTCTATGAACTACACAGATATTTGTAGCAGCGTATAATTTTTAACAGTCATTTAAGCTTTTTTTTTTAATCTTGCTGTTACTCATGAATAAACCATGTGTATGCAACAGTAGAAATGATTTTGTCACTTTATGATAACCTAAAAAAAATTATGGTATTTTTCTGCCATAGAATCAACTGAAGAACTTGAAAGAAGCTATAAAAAAAAATCTACCCTGGTGTGTCGCACTTAGTGAAAAATTCAATCCTCAAAGTGTTACGGGAACACCAAAGTGAAATAACGAGTCGTTAAGGTTTTAGTGTTCTCTGAGAACTCTATTGTCAATTTCACCATCATTAGTTTATCAATAAAAGAGGAAACAAAGGTCAAAATTCCAACTTAAAATTTTGCACCGAAATCTTCACGAATGACATCAGCAATTTTTAAGAGCATTTGTCATAATACCACACTTCTTCCTCCAATTTTTGCTATCAGCCCATTGCATTTGTAAGTGCTATGTAGCACAAACTGCAAAAAACGACTAAGAAACATCGAGATAATCTTTGAACCCTTTGAGGCGACTAAGCACACAACGCAGACATTAGCTTCTTCTGGAACTTACGTGGCTATATACTAATAACCCTGGAATATTCGACGGCACGTGTATGAGTGTCAAGGCGCTTCACTGCTTGCAAGTTTTCGATGAGCGGCGCTTTGTGTGCCGTTATCGGTGTACAGCGTGCATTGCTAGCTGTAATTTGAGCTTCCATTTCAAGTTCAGCCAAATATTATTTTCACCTTGAAGACGCAGATTGCTGCCGTCATCAATGTCAGAGCCACGTAACCGTATTTTGGCGATGTTGGCTCAACAAAATTTCTTGAAACTTGGTGCATTAAGTCTATGGCTTCTTCCGGGGTCACCATTCTTAATTTTTGCCTATTTAGGAGCTATGTGAGTCTCAGACTATGTAGTCAAAATCTTGATCTCACGGCATTTGTGCGAGAATTTCAAAATTACGTCACCACCCACATTTTTTTTTTTTTTGCGCTTTATAATCGCTTAAGAATCTCCTCACAGCAAGCATCAAAATTTTGAAATTGTGAGAGTAAGTTACTAATAAAGGCAAGGGTGTTTTCTTCTTCTTTAGTGTCCTTTTAAGCAAAAAAAAATGGGCACGGGATGTCCAAGTAACATGTAGGAAAGAGCGTATACCAAATGGAGGGGAAAAAAAAAAACGCCAAGGATGGCATTGCGGGTCTAGTAAAATGATGTAATTGGGAAGTTCGCAGGGAATGGAAGTGCCTGGTGCAAAACAGGGGTAAACTAAAAGCATTAGGAGAAGTGTTCATCCTGCAGTGGACATTAAGTAAGTAGGCCGTAAATGATGATGGTGAAGACAGTGGGTATCAGAGGGCATAGAGTTTCCTGCAATCACCTAAAGAGAACTCTGCCACTGCAATCGTTCAGCCACCATGAGAATGATGAGTAGTACACGGATTTGGCTAATTGAATTTTGGTGTTTGTTTTGAATAAAGGAATGGACCGTTGTAAACTTCATGAGCAGACCTGAATTGGTGAGCCAAAAAATTTAAAGGTGGTGAAGTAGAACTACTGAGTGTTCGCTGAACTTTGCCTTCCGACAAAGCGGCTCCAGGCCACACTGAGCCAAACAGAGCTGAAAGTACAAAGCTTTAACAAATCCATGTACTACCAATCATTCCCATGGTGGCTGAAAAGCCATGCATTTCAGCTCCCATAGAAACTAGGGCCAGAGTTTGTTCTAGCATATAGTCATCGTCCGATTTTTCGGACGCCCGAAATTCCGGACATACTTGCTTTCTCGGACTCATTTGTGGCACTGTCAAGTTCCCCATGGAGTCAATGTACTAAAGAGTCTGGAATTCCGGACGTTCACAGCTTTTGCCATCTGACTTTCCAGACTTTTTATTGCCAACCGCAGACTCGATGTCACTAACGACACCCCCATATTGGTTATTTCTGGACACCCGAACCCACCGTGCCGCGGCTGCCGTACCCTCGAAACTGAAAACTGTGCAATCCAGAGCACACCAATCCATTGCCAGCGGTAGCTTAGGCCACACTGTGCTGTGCCAAAACCTCCTTGTCTGTGCAGCCTGTGCTCCGACAGTGGGAAAAGCTACGCTGTTGACTTATGGTCAGCGATCGGTCTGCTAGCGAACTCGTGGAAGTAACAGACCCTCCCGAACTACTTGCGCCACACGAGCTTCATAGTGGAAACTGAGATGGCCGTCTCGCCCGGAGTGGACAGCCTGTGCAACGAACTTCTACCCCCGGACATTGCCTTCGACGATCTGCACGTTGCCGGTGTTTCGATTCCAGCTGGGATAACCCTTGAAGGCTTCACCGACGCTGACAAAGACCTCGAGCTACGTGCGGAATCGACCGATAATGAAATCATTCGTGAAGTTACGAATGATTCCAACGACTCCGACACCGAGATCGAAAAGGCAGCCCCAACACAGCCAAAGAGCTCATAGTTGGCGCGAGCACTGAAACTGTCATCGGTGTACAGCGACAGCATGACGTTAAATGAAATTGAGGCAGACATCATCGTGGAGAAGTGGAACGCTGTGCAAATGTAAATAGGCGGGTTATTTTTTGCACCTAAGTGTATACAAATGCGGTAGTGCCGGCCACATCGGACTTTTTCTTTTTTGAAGATTATAGTATTTCTTGGGATACCTTAAGGGGGCAAACTGGTTTTTGGGACCAAAAAGTGACAAAAAATTTCATTTTTTATAATTGACATATTCGGTTTCTGCAAGTATTTTTTTACCTCTCTGTAAATTTTCGCACAGGAAGTGGTATTTTTTTTTGTGTGCAGTCGAGCCCACATATAACGGCCCCACTTAAAACGAACTTTCACTTAAAATGAACAATATCCGCGTGACCCTGAAAATGTACATTGGTTCAATGGCACAAAATCGCACTTACAACGAACGTCTCCGAGCGCCGCTGATCGGTTACAGCGAACGAAGTCAGCGGTCTGCAGACTTCCCGGGAAACCGATTTCTACCACTGATCAAGCATCGGCGAGGTGCCCATACATTCCATTGTTAAACGTCGACCCTGCCACCGCGACCCTCTAGTTGCCGCTCTCCCCAACCCATGGAGGAAGGAACTTTCTCCATGCCCTGACTGCTTTTTGTTACGCACCCCTCTGTCCTTCGTCCCCCCCCCCCCCCCCCGCTACTCTGAGCACCCCGCATCGCCAGACGAGGCCCGTGTTTTCACACTGCCACCGATCTTTCGAAGACCGGTTGGCCATCTACCCTATTTTTGATCGCCGGTACTGTTGGTGCATCGCCGGCCTAAATTGACCAGACCATTTGCCTAGATCGTCGACCATTGACTGTATCCAATAGTCTGCGTCTAGTGCACGCGCGTACGCTACCCCACCGGCTCTGATAATTTGCGATTCGTTTCGTGTTTAGGACTTGTTCTCATTCACTTCGCGCTCAGCTCAGCATGCCTTCCGCGCGCGTGCGGAAGCGTGAAAGCTGCTGTTAATTTGCGCGGAACGAATCGCGAAATATCGAAGTTCGTGAGGCCACACAAACCCACCGGTGCAACAAAACGATTTTTTGACCACGGCCGCCGATTCTTTGAACACCGCCACGCCCACCGGTCCAGGCAGCCATGCTTCGACTTCTGCACGCGCAGGCACTTTTTCCAATTTTTTCTACGAGCGAGTATCGCGGACCTTTCAACCAAGTTACCCAACCTGCCTGCTTCCCGCGTGTTTTGGTTTTCAAGATTGCCCTCCCGCCGCATCCTCGCCTCTCTTTATCGCAACTCTTTGCCTTTCTCTCACAAATCTGCTCTCCTGTCTTGATCACAACCCCTTTGCCCATCTCCACCGCTCCACGACGCCAGCCACGCTGGCTCGAATTAGTTTCGTTTTCTAACTAGAAACGGACCCATAGCTGTTCTACACGTTCTGGTATATGTGTCGCATGCGCGCATCTAGCTCGCTCTTGGTGTGCGTATGTGGTCACGATGGCTGACGGGAGGACTTGCACGCTTTTTCCTGCTGCTCAACAAAACGTTAAAATTGTGACCGCTTGGCTTGAGCATAATACGCGCGTTAAGTGACCTGTTGCGAAGTGCTTGCTCATAGCTGTTGACCACCTGGCAGCCAACTTGCCGCTTCGGGTGTTCCGGTATTCAGCTGTGGAGATGGTGAATATTGCATGGGCGGCAGTGACGGTTACATACGCGCGAAGCTGTTTTCGCGAGGCCGACTTCGTCGACGTTGGGCCCGATGCCATGCCTGAAGCTTCCGAACTGCGGCGGCGATTTGTGGCAACGCGTCGTCGACTCTGACCTGGGAGAGCGGGTGAGACATCTGTTGCGATGGTTTAATTACGGCCGATGATGATGCCAACGCTGCGGAACCGTGCACGGATTGGGGCATTGTGAATAAAGTACATGGCGAGAGCGATTTGGAGGAATCCAATTGCGAGAACGACGAAACTTTGGGGCCAGTGCCTCATGCAGCTTATGCCACGGGCCTCGGCGAACGAGCACCCTGTCGTTTCGTAAATGAACTCGAAGCCGCCCTTATCGCTTCTGCTCTTCGAAACACGTGCATCATGGACTTTTTGGCCCAAAAAAAGTTTGTGTTTTCACTCGCAACTTTTTTTAAAAGCTGCGTTTCATTTACTACAAACTTCGGTATACAGCGAACGGATGCCACGTCACGCTCAGGTTCATTATAGGCAGGCTCGACTGTAATGTCATTTTAACTCCAGATTTTTGTGGTGTTAACATGCAGAACCTGCGAAAAAATGGGGAACCGACTTCGAGGCTTCTTTATAATTTGCCGGCAACTGTGTTAGAAGCTCTGCTACAAATTTATGAGCACCTTTATAAGGATTGCAAGACATACGCACCATAATTCTCACTTTTTGAAGAAGCTGTGTTTTCAATTTTTTTTTTTTTCTCAAAAGTGTAAATTTATGAGTGTTCAATTTTGAGGCCTCAATATCTCTGCAGCTGGGGCAGGTAAAACAATAATTCTTTTTGCAATGGAAACCTGTATGTGTGTAGAATGCAAGTATGGGATCAGAATTTAGAGCACAAGCCTTTTTAATTAATTATTCATCAAAATTGTAACACAATTCCAACTGCTTCTGAAAATGGATAGTTCATTTTGCTGTGAAATAACCAAGAAAGGCCTATAAACAAAAAAGTCTTGCATACTTATAATATATAGTCATTAATCTATGTTGGCATATCTTGAATATCACTTTTAATTGAGCACTTTTTTTCTATGGCGGCCTTAAACGATAGGGGGTGAACTTAGGTTATCTCAGGAACAAGATGAGTTTCAGGAAAACTACTTACATATTTGAAATCAGCAGAATAAACTACATAATCCTGTGCAGTTTGATCAAGATCACTGAAGAAATAAACAAAATGTATAATACCAGTCTGCCCCCTTATCGCAAAAATTTTGGTCTTGTCTGTCCATGTGTCAAGTGAAACGGTTCAAGTACGACTACATCCACAGTGCCCACCCATCAACACTGAAGTTTCTGCGTCCAAATGTGTATCATTGTCGATTCAAAAGAGAATACTGCACATATCTGAGGCACAATGTCAACGCGCCAATATTCTGTGGTTTTTATACTAAAAAAGGCACACATGGGTAATGCTAAGAACTGTAGCGTTTATTACGCTGCGCTGACAATGCGACGTTATGCAAGAAAAGGAGAGTATCCTACGCATTGCTAGGACGATACGGTGCTACTACCTACTTTAAAATCTACAAAATATGGCCTCCGAATTTTGTCTTCTGAGATTACCGACGGATGGCGCTCATGTCTCACGCAGCGCTCCCAGAATCCCATTCACTGATTTTCTCGCGCAAAACATCAAATAGATGCTTTATTCTATGCACTCTCTCCAGACAGGAGACTATCGTCTTTCGACTAAATTTGCAGTCAAACATGCCGATACAAGGCTTTTTTTCTATTTTCTTTTGGCTCATTTCAAAGCCACTTAAACGATGCCTTTGTCGAATTGCAATGAGAACCCTGTACTTTTGCCCCGACCCTCACAGTCAGCAAAAAATACCGATTAAATGTGTGTTTTCGCTTGCATTCCTTTTCCAGACTGCCCGATTTCCTGGACGTTTTCGCGGTTCCTTGAGGGTCCAGAAAATCAGACGTCGACTGTATTGTACGAAAGTATATGTCAGTGCATAAAGAAACCATGAGTCCCAATTCACAGCTCACCTGTGCATGATTGATGTGGAGACAAAAGTGGGACCAGTAGCTCATCAAAAAGTTCCCGCTCATCTCCTTCAAATTCCTGCAGAGGGCCCAGCTCACGAAGTGTCTTGAAGGCCTGTGCTTGCAATGAAACATTTAAAGTGTGTGCCGTGCTGCGAAGGAGGATGTAGCCAAGAGCCTTCTGCACTGGTCCTGCGATGGACATCCAAGCAGTCAGTGGACACCTCGAACAAAGTATCGCCGATTACGTCTGAAGCTTGACCGTCTCCGTAGAAGGCAAAGCGTGATGGTTCAAAACACACAACCTATGTCAGCTCGGGGAACTACAACATAATTTGCAGCAAGGAAAAAGCCACCAGGCAAAGAAAAGAGCCATCAAACTCAATGATGGGATAACAAGAAATGCAAGAAATATGTTCTGTTTGTCACTGCACAACTCATGCTTCCGCTTATGCCCACAAAATTATTCACAGTCTTTAATAATTAGGATTGTGTGAATAGCGAAATTCCCGCTCATATCAAATTCGAATAAGTGCCAAATGGTGGCCAAAAATATCATATTGAATACAAAATATTTTACTAAAATTTGAAGAAAAAAAAGAACAAAGAAATAAAATCTGCTCATGCCCTTGAGCACTCAACGCAGTGAGTGACTGCCAGAAAAAAAGGCTACAAATTGTCACGCAGAAACGCAGGCTGTCCCACGTGACCTGGCTTCAGTCTCTTTTGCCGTTATGTCACGGTGTCTCCTGCACTCACTGGGCACCTTAGTAACAGGTAAAAAAAAGGTGTTGCAAGGCAGTTTTGGTGATACCTAGAAAAAATGCAGCTTATTGCTCTTTTCAGTATTTCAAAGGACTGTTCTTAAAATCAGGAGCTCATTAAAGTAATTTTTTAACCTCTTGCCTGTAAGGTCTGAGCTCAATGTGCTGTCTAGTTTATGATCCTAGCCTCCCATTCTGTTCTCTGGCCTCCTTTGCTTGAGCCATGATGTGCAAAACTGGAATAAATACCTTTAAGATGAATATGCGCTTGCGTTTCAACCGGAATATCGCTGAAAGTTTCAACGAGAGCCCACCTGTAACAATGTAATTCACTCTAATCAAGCTGCACCACTAACCTTTGTCACCTTTTAGATATTCATCCATATGAATATCTAAAATTTGAATATTAGCTATTTGAATTTGAATATTAGCATTTGAATATTATTTGTTCAAAAGTCAAACCAAATTTTTCAATTATGCATTATTCAATTTGAATTAAAAACTCAAATGTTCACACACCTCTACTAACAATTTCATTAAATGAAGCAAATTCCCTTTGTTCTTTAATTCTTACTGAGGGAGACTCGTTCTGCTAGACTTGATACCTTCAGGTAGCATGCAAAGAATCAGTGGTCAGCTGTCCGCTCGGTAAGGTTTACATGCTGTGTGGTCCAGACAGGCAAAAAAAAAATTTTTTTCACACTCGCCGTCATGGCTTCGTGCAGCACTAACACACACCCAGTGTCTGCATGCACATCAATACCCCATGAAAGTGGACAAAAGGATGACCTGGGCCACAGCTCAATGGTAAGAGCATCGAGCCCATAATCCAAAGGTTAAACACTCGGTCCCTGCTGGTGGCAAGTTGCATTTACGTCCACTTGGCTTTCTTTACACCTGTATTGCAGTTACTGTAGTACATTTACGAACAGTCCAATTAATGTCCCCCTTAACTTTCTTAACTTCATTGTCTGCTGGTTTCCATGAAGGTTGTGCTGAACAAAAAAGGAGCTCTCAAGAATTCCTTCCTTCCTTCATTACTGAATGCTTGTATCATATAATTGCTCATTACAAATATGAAGTGTCCACAGTAGACACAGAAAGCTTACACTTACACTGCAGGAATGGCAAATTATGCAGCTCTTCATAACCCCAAAGAAAGCTGCACATACTATGTGCCAAACTTGCTCCGTTTAGAAAGTTTACAATCTTTTTTTGTCAACTAACAAATATCCTACACGCAGGTAAGTTGACTTGCATGCTACTATACAGTTAAACCCCTTTGTAAGAGGCATGCTCTGGGCAGCAATCCTGGTCTTTTACACCAGATGTCTCATATAAGCCAGGGACCTCGTATACATTTTCTTACAACTCGTATTTTATTGTAGGCATACTAGTGTCTCTTATATCACTGTCTCTTATAAAAAGGTTCGACTGTGTTATAGTGAATGACAGAAACGTCATGGGACTTCCCGACCTAGAATGTGCTCACTGGTTTTGCTCGAGGATATTTAGGGCAACCTAGGTCCTTTGAATGACACCACCTTCTTGCTCAATGATTCCCACTGACAGTTGCAAATTGTTGCACACCAGGTCATAAAGGGTGACACTGAAGACACAAAAACAATGCACACAAAAATATGAGATGAGCTCTTCACATACTGAAACGCGTCAAACGAATCTGGGTGTAGCACACTAAAAAAAAGAGCGAGTAAAAGGGTGTCTTTTTGTCCCACAACAATAATCGTCATCTATATTGCGTTCCATCCTTGCACTATCGCCCCGCGCCAGGTACATTCCGGTCACGATCAACATGCCCATTATCAGGGTTACATTGCATTCTCGATAGGAAAGTGGCCAGCGCCGAGTTTTCAAGAAAGGAAGCGCACGCAAGCCTGATGATGATTATTGTTGTGGGACAAAAAGACACCTTTTTTACTCGATATTTTTTTAGAGTGAATGCACAGTTGTTGACCACGTTCAAAAATATTCTGGCATACCTCGTGTGGTATAATTCTCGAAAACAGTACAGAAACACACACAAAAAAAATTAAGAACTGAACTGGCGAGAAGAATGCAGGAGAAGCCAGTGACTCATTTCTGAGACTGGCATCCCCTGCGACAACAAAGGAGAAGCATGCGCAGCAACTACTCACATAGATTAATGGTGAACTCACACACTTTTCTAGTACAAGTTTCGAGATACCGGAGGCTTCTATGCTTTTCCTTTCCAGCTGCCTTTAAGCTTTCCCAATAATAGGTAGAAACACTAAAATGAGCGAGTGCCCAAGTGGGCATTCAGCACAGCACAGAGAGAGCTCTACAGACAAACCGCCAACATAGTTTATTAAAGAGCATTATTACGATTTTGAGGCACCACAATGGTGACATTTTTCGTTTCCCTGGCATGCAGTGTTCATGCTCTCCACCTATTATAGCCAGGAAACAGATAAAATATTTTTAATGCTTTTATTGCCCGGCACCCCTTTGCAATGGGCATTATCATGACAAGTGAAACCAGCTACCAAAACCACTGTGGGAGTCTCTAAAAGAACCATTCACTCACTGTTAATAATGTGTGCTACTGTACACATTCATATAGTAGCCAGATGGCACTCTAAAAGAGCAGTAGAATATGATTGCAGCTAAGTGTAACATTTAAAGAGAAAGGGCATATTCATTGACTTTCATTTATGGCTGCAAGGCCTTTCTCTTCATTTGGCAACATCTTGCTGAAGTGAGGGAATTATTAACAGCCCCAACTGGTCCACACGCAAAATGCCATTTGCCAATGCACTTCTACTTTGTTCACAATAGCCAATACAGCGATGAACAGTTAATGTTCATGTTGATTCTCACTAGCTATAACTTTCTCTCAATAACTAAAGAGTAATAGTGAAAAAACAAATGGATACACATACGAAGTTGTCGTTATTCAATCTTTTACAATGTGGCATTCAACATGAACAACACAAATATTCATTACTAATGATGATAACATGCACAACGTTCTGCAACCGCTAGTTAAATATTCACTTAGCCTCCTGTTTTGACAGCGAAAATGCACTCACCGTGTGGTAAAGCAGAAAGCAGACCAGGCCAGGCACCAACAGCTGAGGCCACCAGAAAAGGAGCATGGCAGGAAGACAGCACGTTCCAGACTGTGGCCAGTGCCACATTTTCCTGTTTGAGCTCCCTGCACAGGGCGCACGTGAGACGCACGTACGACGCCTTTGTGAGCATCTTCCATGACTCGTGTTGGCTCTTGAATCGTGCCCGCAAGGATGACAATAGAGCAGCCCATCCATTATTCTTCAGTGACAGTCCATCGAGCAGCAAAGCTTCCAGTTTAGTGATCAAGGGCGGGCTCTGCTCCCCACGACAAAATGCCAACAGTGGGTTGGCCTTCGTGCGGGCAATGTAGAGGAGAGCATTACGTATGAGAGAATCACGTTCCACGTTGCGCACAAACGAGGCCACCACTCCTGGTCGCACTTCCGGTTGTGCTGCAAGCCATCCCAACTTTTTCACTGTTTCCATTGCTTTTGATGGGTGCAGTCTGCCAGTCACTGCTTCGCATAAGGCTGCATGCTCAGCACTTAAAACATATGCAGAGTACGTGTTTTCCTCTGTGGCTTCCTCGTCCTCGGAGCTAGACGAGAAGAGCTCGCGCATCAGTTGCTTAGTAACCCGAGCCTTTTTGCTCGCTGGCCCCCGATGCACTTTCTTGTTGTCTTTCGCCTGGTCCCATACGTGGCAAAAAAAGTAACCCAGTTACACAGATAAACAGGTCACATTTGCAAATAGCTAGTGGCCTTCGTTAGCAACATTGTAACCTTGCATTGCAAGCGGTTTACTTAAGAGGCAGTCAAAAAGTTCCCACAATGATTGTTCAACCTGCTGATGTTACGACCTATGAGCATTGCCTGCCTATTCACCCTTGAAGTAAGACACCTGTATGCACAAATGCCTGCTAAATCACTCCTGCCATTGTTGGAAGCAGCGATAGAAGGTCGATTTCAGACTCTGTAGGAGCTTACTCCTTTCATTTGCTTATAACATGCCAAGCCACAAACTGGCTGTTGGGCAGCGATTATATAGGGCAGCCAAGATTAGTAGGCTTGTGTGAATAGTGAATATTCAGTCCGAATCGAATAGAATACATGATGTACAAAAGAAAATGGGCGTATTTAATTTGACGTAACTAACCTACACAATATCTTTTTTTTTTTTTTAAACAAGGCCTCTATGCAAGAGCTTTTTTTTATTTTTTCATTTGAAGAAAGCTTTAAGAAGTAGCAGGATTTGACTTTCAGTAGGATGCAAGTGATAACCTGTAAAATACGTAACATTATTCATTACAGCTAGAGTGTATGAGCTGGTAAAACAAGCTTTTAAGCTTAAAAAGTGATCATTCGATTTGAGGATAATATGTTCATTTAAAGGAACCCTGGAACAATTTTTCAAGAAATGGATTCACTAAGGAAGCTTATTGCCTGATGAATTACCCGCTGCAAAAATTATTAGAATTTGTCCAGTATGAGTGGAGTCAGTAAGATTTGCCACATGCTGCAATTGCATTCTCTCTTCTCGGACGAAAGCGCTTGATGCAAAGCCAAGTGAGATGACCTAGAAAAAGAAAATATGTCACACGAGTGTCATGACCTTGGGCACTCTTTCTCTCTGTTTTTTCTTTCTTTGAATATGCGGCTTTTCAGTGCGATTGCACATGTAAGTGTGGGCATGTCACGGCCTCCTGCAGTGGCCCCAGTAAACACTGAGCACCCCATGCTCAAATCATCCAATGGCTGGTACAATGGCTGGGACGAGCGATTTTTTACAATGTGGCGTCATTAGCCGAGAAGAGAGCAATTTTTATCTGACTGAGAGTTTATTGTGAATTCCAGGTCCCGTACTGCGCTATAATATTTAGCTCCCGTGTTCTCGGTAGCCTCAACAGTGTTTGCTGACCTTGCTCAAAAAGTGTTGCAGGGCCCCTTTAAATTTAAAGTGGGGCTTCGTGTCAAAGCCAATTTTCCCTGAATAGGCGCCTTCATGGTTTAGCACCACTATACTGCAGTGAAACCACCTTTATAAGCAATTACATGCAGTCTAGTATGCACCTATTCGTTCATGTTGAATACTTCGAAATATTCGATCATTTTAATTCGAATTGAATCGAATTTAAGTACTCTAATATTCATTCAAATACTTGAAGCATTCGAATATTCGCACAAGTTTAAAGATTAGCCTTCCGAGCATCCCTCAGCCATTTGTACTCCCTGAATATTGCTCCTCGTGACTTGTGGCTGTTCCTTACTTTAAAATAGGGGATATTCATAATGTACAGAAAAGTATGTTGAAAATCCCATAAGCTGAATCCACCATGTTTTGTTGGTTGCGAAAACAAAACCAGTCGCATGTTGCAGCCTTTCAGATGCTTGGTGCTGGTTCTTTTTTTTTTTTTTCATCTTCGTTCTGCGATGGCTGCCCAATTCTTCATCTTACGCTGTTCGGGCAACAAGGATGCCCTGAAAATGCTGTAAATAAGGTAGCACTAATTTTAATCAAATTTAACAGTTACCTGAATGAAGAAAAAGGATGTACAAACACAGACTTGTTTCATCCACAAGATCGGCACTATGCTCAGTTCAGAAATGACAGGTGCACGCAAAAGCTCTCTTCAACCTTTGTTTCTATTTCTCTGATCCGCGAGAAATTTTCTAATTAGGTGGGTTTTCGAATAAACAAAACATTTAAAAAGTGGGATGCAAGGAGCTTAGAACTGTTCAAAGTAATCAGTGCTCATCGTTTGTTGTGCCGGCTAGCTAGCGGCTTCAAGAGTTACGTTTTCCAGCAATACCTGGTCTTAATTTTGCGGCAAACACGGAGGAACGCTGGGCCTCGCTGCTGCCACAGAAAAAAAAAAAAATTCCGCCATATCCACGAAGTGAATGATGATGAGTGGGCGAAGCTCCGGAGGTAAACCTGGTAAACCATGAATCCTCTGTACATTTTGCCCACTCGATTTTATTACATCGCTTCCCCTAGCGACGTCGCCGCACTAAATCGAACGATTGCCTTCAACCAATGACACGCGCCATATGTGACATCATTCCTATTTTATAAGATCTCGCGTCTTTCATCAACTACAAGTACCGCTTTCTAGTTTATAACATCTTGCATCTTTTCATCATCAGCTACAAGTACCACCATCTAGTAAACACTACAAGAACTAAACGAGAGGTGGCTACATACAGGAGACGGTACCGCCATCTAGTGAACACTGCAAGAACTAAACTAGAGGTGGCTACATACAGGCTACAGGGGACGCACAGCCCACGCCCTAAGGAGCTTCGCCCCTAAAAAATAAAACGCTGTCGTGATCAACTAAAATGTGCGCCTGCGAAAAACGAGACATCTTCACTGCAATACAGTAGTGATTTGTGGGCAGCATATCACCTGCACCTTGCTGTGTCAGCACGTCATGCGACCACTGGCACATTCTTTCTGATATAATTGGGAATTTAATAATGGCCAGTATGACGAAACTCGTGATGAGTTCTAGCTGGCAAAAATGATTTTTGATTTTTGAAACTTTCAAGCCTAGTTTTCGAAGTAGGTGTTGCTGGCACGAACTCTACCAGCAGTGCAAATGCACAAATTGCAGCAACCTGCAATCGGAGGTTTGCATACATCGCGAATTCCACCAAAGTGTACATTATTAATAATGTCTTCACGATCTCAGACGGAATAAGTGAACCATGACCCGCTGACGTTGCTAGAAATATGCAATATGCTGCCCGCGCGTCAGCGCTCTATTGCAGTGAAGCACGTCCAGTTTTCCGCAGGCAAACGTTTTGGTTGACCACTTGACTGTTTTCTTTTTTTTTTTTTTGCACTAAAAGTAGCAAGGCCGGGGTGCTTCAGCTACCACTCATCAGTATCCCTACGTTGCATTGCCTTGTGGCTATTAAGGACCATCATTTCGGCGGGTTTGCGGCGAAATCGGGATGTGAAACTGGCACATTGCATTCAAAGTTTTCTAATTAACCGGACTGGTGCCAGCCGCCGTTTCAAATTATCCTCTAAAACTTACATTGCAAAATAGGGGACCGCGAAAATCTTTCGAATTAAGCGGAATTTCGAAATAACATTTCGCGGGGACAATACGTGGCTATTGCACAAATAACTTCTTCCTCTATTAGGTAGTCGGAAAGAAGGAGGGGGTCTTTATTTCAGATTCTATGGCATACCGTATTTACTCACATACTTTGCACACTTTTTTTCGCGAATTTGGAGCCCCCAAGAAGAGGGTGTGCAAATTACGCGGGGATTTCACAAGTGCATACTAATTATTGTGCCACAGTCCTATTGCACTGAGTATACATTTTTAAAGAAAGAAATAAATTGCAGCACAAACCAAGTGTACTTGTTCATTTTGAAAGAATTAGCGCATACTTTAACCAGTCAGATCCAGTCACGCGCAATCTAACGCGAATTACGGATTGCGAAGTCTGATTAAAAATCATCACCGCGGCCGCTCCCGCCGCCCTCCCGGAGCACATCGATCCTCAGTTCCGTCGAAAGCGTTTGAAAGCCCCATTTTTCTTGAAGCTCGTTCGACAATGCTGGTAGAAACTAGGTCCCATGACACGGCGATACCAGAAGAACAAAGCATCTGCGCATAATTTAAAAGGCCTTCTTCAATGGCAGAAAACTTGCATTAGCAAGCACGTACTCTTCTGCTTTCTCCCGTATCGATCGGCCCTATCGTCAACTACGTCCCCTTGAAGTGATTTGCGCCGGCACGCCTACCGTTTTCTTCGGCGAAATTTACAATACTGAGTTTCAATTTCCCCGTATATATAATTACTGTACCACATTGCAAGGAAACCATCAAAACGTGCGGGCGAGGAATGGCAAAACCTAAATTTCCGAGATCGACTAAGCGTGCATTGCAGAGTGGACGCAGAGAACGAGGGGAACAGTTCACGACAGGCCCTCGCACACCTCCGATGCAGAAAGTTGCCCGTGCTGTGACGCGAACGTGCAGTCTCGCCATTATCGCGGCGGTACAGATTGGGAGATAGGGGAAGGCAAACGCTCGAACAGTTCCGGCGACCCATCAACAGGTTTGAGTTCAGGCGCGGTATTCTAGGGACTCCAGTTCGGGGGAAGTCCTCGGAAGAAGCCACTTGCACTCGCCATTTGTTTGACTGCGCTCATCTGCTCGGCGAGGCCCGCACCCGCCCGAAGCATCGAAACGTCCAAAGGTGCGCACGCATCGAGATGGTTCGGGAGGGTCCATGGAGCACGAAATATGTGAGTAAATATTTTTTTCCCGAAAAGCTCTCGAAATATTAGGGGCGCACAAATTACGCAAAGGACAAAATTATGCGCGTAAATACGGTACATGTGCGAACACAGCAGGAACCGCTTGAAGAACAGCGAGCACGGAAGTTGAACACCATAAGGTCGGTGTTTTAAGTTGGTTTGATCGTGAATATAAATCGAGATTCTTCGGTCACGAACATACAGTCGACTCCTCTTAAAGGGAACTCGAAGGGTATCCATAAAACTGTTCCATTTATCAGAAGTTCAATTTAAGCAAAGTACACTTAATTAGCGAATTAAAACCTTTATTTAAATTGCACAAACCTCACCTTACTCATGAGGATGAGCAGGAGAAAAAAAAAGAAGTGAAGGGTGGTTTAATTGGCAAGCTTGAGTTTTTTTCACAAGGTATGCACCCATGCCTGACAAACTAGCCAGAAATTCTGGACAAGCCTTATGCTTAAGGGGGGACGCGGCACTTCGGGACCGAAAATCAGCCAAAAAATCGAGTTTTCGCGGACCTTCTTTTCGCGTTCCCGACATCATTGCGCACCTATTTACAAAATTTCATAGCCGAATACCATCAACTTTTATCGTTATTCAACTTTAAAAAACCGAAAACGGGCGTCCTGCCCTTTAAATTGAGGGCGAATAGCGCAGGTTTCGGCTCTATGATACGCGGGAACTACGCGCTCGATCGGCGCCATTTTGGTCTTGTTTGAAAGAACGCGTTTTCAGCTGTTTTTTTTTTTATCAGTAAGCAACATTGAGCGTTTCCCCGGCTCAAAAAACGGGGCCTCAAAGACGAGGAGCCGCGCTCACTGCCATTGGCTAAACGGCACACGTGACTGAAATGGCGCTTTCCGGTTGGCTGGAAGCTCGCGGCTTGCGCCTGCATACGCGACCCGACGCCATTTTGAAAGGGTTACCGCTGTGACGCCTCGAAATCGGCAGAGCACTCTGAAGCTTCTGATCGTATCGCCATGCCTGGAAACGCAAAAAAGTATCGGACCGTGCACGCATTTGGTCGCAGGAAACGCAAAGGTCGTGGGAGAAAGTCTACGAAGTCATCAGAGCCCTTGGTTGACTCCGACGAACGATGTGTCGACGCTCCGCGGCCGTTCAGCGATGGTGCGACCGAGCGCGTTGCCTCCGACGACGATGACGGTGAAGCGAACTCCGGACGACTACGAATCGACGCCAAGGTGGTGACAAACGCCGAAGTTGAAGAAAATCATGCCCGGAAGAAAGCGACGCTCGACCGGCTTTCATCGGCGCCAGCAACTGCACGGAAAATTGACTTTTTCACCGCGAGTTGTAGCGAGGCAACCGCACAGGACTCGGACCATGCTGCTCCTTATCTGCTTATGCGTCTAGATATCCTAAACGCGATAATGGGTGCCTTGTGTTGCAAAGCCTGCCACGGACCGGCTACGATCGTCAGAGGGGATCGGGACTACGGACTTGCCGTGAAAGTGCTAGTGCAGTGTGAAAGGTGCGGCGAGATCGCGAATGAATGGACTTTGCCCCGCGCGAACGGCACGAAAACGTGCAATCCGTTTGAAGTAAATCTTCTCGCTTCGAGGGCGATGATGGCTACCGGCAACGGCCAAACGAAAATGAACGATATTTTCGCAACAATGGGCATCTCACACCGCGGTATGCACCACAAGACGTTTCAGCGGCATTTGAAGAACACGCTGGCACCCGCTGCAACGCGAGCGGCTGAGTCCGCTATGAGCGAATGTGCGGAAAAGGTTAGAACAATTTATGATGACTTGTGCTTCGGCCACCGGGGCAATATTGTTGTTAGCTACGACGGCACGTGGAAGACGCGAGGCCATTCTTCCCACATCGGCGTGGGCACAGTTATCGAATTATTTAGTGGCTACGTGTTGGACTACGTCGTTCTTTCCAACTTTTGCCTAGGCTGCGATGTGGGCCCAAAGCCTAGTAGTGAGGGCTATCAAGAATGGAAGGCTAACCACAAATGCCAAAAAAATACGAACAGCAAAGCGGGGCAAATGAAAGTGGAGGCGGCTCTAATTCTATTTCAGAGGTCGCTTGAACGCCATGGCCTGTGCTACACAACTATGCTGTCTGATGGAGACTCTAGGACATTTTGCGCCATACAAGAAGCCAAGGTGTATGGTTACATTGACGTGCAGAAGTGTATTAATCATGTACAGAAACGGATGGGCACCGCATTGAGAAACCTGGTGCAGAAACAAAAGTGCGATGGGAAAAGAGGCCTTGGTGGAAAAGGCAGGCTCACAGGTGAGCTGATCACCAGGCTGAGCACATATTATGGCCGGGCTCTGAAATCGCATGAAGGTGACGTGGGCGAGATGCAAAAGGCTGTGATGGCCACATACCGCCACGTCACCTCCACTGATGAATGCTCGGACCACAGTCTGTGCCCAGCTGGTGAAACTTCATGGTGTCGGCACAATGCCGCAAAAGCAAAGGGTGAGCCCGACCCCAGGCATGCCTACAATCTACCGAAAGACGTGGCAGAGGCATTACTACCGGTTTATAGCCGGCTTTCGGAAAGAGCCCTGCTTCAGAGGTGCGAACGCGGCAAAACGCAGAACTCCAACGAGAGCCTACATTCGGTAATCTGGAGTTTGGCCCCCAAGGAGCACCATGCGTCCCTGTTCGCTGTTGAAGCAGCTGTTGCAGAAGCAGTGCTGCGCTTCAACACGGGCAATTTGAATTCTGCAACGGCAATCTTAGGTGAAATGGACATGAATGCGACAAGTACTGGTGCCAGGAGAGCGAGAGAAAAAGACCACCGTCGCAGCATTGTCTCCAACAAGAAAAGAACAGCCTCATTGGAACTCCGGAAGCTAGTGAAGAGGAGGCATGAGCACAGAATGCATTCAGACTATGCTTCTGGTGCGTTTTGAGGTTGTCTTGTTGCATCTTCTGCAATAAAAATGTGTGCCCACGTTTTTTCTCGATTTCTCAAAACGACAATTTTCATGTGCTTCCCATTATGCCGGAGCAATATCTCTTGTTCTATCTGGGTTATCATTACGATTTCTTTTTTGTTTCGAAGATAAATGCAGGGGATGTGTCGTAAAGTAAGTTTTATTGTAATAATTTTTGGAGAAAATTCTCTAAATGGATCTTTTGTTTCAAGTGTAGATGGGGAAATTTTTCATGTCATATTCAACATCCCACAACTTTGCTTCGAAATAGCCCAGAACAATGATTTATACTTTATTGCACACTGTGAACATACCGAATTGGTTCTATAGGTTGCACATCAATATCCAAGTTACAGTTAATTAGCTACCGTAATTAGGCCTTAATTGAAAAAGTCGCAGTTCATTATATCTTTAAAAATAATTGTCACAGCAAAAAAAGCATTAGATTTTTGAAATCAGCAGTAAAATCTACATAGGCTCTCCAAATTTGACTGAGGTACTCGCAAAAATAAAAGAGTTTTTGGAAGGTGTAGCATCCCCCCTTAAAATAGCGCTGCAAAAGTTCAACAGCCTCTTTAACTGATCGGTCTGGTGGCACCACTGCACTAGCAATATTGTCATCAAATTCATCGCTGGAAGGTTGATCCACATCTTGCACTTCGGCAATCATTTCTTCGACAGGTATGAACATTTTCATCAACTGATTCGTAGTCCTGCAGCGTGAAAGGGGCAGAGGGCACGGCCTCACTGAATACTGCCTCAATGTCGGCATCAGCAGGGCTTTTTTCTTCATCAGGCACTGCTTCTTGCACTCGAAAGCCAGCACGATGAAAACATCTGTGTATTGTTGTTGCCTTCACTTGCTCCCACGCACGAGCCAAAATGTGGATGGCTGCCAATAAACCTATGCTGTAGCATTTGCCGCTGTCTGCAGAAAGCAGCATTCGATGGAGTGATTGTCTGCGGTAATGAACTTTAATGTTCTGAATAACCCCTTGATCCATCGGCTGGATCACTGCCGTTGCACTGGCTGGCAAGAACTCCGGAGTGATGGCTTGGAGTCTTTCAACCTGATTGTGAGCTGGGCAATTATCCACGATGAGGACAACTTTCCTGCCTCGCCTTGTAAATCTTGCGTCTTCCTGCCATAGCCACTTTTGGAAAATGGCCATGGTCATCCACGCTTTTCCGTTCGCATGGTACGCAACGGGACGGTGTTGAACGCCTTTGAAACAACGTGGGTGCCTTGATTTTCCTATTACCAACAGCTTCGATTTCTGATCTCCTGCCATGTTTGCACCCACCCGCACAGTGATGCAATCTTTGCTGTGTTTTCCTCTACTTCAGGCTTCGCCATTGAAGGTGAGAGTATTTGATGGAAGCGCCTTAGAAAAAAAACCCATCTCGTCGAGGTTGAAAACGTCTCGTGGCTCAAAGCTCATCAAAATTTCCCTAAGCCACGCCTGTTGCCAGTCGGTGCAAATGTCCCTGTTGACTGCAGCGCTCTCACCTGAGATTTCTTTGAAGACTAGGCCATGGCGTGTTTTGAAGCGGCTGAGCCATCCGTCGCTTAAGATGAAGTTCTCAACTCCAATTTGCATGGCCATCTCTCAAGCTTTCTACTCAAGAATTACCGCTTATGGGTTATCGTAATTACTCTAATCTAACGCGCACCTTTTTTCCGGTTAAGCGAGTTCATATATCGCATGCGCGTTAGAATCGAGTACGAACAAAAAAAATTACGGTCAATCTATTGCCATCGGCCAATCCAAAATGGCCACCCCCTACGTGCGTCGGCATGGCGCGTCGGCCATTTCTGCCTATGTGTTTCCCATGTGCGGCACTTCGTACGTGTGCTGAGGAGTTCGTCATCTAGTAGTGCATTAGCATCGACGGCGTGGAAGGGCCGACTCCGAAAACTCGCGTGCACCACGATGCCGCTTTTAAAAGAAAAGTCATCGCATGTGCAGAAACGGACGGAAATCAGGCCGCATCGTGGTTGTTCGGAGTTCCCGAAACGTGCGTGCGGGACCGGCGGAAACAAAAGCAGAAAACTGTCGACAGCAAAGCTTCATGCAAAGGCTTCAGTGGACCACAGCAGGGTCGGTTTCCGCAAATTAAAGAGCTGCTCGGCGAGTATGTGCTTGAGCAGCGAGCGGCACAGCGGCCTGTGACGACAGAACTGCTCCAAGTGCGAGCTATGCAATTAGTCTTAGAAAAAGGTCTAATGCAGAGCCAGTTTAAAGCGAGCAGGTTCTGGCTAACTAACTTTATGAAGAGGAAAGGCTTTTCCCTCCGAAGGGGAACATGTATATGCGAAAAGTTTTGCTGAGGAGTACGATGAAAAGCTTCACAGTTTTCAGAGGTTCGTCCTAAACTTGCGGCGCAACAACGGCTACCTGCTTGGGCAAATCGGGAATGCCGATCAGACGCCTCTTTACTTCGACATGCCTGGCACCACAACCGTAGAGAAGAAGGGGGCGAAACAAGTTCGCGTGCTGACATCGGTCCACGGTAAAACTACAGTGACGGCAATGCTCTGTTACACGTCATATGGGCACAAGCTTCGCCAGTACCTCATATTTAAATGGAAGACGCTCCCGAAAGGAGTAGTTTTTTCGAGTGGTGTGATCGTGCAAACCAGCGAGAAAAATGGGTGCGCGTTGCAATCGATGTTTTGCTTTTTTTTTTTTTTCGCGGTGGAAATCGGGTGCGCGTTACAATCGAGGGCGCGGTAGAATCGAGTAAATACGGTAACTGGAACTCTGTGCACGCTTGAACCACAGAAAAAGAACTTTTTCATGTTGTTCATAAAACATCGTCCACATCCGCATTCGTTTAGATGTAAAGGCCCCGTTTTTTAAAGCGCCTTCAGTCTTTTCTCTGTCTTTGCAGAAACACGACAGCGTCGATTTCGGGATGTTATATTTTAGGAGCGAAGCTCCTTAAAGCGGCACCCGTTGGTCTCTTGTAGTAGTGCGTAACATGTCTAATGTTTTGACCTGCAAGGTGGTGCCGGTGGGAGATTTCTCCTGTACGTTGTTGAACAAAAAAAAAATCGCAGTGTGCGCGTGAACTAAAAGCCGAATTCTCCTGTCTCTCATTCCCCATTAGCAGCCATTGGCATGTACATTGAGCACTATCTGACAAGAAAGGGTTGCTACGTTATACTCGCTAGGCGTAACCTCCTTGGTTTTAGACAGGTTTAGCGAGCGTTGGGCCGTAGTGCCATGAATACAGTGAACTAGTATATACCATGAACTCAAGGGGGTTAAAGGTGGGCAGTAGACACGAAGAGCAAGCCGCAAGAAAGTGTGCGTGTGCCACCTCTCGTTTATACCTTGGAATGTCCGCTGGATGGCGGTGCTTCTATATGCGGAATATATGATGAAAAGATGCGAGATGGTGGTACTTGGAGTGCTGACTAGATGGACGAACAAACACACAGACAGATGCATGGACGGACGCACGGATGGCTGCACGGACAAATGGACGGACGCAGGAGTGGATGCATGGACGAACGCAGGGGCGGACGCACGGATGGACGTGCGGATGCACGAACAGACGCACGCACGCATGCACGGTCACACAGACGGACGCATCGACGGATGGAAGCAAGAACGAATGGACAGATGGATGCTTCGCCCCACTCTCCATCATTCGCCACGTGGATACGCTGCCTTTTTTTTTTTTTTCGCCACCTCCGTCTTGGGCAGGCCGCTTTGATCAAACTCCAGAAGAATTTGCAGCTGTTTTTCAAGCGAGAGTGCATGGTGTGGCCGCTTTCTTTCCATCAAGCTGAAATAACACCGTGATCTACCTCACTTAGCCACACAAATAGACCTAACACACAACTGACTCGCCGACTCTGCTCCCACAGCCACCACAAGCGAAAATGGCTACTGGATTGGCTTGTCTCGAGGTGTTGCCATGGTTATGAGATTACCTTTGGCCTGAGCGAGTCTATGCTGTTTAGAGTTTGTGCCGTTTAACCGTAAATGACAAGTAAGCACTGTTTTGATTAACCGATGAGTTTTACTACCCAACTCATAGAAATCTAGCCATATGAGCCCATTTAGTTTCGTTAATGAGGCATTTTCGTTTAAGCAAGTTTCCTTTATTGGGAGTCCACTGTAGGTCAATAGCTGGTTATGAACAACAACAAAATAAAATATCTATCAAATACGGTATGTCAACAGTGGTGAAAAGAGAGCAAGATACATTGCTCGTTGGATGAACTGAACGTTTTAGATGGCCCGTATGTCTTGATTTAACTTTCGCCTGTTGTATATCACTGTAATCGATCACTTTCGCAAAGGTACTGCAATGTTCAACGGGTCCTTCCACAATCCACGCCGCAGGACCAAAGTCAAAAGCACTACTTTTCTTTTCACAAAGTGAATACAATCAAGAACTAAATGTGCACACAAGTGAAGCCTGTGATTTCATTCTTTCCATATCAAAATGGAAAATGACTGACTGCAGAAAAATGAAGTATTTTATTAAATACAAATTGAAATCAATGACTGGAATTCACACAAAACATGCTTAATTTTCTTAGAATGCAATATTGAGTGCTATGGAATTATGATGTGAATTTGACAAATTAGTAGACACTGTATCATAATTCGGGCATGAAGGGGCTGTAAATATGCTAGTGGGCGATTCCATGACGGCATCAACAAAAAATGACGGGCGCACCCAGCGTTGCCCGAGCACCAAACCTGAATATCTTCTATAGGCATCAAGGAAACAAATTTTGCAATCACACAGAACCATCACAAAATGTGATGGCTAAGCTCTGATGAATTCCGAAAGAAGTCGTCTATTGCTGCTCCCAACAGTGGCCGGAGTAATAAGGAAAGTGTGTGCCCATGCAGAGGTCCTATTTCAAGAGTGAGCAGGCAAGCATTGTTATAAGTCATAACATCAGTACACTGAACCAACTGTTTGACTGCCCTTCGTACTCATACAGCGCAATTTGTTGATCACTTTCAAGTTCACTTCAGAAGGCACAAAATTAAACATGCACACAACTACCGTTACGCCTTAAAGGACAAAAGTAGAATGGCCTACCTGCTCCTGCCTTTCATGTTTAAGCCCAGATTTCCCGCACTGTTGGTCCACGACCCTCTTCTTCCTGGCCAACGACTGCCTTCTTGGAGGCAGTTCAGCCACTTGGCTGGATTGCAGAAGCTCCTGTGATGCCAACTGCTCGTGTAGAGTTCCACCTGACAGGGGCTTGCATTCTTCACTCAGTTCCTTGCCAGTTGTGCTGGCAGTACGCCATGTCTTACAAGCACTGGCCAGCGAGCTTGGGCCTGAAAATAATAGAAAGTCACCACAACATGCTTAGTATTACATAAAGATTGCATTACATGCACACAAACATTCAAGTTGTCATTTTCAACAGTGCATCGTGATTCATTGCAGGCACCTCAATATGTATACACCTATAAATTTTTCAAGGAGTTGATAATTCCGAGAGTTTATTGCTGTTACAGTATGCTGCTCTTACCTGATTTTAAGTCTAAAATATGTAAAATAAATAGGAAATATTTTATTCACAAGCTTACAAACTAATCAAACTTGTAGTATCTCATTACAAGAAAATCGGTATTTACCATGCCCTCATAAAAATTATAACATTCAAACTGTTCATTTCTGCCTCCCATTACGTGGATGCTTAATGGAAACACGCACAATGCAACCTTCTACATCAGGCAGCTTTTATGAAAGAGGGCATAACAGTTGCAGTTCTAACCACTCAGGTTTCATAGAACAGGGACGAGGAAACGAGTGTCAGCAACAGCAAATGAGTTCATGGTTGTCACAAAATTTCTTCCATGCTATATAACAAGCCTGGTTAATTTTAGCTAGCGGTGATTCCACTCGGTTGTTCAAATTGGTTTCTTTACTTTCATCTGCTGCAGCCATCACATATCATTTATTCTTTTAGGTCCATTTGCATAACCTGATTCATTATCCACCTTTGTTTGTGCTATTACTTAGATACCAAAAAGCATTCTACCTTAAACGTTTTCAAGATTGGTTCTTTACAAGCAGAGATAAAAACAGAATATTTTGAAGTGGCATAAAACCATGATGCGACGCAAGCTCCACAACTTTGCACCTTGCTCTGTATTGGCTTCGCAAGCCAAGTTCCTTCCCTGCCTTCTCCCATAAGGGATCTCGAGTATCCCATGATGTGTACACATTAGCACATTACTCGCACATCATCATACGTGTGTGCGATGTATCTTCATTCTTTTTCTAGAGTTTATGCAACAAGATAAAAGTTGGGCTGGTTGGTACAGCTGCATGTGAACGTGAAGCAGCTGACTCGCAACTGAAATATTTATTAGAAAAGAACACCCAAGAAAACGAAGGGAAACAAGGTGTGTGTGGCTATGGAGCGTGGCTGTGGACTGAAATTGTTGCTCGAGCTAAAGGCAATACAGTTTTTATATTTGCGCTTTTCATACGAGGACAATATATGTTGGAATTATCATCCAAGATCCCAGCAAGTGCTCTATCCATCTTCTTCGAAATTCCAAAAGGTGATTAAAAATTCACTAGATTACTATGAGTTGGCTATAACCAAGTCTTGTGAACAAGGCATACTTTCATAACACTAATTTGGTAGCAACAGACTAGTGAGATTGGTAAATAGTCAATATCACTAAAAAATAAGATAGTAAGCAATGATTACTATCAGCGTCAAATGAAACCCAAACAGCGGCAAGCCTTCACAACGGTATAGTGTGTGCCGTCCAGTTATCGCCATTGACCGGCGCGCGCATTCTGTTTGACAGCTCTGCACATATATGCGTGCCTCTCCATGGTCATAAGTGGACGGCGCACACTATATCACCGCGAAGGCTGGCCGCTGTTCGGGTTTCATTTGACGCTGATAGCACACGAACTGTCCTGTGGCTTGAGCAGTGTAGGCAAAGGGTACAGGGTTAAGTCAGTGTTTTTTGCTTTTATAAATTTTCTCCCTCTCACCAGCAGAAAACTGGAGCAAAACAGCACTAAGAACGAAGGCTGTGGGACAAAGTATGTAAGGTTAATGTATGTGCCTTGTAAATACAGTGCTGTCTATCGGAACCCTCTTACTTCTGGGATTTTGTAGGTAAGGCAGACCAGCAGATACCTTGACGTGAGTTTAACAGAGTCCATTCAGTAACTGGCGAAATTGGATGCTTTGCATTTCGCACTGCACTACAGCATGCAGGGTTTTCTCTCACTATTGTAGATAAGAAAAGTCCTCTCAACAAATAGGTGCAAGGTTACTCAAAAGGCGATTGAAGCTTTTCATATAGAAAGAGTGGAAAGTGCATATGTCAGTAAGGCATCATTGTCACTGATGAAAAAAAGAGTTTGCTTTTATGCTTGGCACTAGGCCTGTGCGAATATTTAAATGCTTCGAATATTCGAACGAATAATTGAGTATTCAAATTCGCATCGATTCGAATTTAAATTATCAAATATTTTCAAAGTATTCGCAATGAACAAATAGGTGTATATTAATCCGCATGTCACCGCCTGTAATGTTGGGGTGCTAAGCCGTGAAAGCACCTATCCAGGGGCAAGTTCGCTTTGCCACGAAGCCCCTTTCAAAATTAAAGGGGCCCTGCAACACTTATTGAACGTGGTCAGAAAACGCTGCCGATCGGTAGTCGAGGCTACCGAGAACACACGAGGCAAATATTATAGCGCAGCACGCGGCCTGTCATTAACAATGAATTTTCAAAGCTGAAAATTGCTTTCTTCCTTCTGCAAATGACACTACAAGCTCAAAAATCACTTGTCAGAGCCAAGAAGGGATATACTGCTCTGGACACAGCAATTGGCTGATTTGAGCATGGCGTGCTCATTGTTACCGGAACCGCTGCGGGAGGCCGCCTCTTCTCCACGAGTATGAGCGTGATCGCACTGAAAAGCGCGAAAAGAAGTGCTCAAGCTCGTGAGGTGCGTGCAACGTATTCTCTTTCACCATGCCATTCCCCCCTGCTTAACTTGCAGCTATTTCATCGGGACGAGATGAGAGAATGCAATTGCAGCGTGAGACAAATTATTGCAACTCCGCTCGTACTGGACTGATTCTAGAAACTTAGCGCTGGTAAACTTGTGAGGCAACAAGCATGTTCGCTGGCTCCATGGCTACTTGAAAAAGTGTTGCAGGGGCCCATTTAAAGAAACATGTCACCCTCAAATCAATTCTTCATTTTAATAAGCTTGTTATCGCGGCTTATCTGCTCCAAGTAAAATAAATTTTAAAACATTAAGTACCTTTCAGGTTATCACCCACATCCTACCGAAACTACTACTAAAGGTTGTTTCGAATTCCTTTAATCGAAAAAAAAATGGCATTTGCATGGAGCCCCTATTTCAATTCAAAAGAAATATTGTGCAGGTTAGCTAGGTCATGATAAATATTCCTTTCTTTTTATAAGTCATATATACCATTCGAATCCAATTCGAAATTATTCAATCTAAATCACTATTCGCTTCGAATTCGTTTCGAACCTCAAATTCACTATTTGCACAAGCCTACTCGGCACATGTGCTGTGATGCGATTCACGTTTGCCTTGTTTCACCTCGATTTCATGATTTTTTTTTTCATAATTTCTTCAGTTGCGAGTTTCCGCTCGTCTTGTGGTTTCATGCCTTCTTTGTCCAACTTTTTTTTTTTGCTGCTTCAACAATGCGACCTTGAATTAATTCTGTGCAGCACAGCCCTAACAACCAACAATTTCACAGCTCTGATCAGCTCAGTTAACAATTTTGCAAGAAAGAAAACGAGCACCAAGCAACACAGTATGCGCCGTAAGCAGCAACACTCTTTGCAAAGACTCGTGGTGACAGGCACTAGTGCTGGCCCACATGGAGCTGTGAAACTTGATTCATTCAAGAAATGTTGCCAATATACACAAACACGAGCTCAGTGCTGTACGTCACCTTCTGTCTCGAAGTATGGTGTCCACGAGAATAAGACAAAATGATGTTCAGTTCTAAATTCGAGCTACCCCCACAGCACCCATTGCAAATCTCGGCGAAGGCGACCATGAACATGAAATGTGTGCACCGCACTTGTCAGCTCAAAAAGAGTTGGAGGCCTTCTAATACATCTTTTCACTTAGAATGCTACTGCTGCCAAATGATATGGCCACTATGATAAGCTTGGCACAGTAAAAACGCACACTGCACAGCTGACGCGGAACCTATGAGTCAAAATCCCAGTTATAAGTCTTTTTTAAAGGAGCCTTGCAGCCCTTTTTGATTGATTTGTGGGGTTTAACGTCCCAAAACCACCATATGATTATGAGAGACGCCGTAGTGGAAGGCTACGGAAATTTCGACCACCTGGGGTTCTTTAACGTGCACCCTTGCAGCCCTTTTTGAACACGAACAGGAATTGCTGAAGGTCAGTTGTCGAGGCTCCTGAAAACATGTGAGCTAAATATCATAGAGATGTGTGCATGGGGAAACTTGCAATTATGGTTTAAAGACAGTTAGAAATTTCTCACTCTTAGGCTGACAGATTACACTGCACACAACATTGACTACATCAATAAAGAAGGACAGCCACTGACTGCTTTAAGCATTATTGCGTTGCATTGTTAGTGTGGCCGCCGCAATGTGCCACCGAATTCCCATAATGCTAGCACTAACACCACTAAATAAATAACCGTTGCATATCCGCATAAACGAGGTTTCTAGCCATACCCACTGGCTACATTCTCTGACTAGAAATCACTGGAAACAAGGTGTCCCAGCAGTTTATACTTGTCAGAGGCTGGTAGCTTGTGCCGTGGCTGCGCACTCGGGTAAGAAGTTTCGTGTTTGGCAACACTTTACTTCTGTTTCTTTTTCTAAAGAAATTCTTAATGCGAAACGGGCGGGAAAGTGTCGCAGTTTTGTGTGCAGACGCAATCGAAAGCTACACACGCAAAGTGACGACAGTTGCACCTGGCGGCTTGTTTTTGAAGCTCTCTCAAACCAAAATTGAAACTGGTCGATAATGAGGAGCCTTTAATTAATTATCTATTGCATGCTGTAGCAAACAATGAGCTTTGTTACGACTAACAGGCCCCCAGTAACACAATGCAGCAAAAAAAACACGAGGCCAAAGTATTTGTGTCAGTATACCCTTTAAAAAAACTGACACAATTTTGCGACATCGTTAATGAAACGTTTTTAGTTTCCTTGGTGTGCACTATTATCGTACTCCGAACACAAGAGTCAGCCTACACGTATAAAATATTTTACTTGACTTCAAAGTTTTCATCGCTGAGCATCAGCAAGCCAGCCTCTCTGCAATTAACATTGCTGCGACGAGTCAACACAGTTCCACTGAGTTTGGCAACTATGCATCCCACATGTAGTCTAAATCACAGTAATCACTGTTGAGGTCACTGGAAAATAATGCACTCATCATTGTTTACATGCTCCACGAGCAGATGACGGACCTGTACATTGTGAGTTGCTGCCTCCCTGTGACATTAATCTGCCATGACACGAAAAGCCACCTTTCAATACCGAGACCGAAAGTGTTCTTTTATTTAAGGCAGCGCCATTAAACGTATATTTGATGCATTCCCACGCACCCCAATACTCTCTTAAGGGTTCTTTGGCACTAGTGTTGGGGCAACAACTTGAAAATGTTTAAAATTCGAGCCATTACTCCTTTAAAGGTACACTAAAGTCAAATAACAATTTACGTCAGAGTGAAATCTCAATGTTGGACAACATCTAAAACGACAATATTATCAACAGTGCCCTATTTACCAAGAAATTAAGGTAAACGCACAAGAACACAAGTGCCACAGTAGGACATTTTCAAGATGATCCCGATGACATCACATGGACCGCCTACAATTAATCACTAGTAATCGATCTAACTGCACTAAATAAAGAACCTTCCGTGCATCAAAAGACGCAATAAAATGCTGCTTGTTCGTTTCTGTTTGATTCATGGAAAAAAGAACCGCCAAACGTTACTATGGGGAATGGCGCGAGTGGTTCAAAAATTCAATTTTCGCAAGGTTACACGGCACAGGTGGTGCTATCTAGCGGGGCACAGTTGAAACAAAAGCGTCTGCAATCTCAAAGCCAATGGCGGGAAATTGATCAGTGGCCGGTGTTGCTGCTGTAGCTCCCGCTGATTTCGGTCTGCTGCTACTAGCGCAGTAAAGCCGGGCAACGTTGTGCACGGTAACAGTAACGTGACACGAACCGTTCGGTCCACTTATTGAGGCAGGTAAATTGAAGCACGCTAACCCGATGCGGAGCACAAAAACGTAATTTTATTTCAAAATAAGCCCTTCCTTGGCACGAAAGTAACACTACGAGGTATCTGGACCGCCATTTCAACAATCAACGTCAACTTAATAGTTGACTTTAGTGTCCCTTAAATAGCCACTAAGCGAGCAGTGGCGCTGTGCTCGCGCGAATTAACATGTGTTGGTCTGTATGACCGACACATGTTGGTCATACAGCAATAAATTAACATGTGTTGGTCCGTATGACCACATGACTGTCTCCACATGTTCTAAGAGTGTGCCATGTTTCTTGAAATGCCACAGGACTTATTTAATTTCGCAGTAATAAAACAAAGGCAGAGTGTTATTTGTAATAGCTGCCCAAGTGGTAGCGGTTACATATACGAAAGACACTGCGAAGACACTGTTAAAGAAAGGGCACAGAGAAAAAAAATACCTTTGCATGCTGGCTCTGATTCTGGTGTAGGCACCTTCCGCTCCAGTGGTATCAGTGACACAGGTTCTGACCGTGCCGGAGTTAGCACTAGTTCTGGAGAAAGTGGAGAAACCAGCTCCAATGACGAAGTCATCGCTAGTTGTTTCGAGAGGAGTACTGGAGGCTTTGTGTCCAATGAAGATGATGGTTGAGGCAGCAACAATGTGGTTTCGGACATCAATGGCCTATCAGAGGATTTCTGCGGCGCCAATTTGGACAAGTCAATTACTGATGTTACGCGTGATTCTTGTGATGAGGTAGGTGTCAATGACTCTGATGCAGTGGGCACCGATCTGTACAAAGGTTTATATGCAGCTTCTACAAGTGGTTCTGACAGGGCACTCACTGATGCTGGTTCTTGTTGCAAAGAAACTGGTGATACTGATTCTGACAGGGCAATCACTGACAATGGCTTTTCTAATGAAGAAGAAGATGGTGATGTTTCTGATAGGGCAATCACTGATGTTGGCTTTGCTTTCAGTGAAACAGGCAATACTTGTTCTGACAGTACAATCACTGATGCTCGCTCTGGCTTTTGTGAGAAAACAGCTGGCGCTGGTTTTGACAGGGCGGTAGTTGATGGCTCTTGTTTCAATGAATCAACAAGCGGTGCTGCTTTTGGTAAGGCAACAGGGGATGCCCATTCTGAAAAAGCAATCGCTGGTGCTGTTTTTTCTAATGAAGGAGGGGGTGCTGACTCTGACAAGGTGTTTACTGACGCTGGCTCCTTTTTCAATGAAGAAGCAAGTGGCACTGATTCTGATGGATCAATCACCGACGTTGGCACTGGCTTCAATGAAGCAGGTTGCCCTGGTTGTGGCATTACTGATGCTGCCTCATATTGCAATGAAAAAGTAGGTGGTGCTGGTTCTTGCGGAAATTGTGGTTTCAATGGGGGAACAGGAAGTGCTGTAACTGATGCTGGCTCTTCTAATGAAGGAGGAGGAGGTGCTGGTTCTGACAGTGCTATCCCTGATGCCAACCCTTGTTCCATTGAATTAGGTTGCACTTGTTTTGACGTAATCGCTGCTGATGTTGGTTCTGGTTCAGGTGAGGGAACAGATGTCATTTCTGAAAGGGGAATCACTGATGTTGGCTCTTCTGATAGAGAAGAAGGTGGATCTTCTGTCAAGGCAATTACTAATTCTGGCTCTTCGTCTGATGAAGAAGGGGGTGGTTCAGGCACCAACATTGACATTGCTTTCATCGAAGCAGGTTGCATTGGCTTTAACAAGGCAATTGTTGATACTGGTGGTTGTTCCAATGAAGAAATAGGCGGTCCCAGTTCTGACAGAACAATGGGTGAAGTTAGTTGTGGTTTCGATGGAGAAACACATGGTGCTGGTTCCGAAAGGGCAATCACCGATTCTGGCTCTCCCAATGAAGCAGGAGGGGATGCTGGTTTTGACGAGAAAAGTGCCTGCTGCATTGATGGCACAGGCAATTCTGATGATGAAGCAGCTGGCGCCAGTCTCACAAGGTCCGGCATAGGTTCCAATGGCATCAATGTAGGCGGGATGACACCTGACAAAGTTTTTGACAAGGTTGCTTCTTTGAATGCTTCCGAGCTGGGCAGAAGTGAAACAGGTTCTAACAATTTCACCTGAGAGGCAACGTCATATGCAGCTGTTGGCAGCTCAGGCTCTGACGACAGTGCATGTGGTAGAAGTCCTGGTCCAGCATCAGACACCGGCGTGGCAGGGACTAGTTTGGGTGGGCATTCTAATTGCATTTTCTCAGATGATGGCGCAAGTGGAAGGTGGTCTGATAGCTCTGCAGACAGCCTTAGTGTGGGCGATGGTGCTAAAGGGGGCATCTCTAATGAAGGTGATAGTGAGTCTGGTGACAATGAGGGCTTCGAATCAGTTTCAAAAAACAAAATTGGCTTTGGTGATGGAGGCAGTGCGAGCAATAGGCTGGGCACTTTCATTTCGTTTATCATTTCTATGAGCTCACTTCGAGTTACTTCTTGTGTTGAGGATGCGCAAGTTTGAAGCAATGCCTCCAACTGGCATGAATCCAACTTCAAGTCTTCATCTGAAAAGAAATGCACACAAATGTTCTTTTACATGCTGTGACAGGCAGAGACCTATAAAAAAAAGGCAGGAAAGAGCATACAGATTCTTCCTAGTTACTTCTAAATTGCTTGATAACACTCAATAAATTTCAAGAAAGTGAAACGGTGTCTTCACCCAGGGGTGATGCAGTCTCTGTCACACAGTCCGCATTTTTATTTTCCTGTGCTGCCCTCTGCCATTTTATGAAGCTTAAGACTACTAGCACAAGCATTTTGCCATCCCCATACCCAAAAACAGTCTTTCCATACTGGAAACGCTATCTCTTCCCATTTGCTGTCTTTCATATTCGTTATTCTTTCTCGAAAATTTTTTTTAAAACCAACTTTCAAAAAAGATACCTACTTCAGCGCCAGCACATACAAAATGTAGTCTGCACCTTTTTATTGTATACACTGTGCTATTTTCAAGAGTAGGGTAAAACATTGGGAAGTAAAAAAAACATTGTTTATTTTTCGAAAATTTATTGGCCCCACTGGTGAATACACGCGAGTGTGAACATGAGAGCGTAGCTTGGAGGGTGCATATATGTAAGGATGAACGCGAGTTCATACCCACATATATGCACCTTTCTCTAGCCGTTATTGGCTTTCCTTTTCTTTCCTTGGCTGCACTGTCAGTTGGTTTCATTAGGTTGCACACAACAACAAAAAAAACGAGTCCATAATTTTTGTGAGGCCAATATATGACAAACAACTGCCACTGCGCATCTCATCAATTTAGTTGTCTTGAAAAAAACAGCCCACCTTCAGGTTGCAAGATGGCAATGAGGCGCTCCTCTTGCTGTTTCAGATTGGCACTCGTCCAGGACTCTGTGAACAGAAAGCAAACTGCAGCCGCCGCAGCACAGGCAACAGAGCTGTCACAACATACCTGGATGCTTTAGCAGTTCACCAAAGCTTCGAAGCCAACCCTGCAGTGGAGAAAAATGGTGAGCAACGCTTGCCAAAAAAAGTGCACCGTGTATGCCTGCTCTGCAGTAATCACCACATCTAAGAGTGGGTCACAAACATAAACGCAGAAAAAAACGAGACAACAAAAACGAAAACTATCAACGGAAAGTTCAAAGTGGCAGAAAATAAGGTCGAACCCAATCCTGCTAGCATCTTGGTGAATGATCTACTGACGATAGAATAGTCGGCTCCAGTGCCGACAAGAGCAACGTTGTGGTCATCTAATAGTATGCCAAATCACTAATCTGTCACATTTAGGCTTGTGCGAATAGTAAGTTTTAGATTCGAAGCAAATTTGAAGCGAATAGTGTATACTATCACATATTATAAAGACAAGTGAGCGTATTTGTCATGAACTAACTAACCTGCACAATACTTTTCAAGAAAATTAAAACAAGGCCTGTACAAATACCTTTTTTTTGTTGTTATTAAAAGTAAGTATAAACAACTTTGAATAGTAGGTAGATTTGACTTACCAGAACACAAGTGCTAACCTGTAAAATATGGTATGTTTTATATTTTACTATACCAAGGGAATATAAGCTGGTATAACAATATTTGAAACTTTAAAAATGAATTGATGCAAGGATAATATGTTCACTTAACTTAAATGTGTAGCTTCATGAGAGTGCCGATTTATCTGGATAGAAGTTGTCACTGCTTCGCACTCCTTTAATGCAGTGAAACCACCTTTAAAAGGTATGCTTGTAAACTCGCACATTTGAATAGGTGTATTCAAGGTTTACAACCCTGTACTGCAGTGAAGCTACCTTTACAGAAAATTACATGTGCACTAACAATGCCCCCTTTATTTCTTTCAATGCCAGTGCAAATGCCTGCATATCAACAGGAGCCGTCGGTTCAGCTTAGTTCAGGGAGTGGTCGTGATGCGGCGCTATATGAGGAGTCGCCCTGCTTCTGTCACACGTGTTTTCAAGCGCTTTCCCCCGGAGATGCGATAGACTTGTGTCCGTCTTCAATGTCATGCATCTGTCATATTTGTTCCTTCATGCTCCTTCTTTATAGCTGGAAGCAATGCCGCCGCCATCTCACAATGCTACAGTCAAAGCTCGTTAATTCTAATTCCAATAATTTGAATTTATGGATAATTCGAACTGTAAGTTATGATTTGGCCAAGCTCCATAGAAGCCTATGAATAAAAAAAAGCCCTCTAATTCAAACACGAGTAGGTTCCACCCCACATAATTCGAACTACGCACCGGTGACTTGGCCAGTCACTCGATATGACGACTGCTGAGTTACGAGGCGGCGTACAGTTGAAACGAATTATTTTGTGCAATAACTACCAAGTGGCGCTACTAAGTGCACTGCACATGCTTGTGCGTGCTTGGGAGCAAGTGACAACACTAACAATAGCAAATTGCTATCACCACTGTGGCTTCAGCACCGAAGCTCTACAAGATGACGAGCCACCGGTGCTCAAACACAGCGTGGCCACCCCCATGGTGGATGTTTTGGAAGACGTCTGCTTTGCAGACTACGTCGATGTGGACTCAAGGGTGTGTGTGGTGCATTCACGGATGACGACATATGTCATGTGAGAAGTGCAAAACCTGTCGCTGCCAGTTACGATGAGGAGGAGGACGAAGCACCAGTACAGCCCTCTGCTGCGGAAGACATGGTCGGATTAAATTCCGCCCGTCTCGTCTTATGTTTTAAAGAAGGCGGAAAAGAGGCCTTCCGCCAAATTCGTTCATTAGAGCAAAAAGTGCTGGCTGTCGCCTTCAAGAAAAGAAGGCAGACCTTAATAACAGATTTTTTCAAAAAATAAATTGTTATGCCCTACTGAGTTGCAGTGTACTGTTGTTGTTTTTCACTTTCGTTATTTCGAACTTCAATCAATTCGAACTGAGACGGCTTCCCCTTGCAGTTCGAATTAACAAGCTTTTACTGTAGTTACGCGTCCTCACTGGATGCCGGATAGCGCCACCAACCGTGACACGCTATCTGAAAACACCGTATCACTTACAGAGCCAGCGCGACTGCCAACATTGTGATAACGAGGAATGCATGACGCCACCTGAGCACAACTGAACAAAAAACTACTTTATATTATTCCCATCGTGAAGCACTGCATGAAAGGCTCTCTTCCCCATGACCACAAAGCACAGGCGAAGACTAGGTGATGGGCAAGAGCTGGGAAGGGCTATAGAAGAGGGCGGTGAACTGCAGGATCAGGCAAATATGGCTTGCATTGATAAAATAGAGGAGGCGCTGGCACTAATATACATTTAAAAAGGTGCTTTCACGGCTTAGCATTCCTCCACTGCAGAGAAATAAGCTTTACAGGGGGTCAAATGCAGACTATTCATGCGCCGGACTACACTCTAGCCGCGGACCCAGAAGACGGAGAACATGCCTAACATGGCCGCCCTCGCTTCGAACTGGGCAGAGTCCCATTCGCTGTGTGCGTCTCCCTTCGTCAGAGTGAATTTGAATTATGTGTGGTAATCTGTCGTGCCAGAAATATTATTGTGAGCTTACGATACACAATTTGTGCTGCGTGTCTTTCTTCTGAGCCGTGAGCCGGCGAAAAGAGATTGCAGCGAACATCGGTGATGCCGTGTTGCGCTTCGTCTGGAAACAGGATCTCGCGGTGACATAACGATGCAAACAAACAATGTAGGTGTTTGTTTCATCATTTTTTATTTGCGCCTAAGTGAAGTTACGACGAATAGAACTTGCCAAAGCCTGGTATCTACTGTGAGCGGCAGGTGTGTGTGTACTGTGCCCCTGCATTTCTCATCGGACGTGGAGAAATGACAGAGAAAAACCTATATCAGGATAAATGAGAAAAGCATACACGGATGAAACCAACCTACGAGTTTCTCAACAAAAAATATTTGCGACAGCAAGCCCCAACGCTTGCTGTCGTTGCTGCCAGCTGGGCGCGGAAACGACCGATCGGTGGCGGCAGTGTGATAAGATAGCCAAGCGTCAAGCAGCGTCGCTCGAGTGTTTTTAACACCGTCCATCGGTTGATTTCCATCAATGCTAACAATCAGTGACTTACACGTGCTGGTCCAGAGAATGCCATTGGATTATTAACGGTCAGGCATTTGGGAGCAGTGTTTGTTTCCTTATAGTTAGCCTCTGAGCTAAAATAAAATTATGACTGATACACTGGTGTCGTTACAAGAGAGCTTGGCATGAATTCATACCGCTGTGTGGCTTAAACTTTTTGCTCACTGTTCTCTGCGATCTGTTCTGGCGCTCGCGTTTGTGTGAATGTGTTTGAATATGTGAGTGCTTTCATGTCTGTATATGTTTATTCCCATTTCTGTCTTTCTTGCATTTGTTTTTGCAAAGCATGCTGCAGCCACATCTTTCTTTACAACTTCATTAATACATTCAACATTGCTGAGCATTTCCCGGTATGACATTCGCTCGCAGGATTTCAAGCTGGACGGTTGTGCCCTCGCGATCTCCGACATCAGCGTAGCTCCCGCCGACTGGTTCGCCCTCCGCGGTCTCCTGACGCCGTGCAGCTCTCGCATTGTGGCACCCCGCCCTTGGACTGCTTCGACCGGATCCCCACTTTCCTATCTCCTTCTTTTTTTCTCTCGTTGGCTGGCTTCTTCTCCGTCTATTTTCCTTCTATTCTTTTTATCCCTCCTTCTTTTTCCCTATATCTTTTATTCCCCATATCCCATTCATCTGCTGACCTGTTGAGGTGTCCTCGTAAGGAGAGACAGTTACGGGTCGGCACCTTTCTTTTCTTTTCTTCTGTTATAACCACTTATATATTCCCGGTATGTAAATAAGACAACACAATGCTAGCAAAGTTAATCATGTTAATAATTGTGCTTGCATTTTCGTTACTTGCCCAAGTCAGATTAATAAATTAAAAATTGGCTGTGACAACACTTCAATTCTCAGTGCAGACTGGTAACATAATCATAAAGTGTGCTCGGACTACCGCTATTTCACTATGGGGCGCATCACGTTCAACGGTGGCTGCCTGAACGAGCAATTAATCTCTCCCTAAGCTAATGATGTTTTATATTTGTTCTGTTATTTGCATTACTTGTGTGAGCCAGATAACCAAAATAAACAATGCAACAACATAAATGTGCTTTGGCATGCAAGCTGCTAACAGTGGCTGTCAGTTTCATGTTGACTGCTGCTATTTCACCAGCACTGATTATGACAACCAGGGCCGAATTAACAGTGCGGAGGGCCCTGTTAAAAAAATATAAGAGGGCCCCCTCCCCCTCGCCCACCCCCTTTCTTTCCTGCTTTGTCATCTGGTCATACTTAAGACTTCACGCTTTTTAGATTTAGCTGCAAATAATGCCAGCCATATTTATTCTAAGCCTCTGCGGAGTGTTTATTATCACCTGGGCGTTCTATTTCTGGCAGAGCACGTGGAGATATTGCCGTCATAATAATTAACTATATCAGGAGACAAAGACACATGCACAGCATTAAGATTTGTGCGGTACGTTGGATCATACTGAAAGAAGACTAAACTGTGCGACACTTATAAGTGTAGTCCAAGCACTGTGCGCATTTCTTCGATATGTCTTTACCTATGGAATTGTTTACCCTCATTTCAAAAGAGAATATCTTTCCTCGAAGATCAGGGGTTGCCTTTGTGAAAAATAGTTTCCTCTATGTGCTTCAGCCTCATTGTTTGGGTAGCGCACGCTTTCGTTGTCTACGTGCGAGCACTGCTGAAGTTGACAGGTAGACCTTTTCAGAAACTGTGCGCATGTGCTTGCAGTAAACATGCTACCAATCATCTAGTTACTTTTGATTTCATACAACACACATTGAAGTGCTTCTCGTTATAGTGCTCTTATGCATACTGTAAATGCCTATTAATCACAACAATTATTACAGATGGTTTAAAATAAAAAATTTTTGAGTATGACAAGGAGGTGGGCCAAATCTTCTGGAGAAGGTGGCGCCTATAAAAAATGAGATCTATATATAACTTTCACAGAAACGTTTTTAATAACACTCGAAAAGCAACCACACATAGTTTCATTTATGCACAATTTGCTCGCTCTTAAACATGTAATAGGGTTAAATTTTTGCAGGTAATATTCACTCTCATAGGGCTATAGGAGAAGAAAACAAATCCACTGCAGACTTCTTTTCTGCGGTTCCAGCGGGGAGGTTAAACTTTTTAGAACAAAACAACGCAGCTGGCCATTTTTTCTGGTCCTTGGAGGGCCCCCATAAGACGTGAAGGCCCAGTTCATTTGAACCCTTTGGACCCTGGATACTCTGCCTCTGATAGCAACACTTCAATTCTCAGTGCAAACTGGTAACAGAATCATAAAGTGTGCTTCGACTACTGTATTTCACTATGTGGCACGTCACATTCGACGGTGACTGCCTGAACAAGAATTTTGGGCCTCACTAAGCGAATGATGTTTTATATTTATTCTCTTATTTGCATTACTTGTGTGAGCCATATAACCAAAATAAATAATGCAGCCACATGAATGTGCTTTGGCATGCAAGCTGCTAACAGTGCTGTCAGTTTCGTGTTGTCTGCTGCTACTTCACCAGCAATGGTTATGATAACACTTCTATTTTCGAAACAGACTTCTAACGGAGCAATAAAGCGTGTCAAACTCGACGGTGGCAGCCTGATCGAGCATTTTGAGCTCGCCAACGATGATCAGGGTTAGCAACAGTGTTTCAATTCAGATATGCCAGCATTGAAATGTTTTTCTATGCCACTTCTCAAATCGAGCGTGATGTGTAAGGGACGTTGCTTGTCGGAATTGAGCTTCTATGAAAGGAATACGCCATAAATAGAACTGCTTATTTGTTTGAGAGGTCACGAAATGGATGGTTGGCTCTTGCAAACCCAACGGGCAAAAATTTGGTAGCCCTAATAAGGGCTGTTTTTTTTCATTAATACGAAGCTGCTATGCTTCGTCAAGTGGCTCAATGCCAGAAAGCTTGCAGCCGTCGCTTTCATCGGTATCATATTAACCCAGCTAGATAATGGTGGGTTGAATGTGCTCACTCCCAGACCTGCCAAGTCTGAACTTTGCCTCCATGTCCGTCACGTGCTGAATGCTCTTCCTCCAGTCTTCTGCCATTACCTGCTTGATTCCACCTTTCAAGATGGCGTCTATCGTGGACAGCTTGAAGTCTCTGTTGTTCGCAGCGACACCATTTTCGACCTTGGGCCACACAAGCTCAATGGTATTAAAATCGCAGTGGTACGGTGGGCACCTGAGTACAATGCAACCAGCCCTTACAGCTGTGTTGTCTACAATGTAGCTCAGAAAGCGTGACTTTACAGATGCCACCAGCTCAACCAGCTGCTTCTTTATCATCCTTTTACGGTAGATGGTGTTCTTGCTTGTGAGCCACTCCTGTATCTCTTCCTTCTTCCAGGCCGACGTCAGCAATTTTCCTTCTCGCCAACTATGGTGCATTGTCTAAAACAATGACCTACCAGCTGGCAACTTCAGCAGAACGTCATTGAACCAGCCCTCAAAGTGATCGCCGTTCATTTCCTCGTAGTAGTCGCCTGTCTTTTGGCCTGGGAATACATCTGTCAAGAATGACAAGTTGAAGAAAAGAGGAAGCGAAAGAAGTTGTCTTGAATAGGTAAATTAAAATGCTGGAATGAGGGAGAAGAAGAAAAAAAAGAAGAGGGCGCCGGGCGAATGAGGAACGTGAGAGCCGGGACGTGGCGTTCGAGGGGCCAAGGGCTGCGGAAGTTCGGACTGGGTCTCGCACCAGGCTCCCGCCCGAGCACCTGACTCGGCGAGCAGCGCAAGGAAGTGCTGGTGTCCCTGGACAGTAATGGTTCTCACCCGAGCACCTGACTCGGCGAGCAGCGCACAGAGCAACCGCTGATCCTGGGCTGCAGTTTCCCGCACGAGTACCGACTTCGGCTAGCAGCCCCGGAACCACCGCCGAACCTGGTCTGCAGTGTATCCCGCCCGAGCACCTGCCTTGGCGAGAAACCACTGGAGCAGTGGTTTCTGCAGTGGTTCTTCAACATCGTCGCCACCGTTGAGCATCGATATGGCGTGTCATCACGCCTGAGAGGGACTCCCAGCGGACCGGAGGCCACGCCACAACTGTAAGCGCGAGAACTAGAGAACACAAACGGAATCGGACGTTGAAACGCGCGTCATTAAGACATCTCCTTTTCTGTGTTTTTCAATGTGTGCGTGTTTTTGTTGTTGTTTCGTTTTGTGATTTTCATGGTAATGAAGTGTTAGTTTTCGTTTGGTACCATCAGCCTCTATAGTTCATTTCGCAACGCCCGACGAGCGAACCAGGCCTCAGCACATATTCACGTGACAACATCCAAGCAGCCGTCGACAAAGCCCGCTGACCCTTCCCAGAAGGTTGTTTTAGATCCGTCGTAAAACCATTTGTTCGAGCGAACAAGTGTCCGCGCTTCTTCCACCACAGTGTCTCTCCACACGATCGACCGAGTGTGTCCCGCCGTGACCCATGTCTCGTCCAGGTAGAAGATCTTTGGGCCTTCCGCCCGGTAACGCTCCAGGTCACGGTGGTAGCGATTCCGCCTATCGGTGATGTCATTCCGGTCGATAAGCAGCAAGTTGCGGCTTTTCTTTTCATGCTTGAAGCCGATATCGGCAAGCAGACGACACACAGTACACTGCCTTAGTGATGGGAGTTCCATACGCTCAGAGAACTCGGCAGTTATCTTCTCGACTGTCGGTATCTTCTTGCGGCAAAAGAAATCCTGCACACATAACCTCAGCACGCACAACGTGAAGCTGTCAAACTTCGCGTGTGTCTTCTCGCCCCCCGAATCGCGTGGGCGTTTTTGCGAGAGTGTCGTCAGTTTGCCACCCGAAAAATGCGAAGCTTTAACTTCCTCCCTCACCCTGAACACAGTCCTTTCGCCAACACCGAGCATGTCGGCGACAAACTTGCTGGTGTCCTCTACACAGCATTCAGGCTCCCTGTTGCGCCAGTACGTGTAGCAGTGGACGATCATGTTGCGTGAATAGCTGTTCAGTATGTGGCCATTCTCGTTCTTGCTGAAGCTCCTTGGTGGTGTGGAGATCGAGGCGAGACAAGTCTCGTACGGCAACAAATGATCACGTTTTGATGTCACTTCACTAGACTCCATGACAGAAAACTTGCACGGGACAGAGTTGCTCATTCATATGAGATGCGAAACTCCCCATGTATGAAAATCCGCACATGTCATTGGCCCCCTTGTCGGGAGTGAGCAGATTGTCGCGCCACCTGTTAATCCTCACGCCCACTATTAAACGCATTATTTTTGTTTTGTGTTGTTGCTCCCAGACAACGCGAACGGCAGCTAACTCACGAAAAATTGGGCCAACTGCATATCCGGATTGTAGAACGCAGTTTTGCAACTCGCATAATTGAATAACTCTCCTGCCTTCTAAAGTTGTACCCGACTATAATATACATCTATTTGATCACTTCGAATACTTAAAACTTTCAATAATATATATCTTTAAATCGAAGCGAAATCGAACACTAATATTCGTTCAAATATTCGAAGCATTCGAATATTCGCACAAGCCTTGTCATTTTGCGATGTGGTTAAGTCACAGCATTGGGTCACAGCTATATCGGCTCCTATCTCTGCTTCCGTATAGCAGCGTCAAGGCTTTTTAACATTTTCTTATATGCAGAGAAATAAGCAGTTTTTGGGTGGTCTAGTAAATAATTTTGTTACTGCTACACCGAATGCTTTATATTACAATGTATGGTATCAATTTGTAGCGGAAGGATTGCATATTCTTATGGTAATATTTACAAGCAAACATTTATTAACAATTTTGTGCAGCAAATACTTTATAAAAAAAGAACTCGTAAAAAAATCAAAACTCTGTAAAAACATCGATGCAGCTTTGCACCAATGCAAGTTAATAAAAATTTCCAAATATACATTTTAATGATGAAGGCTGTATACAGCATTACCGTAAATATAAACTTTCTATCTGTACAAGTTAATTTTATACAAAAGAAAATGTTAGCCACAGTGCTTCGCCGTCGTGGTCTAGTGGCTAAGACTCGGCTGCTGCCTTGCACGTCGCGAAATCAAATTCCAACTGCGGTGGCTGCATTTTCAATGGTGGCAAAGATGCTGTACGCCTGTGTGCTCAGCTTTGGGTGTACGTTAAAGAACCCCAGGTGGTCGAAATTTTCGGAGCCCTCCACTGCAGCATCTCTCGTAAATATATGGTGGTTTTAGGACATTAAACCCTACATATCAATCAAATGTTAGCCATAGTGGCTATCATGCCACCGCACAAAGCAGCTCCGTGATGTGGTGAAGCACAAGTTTGCAGAGAATGTCTCGCAGAAGACGTTTGTTCTTTGTTGAACTTTCCGTTCTTGATAGCCCAATTTGCAGTTCCTGTATCTTTGTAGCTTCTGAATTGAATCGTGTAACCCGATTTGTAGTCCGCCAAAACCTGCAGTTTATATCCCCATTTGATAACTTTGTCTTGCATGTACTGGTGAATTCCAGACCGGCGTTTAGATATTACCATGCCCTCGTCAACGGAGAGGTTTCGATCAGGTTGGAAAAATTGAGTGGATAACCCGTTGTTTGCAGTGGAACTACGTAATGCAGCTTGCCATGAGATGCAACAGTTGTCTTCTCGGGGTCAGACACACTGAGCAATGCAAGTCGAGCTTTGAATTGATTTCTTGGCATTACCGAAGGTGGAATAAGACCAGAAAATAAGTTCCAATAGCAGTGGAAGCAAAGCACTTGGATGATACCCTACCAAATGAAAGGACCAATAAACTTCTCCACTTCATCGGGAGTCACTTCCTTCCATCATCCGCCTCGCTCACTATATGACTGCTTCTCCAAAATATGCATCCACGCATAATCATTAGTCATGTCACATATCTACGCAATTTTTTCCATAGTGAATAACATCGCAAAGAAGTCCATGGCTTTTATGAAGAGCCGCACAGCACTGCGGAGCGTGATGCCGAGGTCAACTTGCAGCCATCTTCTCACATTAAACTCCACTCTTTGTACCGCCGCCGAAAAGTGATCCTGTCCAAACGACGTTGACACTCAGCAGATAAGAACCGCTGCCTTTAGAACATGCTGGATGTCTTTAGATCTGATCGCCGTCACGATGAAATGGTCTAGCGTGGAAAACGGAACTTACCGGCGGATGCCTGTCAACGTTCTGAAACTACTTGACACACTTTCACTGTCCGTGCTAAGGTCTGATAAATCAAAGTCGTCTCCCGAGCCTCCGCTGCTATCACCATCATAAAATTCTGATGCGGACTCATCGGAATCGGTTGAAATTCGCGGTTTCTTAGGGACAGCTGCGCGTGAGGTCGACACCATGTTGGAAACAAAGAGTGCTTGTCAAGTGCAATTAAAAGATGCTTTAAGCATCCCCCCATGGCGAAAAAAAAAAAAAAAATACTAGAGAAACTTGAGATATCACTCACTGTCCGTAAGCGATCTGAATGCGATAAAACTTTAATTAAAACCATCAACAACACACTGCCAATGAGTATAGGTGCAAACAGGAAAATGTTAAAGGGGTGGTGCCAACATTTATGTGGCTTGCGCGTGGCTGCAGATCTTTCTTATAGATACAGGAAGCATGATACACGCACCAAGATTCATTTATTCTCGCTGAATAAATTAGTATCGCCTTCTTTATGTGGACCAATTTTGGTTTCGGTTTATGGGCACAGAATTGAACTGTGAGTGACGTTGCAGTGTAGCTTGGCCACGTGACCACACAAGGCCGTGACGCACGTCTGCTGCTCCCGCTGACTTTCTCATACACACTTGCCGCACACGCACCTGCAAATAAATATGTAGCAGCCGTGATGCTTTGCCGGTATGCACATTAGGAGGTTTCCTGAGATCACTTTCCTCGCTACAATAGGCGTGCTCTCGAGATGGGGATAAGGGGGCGGCCATTCTCATAGCCACCTACGAGGGGAGGTTGTGCAAGCACAGCTACACATATTGGCATAATAGGAAGGGAAGGGGCGCCGGGACTTAGGGACGGGGCGCAAAGTCAGCGAAGAACCTTTGTTCCCTCTGGAGGGGAAGCCTGTGCACGCCAATGCTCCCTACAGATCTGGTGTAATGTCACCGCAACTTTCGTTAGCCTTCCTAGAGAGCTACGACAGCTCTACAAGCGCTTGCGATGGGCTTCGGTCGGGAGAATGAGCATTTACACTTTGGAGGTGAATTAAAATATATTCAAAATGTCTGTTGTGTCTGACCGTTCATGCGGAGAGTCCTAGCCTGCAGAGGAAAGCCCCAAGACGCTTGTTTTAGCATCGAAACTTGATGGCACCACCCTTTTAATGCCTCGAAATACATTGTAAGAGCTCGTTTGGCTTGCAGTGTGTTCTTAATATCTGATTGTGGCAGTGGCAGCCGAGGATCTTCAGTACTACAACAAACAGCAACAGCAACTTCATCGATTGGTGCTTTTCCTTTCGTGGATACAGGCTGGTAGATCGACCCTAGGTATAGGCGCTGCATTGCGGCTATTGCTGTGAGATGTAGCAGCATAGTAACAGAGACTGGGAAGGTCCTTGGTGTGTACACTGCGTGCCTGCGAGGTAGTCCACAATGTGCAAGGTCGTTCACTTCTCTATGGACGTGGAGCATTAGCGACAAATCCATGCTGTCACATCTTGCAGTAGTAACAGTGTGACGGTAGGTGTGGCCGGCTGCCCCACAGCGGTAGCAAAGCAAATAGTCATCATTGATGCACCAGTAGACAACCTTCCTTGGCGCATGGCACCGGCTCACAGGCAGGCAAGATGGTATCAATTATGGTGGCAGGGAGCTGGTGACAAAACTCCGGTGGTGCTGCATCTCGGCACTTTCATGACGGTGGGAGAAAACAGCAGCAGCGTAAGTTATGGCATTAGGTTGAGGCTGAACTCGCTCAAGGATCTCGTCAAGTTGAGGCTGCAGAGGCTTAAGGATCCCCCATGACTACTGAATATGTTCGATTACATTACTGTTTTTGCAATCGAGTCTACTTGAGGCGGTGGTGAAGGTTTATGCAGCACCTACCACACAATTGTTCTGATGGTTTCCCCTTGGTCGTCAGTGCTTAGTTAATGTACTGTGGAATAGCCAGAACGTAGATGCAAATTAGTGTGTTGCTTCGTCCGCATCTTGAGAGACTTCTCTACTGTTGCAGCCCCCATAAGGTAATCGGTGACTTGTCGTGACTTTAGCACCAATTCGGCAAACAGGTCTTTCTAGTCTCACTCTCTGCACACGGAAGCAAACTTTTTTCTCCTCAAGCATGGTAGCATCGGCCAAGTAGAAAAGCCGCTATCATCTCTTCGGTGGAGATGGTGAGGTTTTCATTCTGCAGTTGCACTCTTGCCTCTAGCAAATCAGCAGCCCTTTCCTAGCTAACAATGTTGCTGAAGGTGCCCAAGAGTGTGCTGCAAAACAATCCCCAGCTTTGGAGAGTCAGCTCACAATTCTTGAACCAGGTCCTTGCTGTGCCTTCCAAGCAGGAATAAACGTAACGCAACTTGTCCCAGGGACCCCAGCTTTTGAAAATGGTGACAGTGGTACATTCCAAGCCAACTTTCTCTGTCTACAAAAAACAATCTGTGGAAGATTGGCAGCTCTCTAGGCTGCTGTAGCAGGACAGGTGCATACGCCATGGGTACTGTCACCAAATGTAGTGGTCACGGTCCGGGTCTTCTTGACCTAGTCGAGTAAAGGCTCACATTTTGGTGGTAGCCCTTTGGCTCATGGCTAGTTTGATGATTTGAGATGGATGTGATGCCTTCTTTCCGGCTTGGGTTTGTTTCACAACTTTTCGAGGGTGTGTGAAACACGAATGAACCAGCACCTTCACCAGATGTCACATGGTTGTGACAGTGAAGAGGGCTGTGGCAAGACTGGAAATTACAAAAAACCTTATTTGGATGAGTTTGTGCCTGGCAAATGAAAAGTCAATTAACAAGTGAGTCACACTGTGCCTCGATATCAGTGAGGATAGCCATAAGTAGTCAAGAAATCAGTTCAGTTGATCGATTGATATGCAGGGTTTAACGTCCCAAAACCACCATATGATTATGAGAGACGGCGTACTGGAGGGCTACGGAAATTTCGACGACCTGTGGTTTTTTAGCATGCACTCAAATCTGAGCACACGGGCCTACGGCATTTTTGCCTATATATCGACAATGCCGCCGCTGCAGCCGGGATTCAATCCCGCGACCTGCGGGTCAGCAGCTGAGTACACTAGCCACTGGACCAGCACGGCAGGGCAAAAAAAAATGTCATTTCAGTGATACGGTGAGTCAACACACATGGCATCGAAAATCCAGGACTTTTCATTATTGACTGGGTCAGTTTCAGAATATTCACCATTGCTCGTGTTGCACACTTAAACTTACCAGAACAATCCAAAACAATTGGGAATGTTCAACACTCTGATGCAGTGAACTAAACAGTGCTTATACAGTGGAACCTCACTACAACGAAACTGAAAGGGTGTGAAAAATATGTTGTTGAAGCGAAAATTTCATTGTAGTGGAATCTAAAAAACATAGCTTACCTAAGCTAGCAAAACAAAAGAAAGTTAATTCCTAAAATTAGGAAGTTTTGGCTTCTTTCTTTTCTTTCCCAGCAGCGTCACGCGAGATTCTCACCCGTGCATAACGACGCCATGGTGAAAAGCACTCTAAAACAACGGCCACAACGGTTTTTGTGAGCAAACCTAACAGTTCAACTCACACGCTAACACCAGCAGCAGTGTGCTGTCAGAGTGTATCCGACAATACAGACGGAGGCGTCGTATCTTGGAGCGGTGACTTATGGTTTATTCTATGCTATTCTTATCATTCACTAGTCATGACTGTCCAATTTTGTTGATAGTGCGGACGAACAGCCGCTTTGACCCCACTGGCCATGGGCAATAAGAGCCAATATATTGCATTGCCATCGAAATGGGCCAAATACGGAATCGTTGTGTGATTGCACCCAGCAGCTTTGTGTAGGAAACTATGAACTGAGCGACTGAGCTTGAGCTTCCAATTGTCTGCAGCTCAAAAGCAAGCCAGTGGCAAAAGCAGGGCAGTCTCATTGCCGTCGCTATGTTTATTAAACAGCGGTGGTTTCTGGTGGTGCCAATGAGCGCACCCTTTACACACTGTCGACATATTTTTATTATCTGAAAATGCATCAAAATGTTCAAGGTTTTGTTTACTGCACGGTATTAGATATCTAAGCCTGATATTGCATTGCCGAATTTGGTTGCAGCAAAACGGCAAAAGAAAAAGTGTTCATTGTGGCAAGAACATGTATGCAACTCTTATTTATGGACTGCTGCCGGGCAACCAAGAATTTTTCGTTGTAGCGGCAATTTCGCTAAAGCGTCATTCGTTGTCGCGGGGTTTGACTGTATGTGCAACAGGTTGATAACATAAAAGCGGACTTGGAAATATGGTTATCAGGCATCTGCAGGTTTGAGAGACCTGGGATCAATTCTTTTTGCCACTTTTAAGTGCACCTAAATCTAGATACATTGATGTCTCATCCAAATGTGGCTACCATGGCTGGGAATGGCAACTGTGTCCTCAAGCATAGAAGTACATCTCAGCCAACATATGTGCTAGCTGGTAACGTGCTACACTGGGTAGCACTGACAGAACATGTTCCTTTTTGTGGCATTGACTGCTATAATAAAATACAATGAAACTGTACTTAAAGCACAATATCACTTAATTATAGTTCACTAAAAACATGCATAATAATCCCAGCTACAAATTCTGGAGTATCTGTTCTTCACAAGCTAATCGAAACAATAGTTGTAGGCAGCAAACCAGCATTTCAACCAATATAATACAGAGCTGTGGTACATTGGGCCAGTTCGTTTATCTAGAAACAATGCCAAATACGATTTAATGCCTACTTCTTTTCAGTAATGCTCTGCAGCAATAAAACCATCAGTTTTTAGTCAGTACCTGTCGTGTGTTTCTTCATTCTGCCTAGTCAACTATCTTTTGGCACTGTTTGCATATTTACAAAGAAGTTCACAACGTGCAGATTCAAAAGCAAGGAAAAAAGTTACTGATGATGGCCACCTTTTAATTACACAAGCAGAGTTGGAACAACACAATGCTTTGCCTTTCTTTACAATAGCGGTATAAACAGCAAAAGTCAGTCAGGAAGAGGAACATACCATGGCTTTCTTGTTTTCCGAACGCACTTCTTTAGCTTTTTCCTTGCATGTCTGAAGCTTCCTCTGCAGAACAGACACTGCGGGCAAAGTATCGCGAGGCTTGCATTACAAGGCACAAACGTACAGGTATCTTTTTGACATTATTCAAACACCGCAAAGTTAAGTGTACATGCAAAATGTGCAGGGACACCAGCCTATCTCAAAATAACTGGTACACTGAGGCCTTATATGCCTCGTCAAACAGTAAACAGTAATTAGGAATATGAGTGGTAAATCCCATTAAAGACACTGAACATCGATTAAAGCATTACAATACAATTAGGAGTGCACTGAACGTAATTGAACACAATAATGGGTAATTATGAAGAATTTTAAAATATTGTTACGGGTGAGAGATCTTTATTGTAGAGGCGGGACGATAGATGGTCAGCAGTCAAGGCCTGGCACAGAACACATTTACTAGTTTTTCCTCAACCCCACTTCAACGAAAGTCCCGTATCATTTCCCCCGTTGCAGACGATGCCCACTGGGTGAGTTAGTGTCGCGCATGGTATGGCTTCAACAGGGCGACATGTACGACGTCAGTTTTCCTGGAGCGATGGCCAGGAGATGTGAGGCGTGATATGATGTACGTAACGTCGCTAAGGCGCGGCAAAACGACGAAGGGACCTGTATACCTGTATAGCAGGTCAGAAACTTTTGATACAAACCACTCTTGCGATATGGAGTCCACAGCCACACCATATCACCTTCGCTGTACGACACATGTCGATGTCGCTTATCGTAGCAAGCCTTTGAACGGTCTTGGGCTGCGAAAGTCCGGAGACGCGCGATGCGCCGTGCCTCCTCTGCGCAACAGAGTGTCTCTGCAAGGGACGAGTTTTCTTGCTCTGAAAACGGGAGAATCGTGTCGAGGGTAGTACATGGCTCACGGATGTAGAGAAGGTAAAACGGGCTAAAGCCGGTGGTCTCTTGTAGCACAGTGTTGTAGGTGTAGGTCATAAACGATAAAACTTCGTCCCAGTTTTTATGCTTGGAATCAACGTACATAGCGAGTATGTTAATGAGCGTCCTGTTGACACACTCAGTCGAACCGTTGGTCTGTGGATGGTATGAAGTGGGGTGACGAAACTGGGAAGCAGACCGGCGAATCAACTCTTCCACGACGTCGGCTACAAACTGCCGGCCACGGTTGCTGATGATGGCACGAGGGGGCCCATGCCGGAGGATGAAGTAGCGTAGCAGGAAGTCACAAACGTGATCAGCTGTTGCGGCAGAGATCGCTGCAGTTTCAGCATACCGAGTGAGGTGGTCTACACAGACTATAATCCAGCGGTTCCCAGTGACAGATCGTGGAAAAGGGCCCATCAAGTCAATACCGATGACCTCAAAAGGAAAAAAAGGAGGCGGTATGTGATGGAGAAATCATGGCGGCACACTTGTTGGACTCTTGTACCGTTGACAATGCTCACAGCTGGTCACGTATTTAGCTGTAGCCTGATGCATGCGGGGCCAGTAGAAACGTTTCAGTGTGCGGTGATAGGTCTTGGCAAATCCCATATGTTGGATCGTTGTGCATAGCTTGCAGCACGTTGGGTCACAATGATTTGGGGACAACCAAATGTAGGCTGGCCCCCTTTGCTGCGAATTTTCGCTTGTAAAGAATGCCATCCTGCATGACGAATGAGCTCTGATGCGGCTTATCGACGGCAGATGCGAAAAAAGGAGCCAGACTATGGTCTTGACGTTGCTCTGTATAGAACGCTTCCAAACCTGGAAAACGTGAGTCAAGAGCGGCCAGACAGTCGTCTAAATTGTCGGCGTCGCATTCAGTCGTGGGAAGGGGAAGTCGCGATAGGCAGCAAGCGTTCGCGTGACGGCGGCCACTCTTGAAGCAAACATCAAAGTCATATTCTTGCAAACAAAGCGCCCATCGTGCAAGACGACCGGTTGGATCTCGTAGACCAGTGAGCCAACAAAGTGAGTGGTGGTCTGTGACGATGGAGAATCGGCAGCCATAGATGTACAGGCGGAACTTGTGCACGGGGAAGACAGCTGCCAGACTTTCTTGCTCTGTAACAGTGTAATTGCGCTCAGCTTTACTCAAAGAACAGCTCGCGTCGGCAATGACATGTTCAGCAGCGCCGTGACACTGAACTAATACTGCGCCAATACCGATTCCGCTTGCATCACGGTGAATCTCAGTTGGGGCTGATGCGTCGAAATGATGAAAAATAGGCCCAGAAGTGAGTAGAAGTTTCAGCTGTGAAAGCAATGACTCGCACTCTTTCATCCACTTGAAGGGTACATCTTTGTTGAGCAGATGAATAAGAGGCTCAGCAACAACGGCAAAGCTAGGAACAAAGCACCGGAAATACGAACACAGGCCCAGGAAGCTTCGTAGTTCTCGTAGCGAGCGTGGTTGAGGGAAAGTGTTGACCGCGATAATTTTGTGGGGATCAGGCCAAACGGGGTGTTTGTCTACGAGATGGACAAGAACTAGAGTTTCACGATCACCAAAATGGCACTTTCTGGAATTAAAAGTAAGTGCTGCTTTCTCAAGGCATGTGAGAACAACATCAAGTCGACGATTGTGCTCTTCAAACGTGCGGCCAAAGATTACGTCATCAAGATAGCAAAGACATACTTCCCATTTTAAGCCACGGAGAACAGCGTCCATAAAGCGCTCTAACGTGGATGGAGCGTTACATAGACCAAATGGCATGATGTTTAATTCAAATAAACCATCTGGAGTTATAAAAGCCGTTTTTTCTTTATCGGCAGAGTGCATAGTGATTTGCCAATATCCCAATCTTAAGTCTACGGAAGAAAAGTACGAAGCAGAATGCAAACAATCGATAATGTCGTCGATGCGGGGAAGCGGATATACGTCTTTTTTTGTAACTGAGTTGAGCCGCCGATAATATACACAGAATCTAAAAGACCCATCCTTCTTTTTTACAAGTATAACTGGTGCTGCCGAGGGGCTAGACGATTCTTGTATAACTTTCTTCCACCTGCTCAACAATAACTTCACGCTCCCACGGAGCTACTCTGTATGGTCTCTGACGAATGGGATAGGCGGAACCAGTATCAATCACGTGACGAGTGCGTGAAGGTAGTGCGGAAATTCTGCGGCTATTGAGTGCGAAATCAAAAACGGATGCATGGTTGGAGAGGATTCGAACCAACGCTTGTCTCTTTTCTGGCGATAGCAACTTATTCACCATAGCCATTAGTATGTCATCACTAGGACAAGCCACATCAGACGCATTTTCCTTTTTCCTGTCATTGCTAATGACGGCAATGTTAATGTTGCTCCTGACGTTGAATTCAGACATCTCTCACCCGTAACAATATATAAGGACATACTACACTTCGTTTGTCTTTTAAAGCATGTCGCAGTGTACTTTTCTACAGCAACTAGCGAATGACATCAGCTAAATGTTTCATTTTGCCCGTGACCATTTCGCGGGCATTCCGGCATACGGCCGCTCCTTTTCCTTTTCCATTCTCTGGTAACGGCACGTGGCGATAGATGGCGCCATGCTCGGCGCGTGTTCTCGGGGGTTGCGAGAATCGGTGAGGCCGAGTGAGGTGCGCGTTGGGAAGAGTCTCTCCTCCGTTGGCCAGCGCCTGGTAAGCACGTGGTGTTCCTTCGCCCACGTCCCCTTTGGGAATCGTCAGATTGTAGCCTGCCTGGGTGCCTAGGCAACCCCGGAGAGCGTGTTTACCTGAGTGTTAGCTTTGGCACTATACACTAAGCCAAACAGCGGTGCCTAGTGCTTCAAGAGGTCGTACCATGCCAAGTCGCACTTGCTGAAGGCCTACGCATACGAGTTTTGCCATAACTCTCGCGACCAGGCCCAATGGCCATCGTGAGAGTGCACAGCATATCCACCAGGGACCTTTTCCAGAACGGCGTGTCAAAGCTCGCCATTGCCAGCAGCGACGCCGTCGTAGTCTCTCCTCTATCGTGAACGTCCACGTGCGGGAGCAGACGTTGTACTGTCGTTTGGGGTGCGGCCAAAGGCAATAAAGTGTTTGTGTGTTGCTGTCAATCGAACACTGTCTGTCTTGTCACACCGCACTAAATGCTCTGTTAGTTGAGCGCCCACGGAGCGGTGCACTACACGTGAGTAGGTGACGGAGATGCAACCCTGTGGCTCACTGAGCCTGAACCCGCAGCGGTCTTCCACTACAGTGAGTAGCAAGTCACCACAGGTAATGCCCCATGAGGGTAATGACAAAAAAGAATTACGGCAGAGCTCTTTGTAATAGGTTGGAAGCATTCAACACAATTTCGTTCATTTACGCAATTCACATTGAGCGATATCTGATGGTAATTTTAATCTTCTGCCATGCTATATCAAATATCACATACGTTGATGTCGTTCCTTACAGACATGAAGCCTGTACAGCGTTTGAATGCGTAGTGCAGGCACTTTTGGCATGCATGCATCTGTCTGTCTGTCTATCCATTGTTAGGAATTCGCTGTGTCACGATGGTAGCGGTGGCGAAGAGCGGCGAGCAGTCAAACGGACTTCGCTGAAGCCTTCGCCCGGAGGCGGAACAGGGAGGCAATCAGTTTTGAAAACAGCAACATGAAGGAGCATTTACTATAGCAGGTTGTGATTTGTACAGAGCCGGCCAGCACGACAACGTCGGCTGGGGCAAAATCCCCAAACATGGGGACGGCACGGCCTTAAATAATGTTTTTGGGTCCTTTTTCTGAGACCAGTTCCCAGTGCTCGGCGGAGGAGACGCAGCCATACCCAGAGCTGGTGGCTCGGCGGAGGAGGCGAAGTTATCCCCGGAACTGCACGGTGCCGCCTTCTGCATGGAAGGTGGTGCTGGGAGGTGGGAGACAGTTCGCCGGAACAGCGCTCGATCTCTTGAGAAGAAGCGCTGCCGAGCGAGGATCATGTCTGTGGCACAACAGCACCCTCACCGCCAGACAATGCATCTGGAGTTTTGAGCCGTCTAGCGCGGCTCGGAAGGAGGGATGCTGGTTGACCGTCTGTAGCCGTTCCGCTCTCTCCGCACGTGGAGACTTTCATAGCACTGCAGAGGTTCACTGGAACGACGGAGTCGAACACAAAGCCAAACCACTCTGGCCGAGGCAAGCACCCTCCGAATGCTAATCAAATCACCAGACCAGCAGAAACGAAAATATTTCCTCGAGATTAAGCTGAGCTAAAAAATAGCATCACGAGCAACGTATCTCAGGAGGAATACGCAATGCGGACACACCTTTATCTAAGCGTCAGTGCATGACACCACTAAACCAAACAGAATTTTTTTTTCCCGCGAGCGATTCTCGATTGTGACCCAGGCAGATTTGGGACGATCAAAGCTGCTGAGGTTAACTCAATTTAACCCCGAAACTACAATTTAGAATATCAAGCACTTCTGATTCACGCACATTGGCGTCGCTTGCAAGAGTCAGACCGTTAAAGAAAACAAAGCCATTCGATAAGCTCTCGCTCGAAGCGCTCAGCCAATGAGCATCCCAACAAGATAAATCATGCTTAAAGAGGTAAGTAATTAGCACTGAAATTCAAACTTGCGTGTGTTATCCAAAATAAAGTTGACCTATACACTGACGTGCAAACTAACAAGTATATAACGCCGAAGACAGAAGGTATTTTAAACAGAGGCTTTCACTCAGCCTTCTTTGTTAAAATAAAACACACTAACTGCTACCTTTCAAAATATTATGAAAACAAAATTATTCAAACAAACATAATGTCTGCTTCTCCGATGACAAGAAAAGTAAAACTTACAAAAATTGAGACTCATTCTCTGTTCATCGGCAGATGACAAAATAAAAAAAAAATAATTTTCAAAGCTGATTACAATATCCATTCTTAGTAATGGCAAAACGGGCCCCTCTCAGACGAACTCTGGGGAGTCGCGCACTCCATAGCTTTCAAGGGTTGCAGTCTGGACAAAAGGAAGACGAATCAACTGTTCGCCGAACTCAGTAGCAGCGACTTTTGACAAGCAGCCGCTGAACTCAAACAAGGGAGCATCTGCACTGGATCGTTTACGCCGCCCGTTCGACCAGTGACCATTTCGCCACCATGGGGTTGGCCGTTTGGTGCCGTTTGAGGTATCATTCGGGCGGACAGATAAATATACAGACAGACAGACAGACCAAAATTTTTCCGTCGAAGGTCCCCAAGAAAGGCTATCATCTTTAAAACAAGTACGAAAGGATTTGTCGCGGCTCGTCGAAGCAGTGCCCTCTTTATCTACAGTGTGCGGCACAAACCATTATGCCATGAAGCGTACGTTATCAAAGGTGTGGCAAGCCATTTATATACATGACTGTTTGGCAGTCCTCAGAGCGTCGTAACTTCATGCTGTTTTTGCCATCAATAGCCAGGTGGCACAAAGGTTTCGCGTTGGGTAGAGTTACTGTATATGCTACCTTTCGGTGGCAGAGTTGCGAATAAGTCCGGCGTCTTGCTCGCTGAGATGCCCATGTCATGCAGGAATGCCACATTTTCCGAATGTAGTAGGCGACGCAGCCAAGAGGCTTCGCGCGTTTTCTTGTTCGTTTATAACCCATTGCTGGCGCAATGAGTTTCGCTTCGAAGAAAAGGAAAACTGATAAATATTAGTCTTGAATATTACTGATGCTATAGCTTGTTCAATGACAGTCACCATAGGAAGTTATTTTTTTATATAAATAGCAAACAAGAAAGCCTTGACTTAATTTGTCGGTAATGGTGTACACGATTCGCGACAACCTAAGTTCTGCGAATCGCTTGTTTTACGTAGCTTTTCACTGCTTTAAACCATTAAGCAGGTGCCTCCATAAAACAATCGTTAAACTCTCCCTCCGTGTTTTACAAATAACGCAAGCAAACGAGAATTTTCGGCATGCCTATGTGTAGCTGTGGAATCCTGTCATCGTGGCAACTACGCAGCACCGAGTCACGGTGCTGCACCGCACAGACACCACTAACAGTTACGTTCACTAAAAACGGACAACACAAGAAACAATCACAACACCAACGATGAAGTACTTCCGCACTCAGCGGGATCTCCTAGCTGGACTGCTCGGGTTAGGTGACTAGCTTGGGCAGCGGTGGTGGTGGCGCCAGTGTTGCGGCGGTCGCAAACACTCGCATGAACATATTTCGTGCACATGAGCACAAGATTGTAGTATATCGTGCCTTCTCAGATAGCACCCTGTCAGTACAATACAATCCCTTCCACACAAAAGTGGAAAGGAGTAGTATATACAACACTCCTTCAATGCGTTCTATAAACTTCTTCCTGTGTTGTTTTCCATGCTGTCGTTTCTGCTTGGCACCTGCATTAACCATTGCACACATACTCAGCAATTTGTAGGCGAAGCAAAGATTGCTTTCACATTGCATCTTTTACCGATTATCCTTAAACGAAATGTAATCAAGTGAATATAGGGTAGGCCCACTATTCTTTATGTGCTTGGCCACTGGGTTCGTTTTCGGATAGCGGAAGTCTGGTACCAGCTTCATGAAGCAATAACTGTGCCACAAATGTAAAAAAATGCGATATGGAAGGCCTTCTGCCCAGAGCCTGAGTGTTTGCTTTTTACCAAACCATTTCGCTAGCAGGCGAAAAATTATAATCATATGCAGGAAGCGGCAACAAATAATGAGGAATAGGCTCACAGCACTCTTTGGCTTAAGACATAAGCATCTTGACCAGCTGTCACATTGTGAACACAGTCGCAAATAATAAGAACTGTGGCTTTTCTAAGTTATTCTTATGAAAAATAAGTACTGGAAACCTTATTCAAGAAAAATAAAATACATTCTTGTAGTTGGTCTTGTTCATTGACATCATAATATTTTCAATAACTTGGCATTTGCTCAATTTGAACATTTTTGCATTGGTAGTTTTCATTTGTAGTTTTACATTATAAGTTTGTTTCCTGCCCACACAGCATTCCCGAACTGAGATTAAGGAGGCATTCTTCTAAATAATGTGGGGTGATAAGATGGCACCTGCCGTTCCACTATACAATTGGCCTCTTTAAGGGAAAGCAATGTGGTGTTGCACGTACTATAGAAACGTGTTCAGGGGGACAGTTTTGTGGCACGAAGTGCAAGCATTTCTTCCCGGTTTCTTTGAATTAGCCCAACTTCCACTGATCACAGCAAAATATTCTTGCGTTTCCACATACAGCAGTACTTGTAGCGCAAAGGAAAAGAGGAGAGGATGGGATACCAAGTGGTCTCCCACCATCTATGTTCTTTGACACAAATATCACCTCTGCACGATTTCAGTGAGCACTTGCATGCACCTTGTCAGTGTTTGTGCACACTTATCGTGAACCTTTTCAACAGCCAAGTATTGTCTCAGATCATATAATCCTGAAGAGCCAGGAATGCACAGAAAAGAAACGATTGGGGAGTCCAAACATGGTCCACTTGCCTTGGTTTACCAGTGATTTATTCCTGCAAAAAGAAGAAGAAAAAAAAGCAACAGTGAGCATGGTGCCTTGAGGCTGAATGGGGTATAGTACAGGGCTCAGTATAAAAAAAATTGCTAGTCTAGTATATCAATACGGCGCATCACAAACTACTGACCTGTTACGGCAATCTCTGTTGTGAGCAAAACGGTTTGGAGTAGAATTCTATACTTTTGGAGCTCTCAGGTTTCCAATTGAAGCATGGAAACCCCAAACCAGAACAGTAACCCATAGCTTAAGCAGAGGTGTATAGTGTTATCATCAATAACAATCATCGTCGTCATTTTCCAACCACCATGCTGTACCTCTCAAACGGCTCATGGCTACAGCTCAAAGCCAGAGCCAGTTAAGACCACGCTCACGCTCCTAGCAGTCTGGACGCCTGTAGTCGCCACTGCTCTGCTCCAGCCATCACCTCATCAAGTGGCAAGATCCGACACGGACACATCGGCCGCCCTAACACCATCTTTTGCCTCCCTCCCTCTTACTACAGGTGCCTACCTGATTATACAATTGTCACAGAACTGCTTATATTTAAGGAGTAATGACCAGAATTTTAAATATTTTTGTACAGTAGAACCTCATTATAACAAAGCAGAATATAACAAACTAATGGGTATAACGAAGCAATTGTGATTAACCATGTAGTTCCCATAGACACCCATGTATTTAAAACATTTTAACGAAGTGAAAATTTCCCCACAAGGGATATAACGAACCATTCCTCGTCCACAATGAACATTTACTGATAACTTTAGTATACATCAATTCTCAATATCTTATAGCGCACGATGGTTTACGTCTCATCACGGCCGCGGTAATTTCAAACTTGCGCCTTGCGCTTCTCGGGAGCCACTTGCCAACACGCGTGTGGGAGTGAGTCTCCCCGCTTCCCTTCTCCTCTGGCATAAATGAACTCGCCCGCGCAGCAACTCACGCGAGCGTGCCCGTCAGCCGGCCTCCTCTCTCCTGTAGAAGTCGTTGACCCGCCCGCACATCTGACCTTCTCCCCTTCAGCTCAGCACTGGGGCATCGCGCACCGCTGGGGTGGCCAAAATTGTGGCTTTCTTCTTTGTCGTTCGCTGTGGAAGAGCAACACCACCTCTACCAGTTTCTGCCGCTAGACACGAGATGGACAATGGCAGCGGCAAACGTAAGCGCAAAAATATAACAATCAAGCAGAAGTCGGCAATGTTGAAAGCCCTTGAGTCTGGCATCAAGAAAAAAAAAGTGGCCTAAGATTTCGGCGATGTGTGGGTGTTGCGGGCGACCAGGCCCAGACGTTACGGGACGCTCTCTTTGACGCCGGCGTTATGCCTAACTGCAACAGTTCCTGCATGTACGTCGGTGCCGATGCTGATGCGTTGACAACGGGAATTGTGCCCGCGGTGACGGGCGTGCATGATGACAGTGACGAATGTGTCGACACCCCGGAGCTTAATGTTGGCGAACCCGACGTACCGACACTCGCGTGAGCGCTGGATGCGACAGACCTGCTAAGCTGCTTCTTGGGCGCTTACCATGACGACGAGGACGGACTCGAAATAGCTGCGGCAGCTGAAAAAGTAGTCATCCAAGAGAGAAAGAGTCGGCAAAAATCTATTGACGACAATTTTTCTTCAAAGTGATCTGTCAGCTGGTGTGCTGATTTGGTGGAAACGAAGTGCATCGTTTTTTTTTATTATTATTTTGCTAGTTTTTTGCCTTCCGACGGCCGTTTTAATCTGCGCAGAGGGCAGCTGTGACATTCATTGGCGAGTACATTCTCTCTTGCTGGCTAATTGTTCGTAGAGATAGATATTGGCTATAACGAACTAATTCTTATAATGAAGTAATTACAACTCCCCCTTCAACTTTGTTATAACAAGGTTTTACTGCATTGTTGCTCTATGTGAGAATACGGATTTCAAGAACCCTAGAAATAGCACTGGGGTGCCTGGGGATGCAGTGGGTATATATTTGATACCACTACCCTTGAAAAGACATTCTCAGTTTCAATATCGAGGAAGGCGAATTTCATGTGTCATGGCAGTGTGACGTCATGGGGAGACAGCGATTCGGAGCATACTAGCGGCATATCCACAATGGGCATGTAAACAATGATGAGCGCATTGTCTCCAGAGACCCCCCAAGAGGTATTGCTGTGATTTAGGCTGCAAGCAGGATGCAGAGTTCACAAACTCAGTAGAACTGTATTGACTCATCTGGGTAATGTCCGCTGCGGTTGGCCTGGCTCGCTCATGCTCAGTGACGAAAACTATAAAATCAAAGAATATATTTTATACTTGTTGGCAGACTACGGTGCATGGAGAAAGTTGACACAGTATTCCAAGAAAATGAACAACGTCGCTTTTGCAATGCTTTAAAGTCGTGTCAGTACACCTTTAAAACTCATATTTGCATTTTCCTTTAACTGCATTAGCACTGACTGATTAAGGGGTGCAGAATGGTCTCAGACATTGTTTTGTTTATTTCTTCCCTGATCTTGATCAAACTGCACAGGATTATGCAGTTTTGTCTGTTGATTTCAAATATTTAATTAGTTTTCCTGTAACTTATCTTGTTCTTGAGATAAATTAAGTTCACCTCCTATTGTTTAAATCTGCCATAAAAAAAGTACTTAATTAAAAGTGGTATTTAGGATATTACTTTTAGACTAATGACTAATGACAATATAGTCTAATGACTATAGATTGAAAGTATGGGAGAGTTCTTTGTTTTTAGGCCTTTATTAGTTATTTTACAGTAAGATGAACTATCCATGTTCAAAAGCAGTTGGACCTGTGTTACAATTTTTATGAGTAATTAATTAAAAAGACTTGTGTTCTAAATTCTGTTCCCTTACTTGCATTCTGTATACACACATACAGGTTTCCACTGCAAAAAGAATTGTTGTACCTGCCCTAGCTGCAGAGATATTGAGGCCTCAAAATTGAACAGTCAAAAATTTACTGTTTTGAGAAAAATGGAAAAAACTGAAAATGCACAGCTTCTTCAAAAAGCAACGATTGTGTTGTGCAAGTTTTGCAGTCCTCATAAAGGTGCTCATAAATTCATAGAAGAGCTTGTAACACAAGTGTCGGCAAATTATAGAGAAGCTTCGAAGTCTGTTCCCCATTTTTTTGCAGGTTCTGCATTGTGCTAGCAACAAGAATCTGGACAGTCAGAATGACATTACAAAAAAAAACCACTCCCTGGTATGTGAAAAATTCCAGAGAGATAGAAAAATACTTGCAGGAAAGGCTTTTTCTCGATAGCTTGACAATGCTACGAGCAGTGGTGGTCCAGCCACTACAGAATTCAAAGCAATTTTGATAGCAGGAAAGAAAGACGTTCTGAAGCAAATTTTAAGCACAAGAAAATATGTTTAGGAGTGAGCGAGTTTGGCGCAGACAAAATGAAGATTAAGACCACACTATGGAGCAGATGTCTACCTTTTTGATTATTAGTCTTATAAGTTCATAGACAGAAAATGCAGCTGCAATGCAAACAAGGAGACAAGGCCAACAGTCTGAGACCAGCCATCAAGCAGGCTTTCTTTAAAAGCCTGCTTGATGGCTGGTCTCAGGCACAAAAGGCAAATAACAATTTACATCAGAGTGAAATGTCAATGTTTGAGAACATCTAAAACATCAATATTATCAATACTAATCGAAAAATAAAAGTAAATGTTTGACATCATACGCACAAGCGAGATATTTGAAAATTATCCTGGCGATGTTATGAGTCCTGAGAACAATACTAGTAACCAAAACAGTTGCAATTTTAAAAAAATGAGGTTGATCCCTCTTCTAGGAATCGGTATAACACAAAACGTGTCTTCACAGAAGTAGCTGCGCTCCTTCATGCATTGTTTCGCCACAAGGGCAAAGAAATGAATGCTACAGCAACAAATTGCAAAATCACGCGAAGAACGACAATCAGCTCGAGACTTGCAGCGCACACCTCAAGAAGAGATCACGCACGAAATGAGCATATACAAGACGTGCGCGGACTAGTAACCCTCCCAGCTCAACACTTAAAGTGCGCTATTCCGACAGAAAGAAATATACTCATGAAACGAATGCTCAAGTATACAGAGGACAGGCACAAGCAACCGTCACAATTTTTTCTTCTTCGTGTGTAACCAGTGTGCTCCTTTCGTGCTCTCCCAAATCAGGAGTATGATAACCGTGCGGAGGGGAGAGGGGACTCCAAGGATGCGGCACTGATCGAAACGCTAGAGGCGGCGACTTTGAAAGCACGCCCAACGGTAGAGTTACTGTATATGCTACTTTTAGGTGGCAGAGTTGTGCCACTGACAGACCTCCCCGCATTCACTCTCATTCGCCAAGCATGCTCATGTGCACGAAAAATGTTCATGCGAGTGTTTGCGACCACCGCACCACTGGCACCACCACCACCGCTGCCCAAGCTAGTCACCTAACCCGAGCAGTCCGGCTAGGCGATCCCGCTGAGTGCGGAAGTACTTCATCGTTGGTGTTGTAATTGTTTCTTGTGTTGTCCGTTTTTAGTGAACGTAACTGTTAGTGGTGTCTGTGCGGCGCAGCACCGTGACTCAGTGCTGCGTAGTTGCCACGATGACCGGATTCCACAGCTACACATAGGCATGCCGAAAATTCTCGTTTGCTTGCGTTATTTGTAAAACACGGAGGGAGAGTTTAACGATTGTTTTATGGAGGCACCTGCTTAATGGTTTAAAGCAGTGAAAAGCTACGTAAAACAAGCGATTCGCAGAACTTAAGTTGTCGCGAATCGTGTACACCATTATCGACAAATTAAGTCAAGGCTTTCTTGTTTGCTATTTAAATAAAAAAATAACTTCCTATGGTGGCTGTCATTGAACAAGCTATAGCATCAGCAGTGATGTGATTGGCCCAAGCCACTTTGGAGCAGCTTCTGGAGCAGCTAAAATCATGTTTTGGAGCAGGTCAGCATGGTTTTGGAGCAGGCGTACGCGTACGGTATCGCATAGTGCGACGGCAAGTGATGACCATTTGCACAAAGAATAAAACCTTGATTCAATGTTACATACGCAAACCAGAGCACACTGGACAAATGACAAAGATATGAAGCCCAAACTACAAATTATGCATACGCAAACCACAGCACACTGGACAAATGACAAAGATGTGAAGCACAAACTACAAATTATGCATGGCAATAAAAAATTTTAAGAAAAACCTACACACGCCCTCTCATTTGAGAAGCTTAAACACCAGTTTAGAAATCCCCGTAAGAAATGCGACGCCGCTACCACGGAGCTGGTAAATGCATATGCGTGTGCGATCGGCTCGGCTCGCTTGCAGAAATTATAAGGTTAGTTTCGTGCACAATAAGGGTTACGTAGGGTAATAAGATATCAATTATCGGCCAAGGTTTTTAACGCAAAACGAAAAACCTAAGTACGGCCGCAAGCACTATCTCTGCGGGGCAAAATCGCAGTCGCAGCCGGGCACTGATATTTGCGCGCGCTTTCGACGCAGGCAAAGTTGATAGCGATAAGCTGTTGCGGGGGCTTCGCGGAACCTTGCTGCGCATGCGCTATTTTAGAAATTTCAGTTTAACAGCCATGAATTCACGCCGCCTAATTTCGTTGACGCGCTTCACGAGCAGTACATGCATCACGATGCCCGTCTCTTCGGGCCGCGAGACGGACGGTCGCTACCACGGTAGCTGCGAGGCGCACTGCACGGAATAAACTGAGTCTCGGAAGGGGGGGTTCAAGACTGCTGCGAGGCACCAGCCGAAACTTCACAAACAAATAGGACAACGCAACCTTTCGAAGCTTTCGAACGGCAACCCGCCATTTCCGATGTTGCATGCGGCCATGCGGCCATGGAGGCTTCAGCGGTTGAGCGTCTCTGCGTCACTAGTAGTGACTCACTACCATCACAGGCGCCTCCTAGCGAGCAAGGCTGCTCTCGCGGCGAGCCTGCCAGCAACCATGGCAGTTCACGAATGGCTCCAGTTTCGGTTTCAGAACTGGCAGTGCAAATGGCAACTTCTGGCGCAGACTCGGCGCAGATTGCTCATATTTGACCAGAATGGCGCAGGCTGGCGCAGGATTCGCCTTTCGGCGCAGTTCGGCGCAATTGGCGCAGCTATCACATCACTGCATCAGTTATATTCAAGACTAATATTTATCAGTTTTCCTTTTCTTCGAAGCAAAACTGATTGCGCCAGCAATGGGTTATAAACGAACAAGAAAACGCGCGAAGCCTCTTGGCTGCGTCGCCTACTACATTCGGAAGATGTGGCATTCCTGCATGACATGGGCATCTCAGTGAGCAAGACGCCGGACTTATTCGCAACTCTGCCCCCGAAAGGTAGCATATACGGTAACTCTACCCAACGCGAAACCTTTGTGCCACCTGGCTATTGATGGCAAAAACAGCATGAAGTTACGACGCTCTGAGGACTGCCAAACAGTCGTGTATGTAAATGGCGTGCCACACCTTTGATAACGTACGCTTCATGGCATAATGGTTAGTGCCGCACCATGTGGATAAAGAGGTCACTGCTTCGACGAGCCGCGACAAATCCTTTCGTACTTGTTTTAAAGATGATAGCCTTTCTTGGGGACCTTTGACGGAAAAATTTTGGTCTGTCTGTCTGTATATTTGTCTGTCCGCCCGAATGATACCTCAAACGGCACCAAACGGCCAACCCCATCCGCAGCGCCCACCAATATTGCTCAAGGTTTAGCGTTCATAGCTGTGTCATTGTCAATTAAAAAGCAATTATTGCGCATATCTGAGGCGCCACAACAACGCTTCGATGTTTTGTATGTCCGCCTTTATATTACAAGAGGTACACACAAGTAACTCTAAGGAATGTAGCATTTATCGTGCTGCGCTGACAGTGCAACGCGATGCTCACAATGGTGTTTCCGACACTTTGCTATGACGTCACAGTGGTGGCACCTGCTTGTCGCTTTGCGTTCTACAGCTTATCACCTCCGAGACTGGCGCGCATCTTTCTCCGCGAGCTGAGCGCCTTCGTTTTTGAAGATAACTGCCACATGCGTCAAACGTGCCTCGATGCGCTCGTTTGCCTCCGCTACACGCTCGAGGCACTCTAACGCAGCGCCTCCACAATACCATTCACAGATTTTCTTGCGCAGAACATCAAATAAAGGTTTTGTTCACTCTCTTCAGACGCAAGACTATCGTCTTTCAACGACATTTGCAGCGTAACATGCAGATTTGGAACCAATTTTTTTCTTCGCAATCTGTTCAAATATATTTCACAATGTCATATCCGTGACGGAAATGCATCTGCGGAGCAGTGGTGGACCCCGGCATAAAATACTTTCATGCTAAAAAAACCTTCCACGCATTACGACATGTAATAAAATGCTGCTTGTCCTTTTTTGTTTAATTAATCGAAAAAAAATCACTTGGCATTACTATGGGGAATGGCACGAGTGTTTCAAGAGTTCCATTTTTTCTAAACTACACCTCACTCACACGGTTGTAGTTTCAGTGTTTCATTCTGCTGCATGAGCTTTACACGCCCACCAAGGTCGCTGTGACGGAAAGTTCAAGCAATTGCCACATGCATGCGATCTTGCCGGATGCCTAAATGGTGCACACCATTTGAGCTGCAGCACTGACGCGACTTTCAACTGCCTGCCGCAAAACGCTCGAAGTGGCAGAGTGCTGTGCTCCGAGCCTATGTCTCGTTTTCAGGTTCAACAACGACATCCATCGCAGCAAGGTTCAATGGCTGTTGCTGCTGCTTCTCAAAATGGTGCACCGCTAGCGCTGCGCCACCATGGCTGCGCTGGCCACACAGTGCAAAGGATTCCACATCTCCTAGACAACTGCCCTCCTTCTTCTTTCAGCCTGCCCACGCAGTGCTTTTCTCCTCTCTTAGGCTCTCGTTCGTTCACTCTGCCTCATCTCGTTCTCCATGACGACCCTGTCACACTCTCTCCTGCGGTGCACCATTTTGAGAAGCACAGTGAGTGCCCCGTTTGTCAGAATAATTTTGCGGCGACAGCATTATAACCAGTCTTCTTTCTTGGGGGGGGGGGGGGGGCACAGTAACTGTTATGAGTATACATGGCACTATTTGGGAAAGTAAAAGGAAGTCGAGAAAGACTTTTTAGGAACCAGGTCCCGCACTATAAGTGGTTACATTATAAGTGGTCTCCTACACTGTAATTGCAATGATAAGTGCCGCAGCAGAAAGTTGCTAACTTTCCAGAACTCCTCACTTACCCAAACTTCACCATAATACCACACTGTGCAGAAACTATGCGTCGCAAGGCAAGTGCGATTCCAGTTGCTTTTAATTTTCCAGATGTGTGTGCGATGTCAGGAACAGTGGCAACCACAAACCAACATTCGAGGATTACACATGCAGGTCCTCATTTTCATTCAACATGCAAGTTGATCACTCCTTTCGAATGCAAGAAGTGCAATCTTTTGTTGATTCAGTACCAAAGTGCAACTCTGATCATCTACAGCCACTGTCGACAAGGCAGCTAGCACTAGTCAGAACTGGCGTGAGGGTTGCAACATGGCTTGCTATTGCAGAGAGCTTGCCAAAGACAACATGGAGACTGGGCATAGAGGGGATCACACTCACGAGCTAAACCAAGGGCAGAAAGCGTGAAGCGAAGTTTAAGTTTGCGGTCATGAAAACAGCTGCGAAAACTGTCTACCACACTTGTAAGTTTGCCAGCTGGTGGCAAAGGCCGCATGCTAGTTATCGGCAATCAGCGACGGCACAACTACACTCCCAACAGAAAACCGAAAGCCAAACAGCGGTAACATGCACTTGAAGCAAATCCAAGCACCCGTTCGAAGCGAAGTGTGCGCCCGAAAAGCGGCCGAAGCAAAAGAAAGCAAGGCATGGGGGCAAACGCGCGCTCAGGCTCTTCTCTGCCAAGTTGTGGATCCCGACGGGGGTGCCTGTTTCGTAGAGGCGGCGCAATATGATGACCAGAGAGACCGATTCACGGTAGTGGTAATCAACCACAAAGGAATTACAATTAATGCGGCATCGGTATGCACCAGAACTGCCAATGCAGCTGAGCAGGTTGCCATCGCCTTGGCTCTTTTAGATAAGCGTCATGAACACATATTTATTTAGCGACTCTAGAGCTGCCATTCGTGCCCTCAGTGTTGGAGCTGTGTGCAAAGAAGCCAAAAACATACTCTGTGAGAAGTCGCTTACAGCCCATACTCTTACATGGTTCCCGGCTCATATGAGAAACATGAACGGAGGGATTACCAATCTCAATGAGTTGGCCCACTCCAGGGCACGAGGGTTAGCTGTCTGCGGCCATGAAGGACCTGTGTGTCGAACTGGAGATTTCGTAAACGGGGATCCGTCAACTACATAAAATGAAATTGCCCACCATTTTGCTATGGATAAGATAATCTTCCCACTTCTACATAGAAAGCTAAATAGAGCGCAGGCACTTACATTGCAATTACTTCATACAGAAACGTACTCTAACTCTGCGTTTCTCCTCAAGCTTTACACTGAAGTTTATTTAACCAACTTGTGTACAAAATGTGGCGATTTAGCCACCTTACATCACATGCTCTGGGAGTGCCCTTCGGTACGCGGCATTGATACAGCATCGTCCAGAAAGCGGGACTCCGCTCTCTGGAGTCCGGACATAACATCGCAACTTTGGTCTGTCCAGAGGGCCAACGATGCGATGCTAGGTCTCGGCAGGCCCGTGGCATGTTGCGAGCTTTGCGGCCACAGCGTGAGGAGTCGCCACCATTAAAACGACGACAGCACACCTGGGTGCGTAGGTAAACGAAACCCAACGAAGCCTTTTTTTCAACGATTTTATTTGTAAGACTTCGGAATGGTAAGCATAAAAAACCGTTCCTCAATTAATTTCAGGCATTCAGAAGCATGCAAAGTGCGAACGCATAGAAAATTGGAAAGTGACGCACCTTAGTTGGCAGTGCAAACCAAAAACAAACAGTCTCGTCGCACTGCAAGTATGTGGATACCAATTACAGAAAGTTTACCGAATACTGTCGACGAGTTGTTGCGAAATCTTGAGCTACACAAGTGCACGGACGTAAGCGGTATGCCTTTAATTACTGCAGCAAAGGTTTCGTGCAGTGCGATGGATATATCAGTCAGCGCTTGACAGCTTCTGTGCTCCGGGCATCTGCGTTAGGGCTATGCGTAGTACGTATACTTTTTTTGCTCATGAACGCTGATGCATGCATATTTTTCACTGCTGTGCATGCTAAAATGTTACTTACGTGGCCTTTATTTTGTGTAAATATTGATCGATTGACTTGCGATAAAACAATTTATTGTTGCAAGCTTGTGTGACCAGCGTTGTCATTTCACTCGGCCTGTATGCAGCATCACAACTTACTAAAGTAAATATGCAAGATACTTATGAGCTTATAGTGCACAGTTTACTGCAATGTACTATGTGGAAACGATAGAAATCGAGAAAGGGGGCTGCTACAACGAGCAGGGCTCAGCCATGACGTAGAAGCAGACGACGACGATGTCGTCTACTATGTGGAAGGCCAGCCGCAATATCGAAACACCCTAGTGCTTTTGAAACCTATTTCATTTTATATGCAATTATAAATTACACAAACATTATTCTTAGTTATATTTGGTTCAAAAATATATTTATGTGTAGAAGGTAACGAAACCTTTTTCACTTATTAGTAAAATAGTCATTTTGCAATCTTTTTAAGATTCCCTACAAAACCCAGATGGCGCTACCGTCGCTTCCAAATTGCTGTCCCCATCAGCTCTATGGACATGTCACTCCACTGGTCTCGGCTTTACTGTCCCACCGTGGGAGCTGCCAGCCGTGTGCTAGGGCGCACGCCTTCCGACTTTCACAATAAAGTTTTCCGAAACCAAACCAAATGGAGGCAAAGACTGCTCAGTGACCTCAGCAACCACTCCCCCTCCTCACACCAACCATCTACATCACACTTCTGCCCTACGCCCCTGTCCTTTACTTCCTTATTTTTGTTTTTTTAATCACCCTCTGCGTTATTTGCTTTGCAACATCTCCTTCGCAGCTCCACTGAGAAATACACACCTTCCCTCGTTTCTCAGACAATTTTCCAGCAGCCACATTATAATCGGTCTTTCACCTCAGGGGACTACACAATAAACAGTATGCGTATAGATGGAGTTTTATGACAGGGTAAACTAACAGAACTTTATGTGCAGGAAAGACTTCATTGCTGCTAAAACGGGGCAACGCCGCGTAATCGGGCCCCTATTCCAAGGCACCACTAGCTCTACCATCCTTTCAGCCCTCCTGACTAGCCTCAGCTGATCCTCAAAGGCCGGACTGGACAGCATTGCCTCCTACCTCTCTCTGCTGTTATCCCCTTTCTGTTATTCGGTGTGTGCCATACATCGTGATGTGGCAGAGCGTCGGTGTGCTACCACATCGCAGGAATATGTCTTTATATGCTGCAGGGATGCCTTGTATGCTGTATGCAATCTGTGGATGTTTATATACGTGTTAGTTTGGTGTCTGCGTAATGTCACAGAATCCATGGCTGAAAGGTTCCTGAGTGGTGCTGAGTAATGTCTCCGCAAATCTCTATAGTATTTCAGGATCGCTTTGTAACAGGGATCGATGGGTATTGGGTCCTCCACGGTGTTGCTATCGGCAACTCAATAATTAGCGGAACCTCAAACCGCCTTATCTGCATAGAGGTTCCCAATAGCACCCTCGTGTCCCAGGGCCTAAGTGAGCATCCAGGCACAGTTTTTGTCCAGCTCTTTGCTACTTTAAAGTAGGGTGATTATCCGGTGTGCCTTGATGCCAATTTTTCCTTTCTGATAATTTCTACATGCGACCTGAGAATCTGTGATAATAGTCAGCGGAGCGTTGCGCTCCATGCCTTCTTTTATAGCTAAAGCAGTGAAAATCTCTTCTGCTTCCATGATTTGCATTGCAAGCGATTACGTTACAAACGGTCTGAACTGTACTTCTTTCTTTGGTAAACAAATTTTTTTGCCAGCATAGCTAACTTTCGAATGATTTTTTTTAATCCAAACTTTATTTCATCAAAATAAAATATAGCAACCAGAACCACCTGCTTGTTCTTAGCTCAGCATTTGAAGTTATGCTCGTAAAATGTTTTTCCTTTTAAATATGCATATTTCAGAGAACCAGTGCAGAAAATGCTGCCCTTACTTGGACTCAGCTTGGGTTTCCTCCTCCTGGTGCTCTTTAACAAATGCCTGGTACTGCTTCATAGAAGCCTGCATTTGGAAGCACAGCAACAGTTGACTCAAGTGTGAAGCAATGAATGCAGAATCATTGTAACCTTCATGATTGCCTTATTTGCAGGTGGTGCGATTCCAACAGAGGCAGTTACATTTTGATGGAGGTGAAATGCTAAAAGGCTGCATGCAATGAAGAGCACCTATAGTCAAAATTTCAGGAGCCCTCCCCTATGGCGTGCCTCAATAATACTTCATGGTTTTGACATGACCCTGGATTATTATTACTATTATTGTTGTTGTTGATTACCTCAACACGCTAATTAGCTCATTAATTATCTGCCATCAGTCAAGTTCTTCACCACTGAAATTGAAGCGATGCAGCATCGGAGTCATGACAACACAAATCCTCAGGTTAGCAACACTTTCAAGAAATGCCCATGTGCACAATAAGCAAAAAAGATATGCCTCCATCTGGCAGCATTGCCAATGCTCGACTCACTACACTCGGTTTCATACCTCAGGTGCAATGCAGTAGGAGCTATGCAAGAAGTTCGGTGAGCAATATGTGTTACGCACATCTCGCACTTGGTTTTAATTGTTGTAAATGCTCGTGCGAGACGAGCACAAACGTGCACACGCACAGCATCACGAACGACTACAAATAAACCTCAAGAGATGAAAAGAAAGAGACGCTAAGTGATTCAGAACATCCAATTGACAGCCTTAAACAGGGTGTCCTTATTTCTGACGCACAAAGCCTCTTCATTTATTACTAAGCTCAAACAGGAAAAGAAGCCATGTTTTGGATGAAAAAATGAGCGTGCTATTTCTTAGTGCCAATGCTAGCTTCCAAGTCTCGCTAACTTCCAAAGCGTTGCACCTGATGTATGAAACAGAGTATAGGCTTCTGCACAGCTAACTTGCTGGACAATGCCTCACGCTACCACGCTGCTGATAAGCAAAACCTCCTTGAACCGCTAATAAAGCTTTTAACACAGCCTGAGTCAATACAAGTATGAGAAATCAGGATAAAAATATGGGGCATAAGCTTCCGATCATTTGAAGGAGACCATATTTACAACAGAAAGGCAGTTTTGACACTTTGATGAATACTTATCCGTAAAGGCACATTTCTGGAGCTCACCGCTCGGCTTTAATGGAAGGGTGTGTGAGTATTCGAAAGTTTCAAATATTCCCTGAGTATTGCGTTTGTAATATTCGTATTTGATTCGATAACCATATACAGTGAAATCTCAATACAACGCATTTGAAGAGACCGCGGAAAATCGTTCATTATTTTGAAACATCTTTACAGTGAAAACACCAAAAATTGGCCCAAAAAATCTCAAACGCAACAAAAGTCACCTACCTACCTTTGCTAGGTGCATATACGCAAACGCATGCTGCTATGACAATTGAGAAAGGACACAAAATGCGAAATATCCCGGAATAAGCCCACGTTTATTTCCTGAAAAAGTCGGTGATCTTGGCCTGGCGGGTTCCGCTTAACTGCTGCAGCACGAACGCTTCTAAGCTGTCCACATTCTTATGCTCTTGGTCGGTGGCATTGCTGCACCTGCCAAGATAGGTGCACATCTTTCGAAAGCATTCCATGATGTCGGCATTGGAAAGACATTCTTCAGGCTGGCACACGGGCGAGGGTCTAAGAGTCATCTTCGCCATTGGCATCCTCGTCACTGGCGTCCTCGTCACTATGAACGGCGCTGACGATGTCATCGATCATCAGTTCGGCTGACGTGCACGCTTCACTGTCGCACTCCACAAAGTCCTCAAACGTCACCGAGGCATAAATCGCCAGTCTTTCAGCAATTTCTTGCCACATGCTGCCCGCGTCGCTTTCTTCACTGGCTTCTTCGGAGCCAACTTCATGTGGAATCAATACTGGGCCTGCCTTCTTCCAAAGTTCTGGATGGTGGTTGCGGTAACATTCCACCAAGCCCCGGCAACCATTTCTGCGGCTTGTCGCACACTGATTGAAGTAGGCAGCTTCGGCCGAAGATTAATCAGCAATCACTGAACGAAGCGTTTGCGGGCCTAGACGCTTCTTATGACGCCTTGGTCGAGTGGCTATAGCAACGAAGTGCAGTTGGGCGGCAAGAATTCTAGCTGCACATTAGTCAGCCTAACATTCACAAGATGCGCCGAGCAGTTGTCAGCGATAATTCATATTTTCTTGCCTGCTCGCCTCATCTCGTCGTCCACCTTCATTAGCCACTCAGAAAAGAGCTCTCGCGTCATGCATGCGCGTGAATTAGCCCAATGAATGCACAGCGATGACACAACAATCTTCATGGACCGAGGCCTCTTATATTTACCAATAAACAACGGTTTCAGCTTCTTTGTGCCTGTGGCATTGCAGCAGAACAACACTGAAATATGGACTTTGGATTGCTTGCCACCTTTACAGCTGCTCCCCTTGAAATGCATCGTTTTATCTGGAAGCATCCGATAGAAGAACGCCGTTTCGTCCGCATTGAAGATATCATCTTGTCGCATTAAAAATATCATCTTCAAGGTACGAAGCGACGATTTCACGGAACTTTTCATCCCTCCCTGCAGCAGCGCTCACTGCGTCTGCCGCATTTTGTTCGCCTGACACTACTTGCCCGGCGATTCCGTTCCTCTCACGGAAACGATGGAGCCACCCCGCGCTTGCTTCGAAGCCCGTGATATCTAGAGCAAAAGCCAATTGCCGTGCTTTTTCCTGCAGCATGGGTCCCGACACCGGCACATTTTAAGAATGTGCGTCTTGGAACCGCGTGAGCACTCCAGCATCTACGTCTTGAAAGCTCCCTAGTCAGAGCCTCTCTCTCTCTCTCTCTCTCTCTCTCTCTCTCTCTCTCTCTCTCTCTTTTTTTTTTTTTTTTTTTTTTTTTTTTTTTTTTTCTGTGCGAGTTGGGACCCTCGGTGCATTTCGATGATCTTCTGTCGATCCTTCAGGATGGTCGCGACAGTTGATGGTGCGACCTCCATTGTCACAAAACGAGCGCTCAAAAGGGCGCGCCGCCAAATTCTCGCGACGAAACGCCGGAGTGACGCCGCGAGGTCAACAATAAAAAAAAGAAAAAACAAGCATCCAAAGACTCCCCGGGCACGCGTCCCTCTCCTCTCGGAAGAGTCGGTTCGCCGACGAACGTTCTCACCCCACATCGGCGGCAGAGCAGGCCCTAGAAGATTCTCGATGGAAAGGGGCGTAGTGATGCCGGGTTGCGTCATCCGTGGCGGACGGCCTTCGAACCGTCTCGCCCTCTCCCCAGCCTTCGCTGCGTATCGCGCCGACGAAATGATGAGAACTTTCTGGAATCTCGCGCGGAAGATATTTAATCGAGCAGCCGAGATGGGAGATGAGGAGAAGACGGAAGTTAGCGCCAGAGCGCGTAGGGTATTCCGCCGTGTAGTCGGCGAAGGTTTTGTCCGTAGTGACAAACCAGGAGAAGAAGAGGATTTCCACCTGAGGGGTGAAGGCCCGAGCTACAGGCAAGAGCGTGTGTCTACCGCTATCGAGCGAAGACGCATGGCAACAGCTGCGTGTGTGAAGCCGACGTGTTTCGGCGAAGAAGGTTGAAGCTTGGAGAGTGCCCAAGTGAAGACGCGAGGTTTCCTAGAAGAGAAACTTCGGGGGCAGTTGAGGTTTCCTGGAAGAGAAACTTCGGGGGCAGCAGAACGACAACAACGCTGGACTTTGAGTGAGTGATTCTCGGAAGAGTATCATCCAGACTTTTGTTCCAAGAACTTTGGACTGAATAAGTTTTCTAACTCTTTAGCCTTTAAGTGTTTCGGTTGTTCAATGTATGTGACTGGATTGTAGTGCGTATTGTTGTCTGTGTCCGTTGTTTCGAGTGTGGCTGATTGTACTGTGTAGTACGTTGTTTGATTGGTGACATATTGTACTCAACTATTGTGGAGTGTGCATACTTGTGTATTGTTTTGATCTGCCATTATTGAGAATATAATTTTGTTTTGTTTATCAACTCTCGGCTCTGACTTGTTCTTTGGGCCACAGCCGGCGTCCGCTGGCGCGCCAAATAGGACCACTTCTAAATTGCCCACGCTTTCATGGTGCGGTTCGGGGGGCCGATATTTCGGCCCTTGGAATTAGCCCGGCGATCGCCTCCCTAATTAACGGGACCTGTGACACCCATCTCGTTTGCAATGTGGATTTGCTTTTTACCGGTGCCTATTTGTGAAATAATGTCCACTTTTTCTTGCAAAGAGGACTGCTTCCGCTTCTTTCTCGTGCTGCTCCCAGTGCTCATCGCGAACGGCGAACGTAGAAATGCATGTCTAAACCAGGCGTTGACACTAATCAATAACACTAATCGTCAAACTACAATCGAACCAGATCGAACAGCATTGACAGTCGCTTGAACAAAAACTGACAGGCTAAGCCAGCGGGCGAGACTCAACTTGGCTAAATCGCTGAACGGGGATGCGAAAAATGATAGCAGGCGCTGCAATAGCATAGGGAAACGTATGGGGAAATGATCCGAAAGCTTTGGTGATGATAATAGTGCCACATAGTATGGAGCTGGGCATTTGCCATATTTACTCCCGTAATCCTCGCACCCGCATGATTCTCGCACCCTCCCTCCCCGAATCGGCCAACAAAAATACAATATTATTTTTTTGCAAGTACTGATTATCGCACTCGTGCAGTAATATTTACATTCAACCACTGATGATAACGCACAGCCTGGCACCATCTCTTAAAAACTATCCATACTACCACAAAACACCTACCAGATACTACCAACGCACGGAGCACCAATCCAATCCAAGCCAAAGTGCCAAGCACCCGTTGCGGCGTGTTGGTAAGAGTCTGTGCAGCGTGTGGTAATGCAGTGTGTTTATACGGAAGTTACATGGCTGCTTTTAGGTTGAAAGTGGTTGACCCTGCACCAAACGATGACAGGATTGCCGGCAGGCACTTGGGAGTCGGCGAGTTTTGTTTTCGCTACTGGCGACGGCAGCACGGGGAGCTGGAGGCCACCAGACGCGTCGGATGGTTCGTGGGCCTGAGTGCAAAGTATCCCCAGCTTAAGGCGGAACTTCTTTATTATGTCAAGGATCTCCACACGAAGGCCCTTGAAACAGTGCACAGTGGCTTTAGTGTGTGCAAAAAAATCGCTTTGTGTTGAACCTGTGGTTTTATTGTTAAGGTGTGGTTATTGTTAAGGTGAGAATCCCGATTTGGGACCACTTCGTTTTCTTTTTCGCTCTGTACGTTTTCGCGGATAACTTTCCTCGCCTAATTATTGCACCCTTCTAACTTCTCATCGGTTTTGCGTAATGAAAGTGCGAAGATCATGCGGGTAAATACGGCATACTGCCGCTAGTAATTCGTTATTTTGAAGTGCTCTTAAGATTGCCGGGCGATCAAATTCCATTCATTATTCTGAAATATTCGTTGCTCTAAAATTTGTAGTAGTTAAATACTTTTACATTGAATCAATGGACACTGGGAGGGGGATTTTCGAAATATTCGTTAATCTGGAAAAATCAATCTGAGGTTCATTACAACAATATTTCACTGTATTAAAAAATTTTGAATATTCAAACTAACTCCAATATTCCTCAAATATTCGATGTTCATGAATATTCGTCAATTTGCAGAACTTAAGATTTCGCGGATTTGTGATAAGAGCCTCAGTTGATTGTGGAAATTGAGGCTAGCTCGCTGCCATTGTGCGGGCTTTGCCGCCTATTTCTGCCGTTCTCATGTCTTGACATGACTCCCCTCCTTCACGGTCTGCTGCATTGGGGGAGCGGGGAGTGACATTCAACCCCTCTCATCCGGTAGTGGATGTCGACTGTGGCACCGTGTGCAAAGTCTCTCGGGACGTTTTGTGCGCAGCCGTCAGGAGTGAATCAGATCTCTCCGGGACAACCTAGAGTGAGCACGCATTTCTTTTCTATCCGTGAACTCCTATTGTTTGGGGCTCGTTGGACTTTGCGAATGAGCTGAAGCGCTAGTAACGTTAAAATGGCGTCATCACATATAGTTCTTCGTTGCTAACGGCGGTGCTCGTAAGGTGACGGACGGCCTAACGCATAGTTCCTCTGCGTTCCTGACAGCACCTTTGAAAATCCGTCGTACACGCATCGCGCTCAAGCAGCGTCTCCTGCAATCAACTTTCCGTTACACCATTGCTGCGATCTTGCTGCCAACGTCAGTTTGCTGCCGTCGGCAGCCAGTGAGCGCCTAAGAGGATCTCGATGCAGCAAATAGTGCCCTCGCCGCCAGGAGTTGTGGCTTCGTTAACAAAAAAGCATATTTGGGACCTCTTTCTATCCCACATCAATAATCATCGATCTTGCACACTTACCTAGCGCTATCGCTGCGCGACCGGTGTCACACCTGTCCCGTTAATTAGGGAGGCGATCGCCGGGCTAATTCCAAGAGCCGAAGTATCGGCCCCCCGAACCGCACCACGAAAGCGTGGACAATTTAGAAGTGGTCCTTATTGGTGCGCCAGCGGACGCCGGCTGTGGCCCAAAGAACAAGTCAGAGCCGAGAGTTGATAAACAAACAAATTATATTCTCAATAATGGCAGATCGAAAATAATACACAAAAATGCACACTCCACACTAGTTACATACAATATGTCACCAATCAAACCAATCAATCAACGTACTACACAATACAATCAGCCACACTTGAAACAACGGACACGGACAACAATACGCACTACAATGCAGTCACATGCATTGAACAACCAAGACACTTAAGGACTAAAGCGATAGAAAACCTATTCAGTCCAAAGTCCTTGGAACAAAAGTATGAATGATACTCGTCCGAGAATCACTCACTCAAAGTCCAGCGTTGTTGTCGTTCCGCAGCTCTCTGAAGTTTCTCTTCCAGGAAACCTCGCCGGAGTTTCTCTTCCAGGAAAACTCCCGTCTTCAATAGGCCACTCTCCAAGCTTCAAACTTCTTCGCCGGAAATCCGTCGGCTTCACACACGCAGCTGTTGCCCGCGTCTTCGCTCGATAGCGGTAAACCCACGCTCTTGCCTGTAGCTCGAGCCGTCCCTACGGACCAAAACTTCGCCGACTACACGGCGGAATCTCGACGCGCTCTGGCGTTAACTTCCGTCACCTCCCGATCTGTCACTACGGGCAGAACCTTCGCCGACTCCACGGCGGAATTCCTACGCGCTCTGGCGTTAACTTCCGTCTCCTCCTGTTCTGTCGTCTCGGCCGCTCGATTAAATACCTTCCGCGCCACCTTCCAGAAATTTCTGGTCATTTCGTCGGCGCGATACGCGGCGAAGGCTGGAGAGAGGCGAGACGGTTTGTCAGCCCTCCGCGTCGGGTGACTCAGCTCGGCGTAGCCACGCCTCCTTCGTTCTGGAAATTTCTAGCGCTTGCCCGGCCGCCGCTGCGGGGTGAGGAGGTTCGTCTGCGAAGCCGTGCTTCTGCGGGGAGAGCGCGCGCCCGGGAGCCTTGGATGTTTGCTTTCTTTTTTTTTCTTTTTACCTCGCGGCGTTTCTACCGCCCGTTGTCGCAAGGATTTGGCGGCGCGCTCTCTTTTTAGCGCTCGTTCTGTGACACTGCCCCCCACTTTAAGAATATTATCTCATAATATTCAAAACCACACAAACGAGCGCGGAAAGTCACCACACACTCTCACAGACTGTAACACCATCAGTCGCTCATAACACTTCACATTCACAATAGATCACGCAATACAATCTTACATTGTAGTTCAATTCCACAACACATGAAATATAGCCACAGGTACATGCCTACAACACTTCATCACACATTCCAAACAATACAAACGTACAAAGTTCTGTCGATACAACAATTATACAACACTTTACATCACATCATCGCACAGAACACTGACTCGCTCGACATACACTTGAGACACAGGATAACAAGAACAATAACACAACATATGGCACTCAACCCTGCCAAACACAATCTGATTCCACCTCAGCACCTATCTTGAGTACTTCGAACAGCGCTTGCGCCCTTTCTTGCGGTGCTCGCTCGACTTCTTGTTCTTCCACGTTCCCTTTCGGCGAGCCCTTTCCAACGACGATATCTGAGGCGTCGTCTCAGCCATCGTTGTCTCTTCCGACACCGTTAACGCGTCATTCCATTCGACGGGTCCTGTCTGTTTATTTACCCGCTTGATCATACTTCTACATTTTTCCCGACTGGCCAACTCCGTCTCCTTCACACTGTCGGTCGGTTGAGGTCGTGCCGACTTAAGTCCGGTTGTTCGACCCGTGAACTTATTCGACACGATCGTCTTCTCCTTCGCTGTCTCTTGCGCCGCGGCTTCGCCTTGGGCTCTAGTGAGGTCCGTCACGGGATGCTCCTCCACTGTATCTCGCGGCCGCTGTGTTGGCGAGGGCTCTATCTTCGGGTCTTCTCCCAAACATTCTGGATCACTTGGCCCTCGCGCCCCGTCGATGTTTCCGATGACAAGGTCATACAGGGGGGTCGTCATGCATAACGCAGTAACCTTCCCGCTGAAGTACGGGGTTTCAACCTCAATTTCTGCTTCGGGAAGCATCCGGACCGTACGGTCAATTAGGCAAACCGGTTTCGTTCTGCCTGTCAACTCTCTTTCCCGTACCAAATTTCTTCTCACGATAACCGTGGAGCTACCGGTGTCTCTTAGAACCGTAATCTTCTTGCCTGCAATCTTTCCAGGAAGCGTTGGCATTCCCTTCGTAACACCGGTTGGCTGTTTTGACATTACAGCCCCCACAATAGGAATTTTCTCCCCATTCTTCAACTCTACGAATCCATCAGTGACGGCATTATTATCAGATTTCGGTGCCGCTTGCACACAAGATACCTGGTGAGTTTGACTCACTCCGTTCCGACAAGCGTCTGCTTTGTGCCCAGTCTGGCCACACTTAAAACATTTTACAACCGTAGGGCTCGTAAAGATCGTTCGACAGTTTTTCGCGCGATGACCCACTCGGTTGCACAGAAAACACCGCGGAATGCTCTCTGGTGCACGCTTCTTTTCTTCGGGAACCAATTTCTTCGAATCATCAGGACACTCCTTCTTGACCTTTGCCAAATTAGTTCCTCCTTGCGCTTCCTTGTAGTGCGTATTGTTGTCCGTGTCCGTTGCGAAACAACGGACACGGACAACAATACGCACTACAATGCAGTCACATGCATTGAACAACCAAGACACTTAAGGACTAAAGCGATAGAAAACCTATTCAGTCCAAAGTCCTTGGAACAAAAGTATGAATGATACTCGTCCGAGAATCACTCACTCAAAGTCCAGCGTTGTTGTCGTTCCGCAGCTCTCTGAAGTTTCTCTTCCAGGAAACCTCGCCGGAGTTTCTCTTCCAGGAAAACTCCCGTCTTCAATAGGCCACTCTCCAAGCTTCAAACTTCTTCGCCGGAAATCCGTCGGCTTCACACACGCAGCTGTTGCCCGCGTCTTCGCTCGATAGCGGTAAACCCACGCTCTTGCCTGTAGCTCGAGCCGTCCCTACGGACCAAAACTTCGCCGACTACACGGCGGAATCTCGACGCGCTCTGGCGTTAACTTCCGTCACCTCCCGATCTGTCACTACGGGCAGAACCTTCGCCGACTCCACGGCGGAATTCCTACGCGCTCTGGCGTTAACTTCCGTCTCCTCCTGTTCTGTCGTCTCGGCCGCTCGATTAAATACCTTCCGCGCCACCTTCCAGAAATTTCTGGTCATTTCGTCGGCGCGATACGCGGCGAAGGCTGGAGAGAGGCGAGACGGTTTGTCAGCCCTCCGCGTCGGGTGACTCAGCTCGGCGTAGCCACGCCTCCTTCGTTCTGGAAATTTCTAGCGCTTGCCCGGCCGCCGCTGCGGGGTGAGGAGGTTCGTCTGCGAAGCCGTGCTTCTGCGGGGAGAGCGCGCGCCCGGGAGCCTTGGATGTTTGCTTTCTTTTTTTTTCTTTTTACCTCGCGGCGTTTCTACCGCCCGTTGTCGCAAGGATTTGGCGGCGCGCTCTCTTTTTAGCGCTCGTTCTGTGACAACCGGTACACTTTCGTCACGAACGTGCTGCGATCAGCGCAATTGACACAGTATTCTTGATCTGAAAATTTTGAGCAAGCTGTCCTCAAAAAAGGTAACGAAAGCAAGAGAGATAACGAGTACTGCTGTGTAGTTGAGAAACACCCCAAATACTCATTTCCCTTAGTGGCTTGACTGGTAAGAACAGGGGAGAAAATTAAAAAGAAAACTATGAAGTCGGCATCTTTATAGCTAAAACTGAAAAGCTCAGTTTACAGAGCACAGGACGCATCATACGAAGGTTGTAGGCTCGCTCACAGCCAGCGGCAAGTTATCTTTCTGTCCACATTTCTTTTGTCACATTTGCGTTACAATTACTACTAATAGCATACCCATGCTTTCTTTGTCGTTGCTGTCTGCTAGTTCTCACTTAAAACAAAAAGTCACTGTTGTTCACTTCACAGTGAGTGTTCTGCAGAGCGTTTCTTGTTTGTTGCTGTTGTTATTGATGCTGTTTACAGTAAGAAAGGGCTATCTATACAAGAATACTGTTAAAATCTAAGGATCACAAGACAATGACTCTGGTAAGGCATGCATCTGTCACCTCGACACACTCCAGTGCCGTCTGCGCTTCCTGGTGGGCCTTGCGCGCTTCGTCTCGCTCCTGTTGCAGTGTTGTGGAGGTGCTGCTATACAGCTGCAAAAAAATAAACACCATGTATTAGCTCGCTTGGGCCACGAAATATCCTCAACCATGCGTTTTATGCATAAAAATTGTTCAAGAAGTGATCAATATGCAACTGATGCACCAGCAGCAATGTCACGCAGAAATGATTATTACTGGAAAATGCTGCTCTTAGCAAATATTTTTTAAGCATGTGTAGTAAAGATGACTGGCCTCAGCGGCATTGCTCTGCGCCTCAGAGGCATCGCCATCGGCATGAGCTCTTGGTTGCTGCACTCGGCCACTCACTCCTGACCACTGCCTATTCTATTAAACCTCTTAGCCAGTCACCATGTGTACCAAGCAAATCGCGGCATATCCACAGAGTGAATGATAATGAGTGGTCAAAGCAGCAGGATCGTTCAGTGTTACCATAAACCAGCTGTGACATTGCCCACACAGGCATGTAAATAAGTGGCAAAGCAGTGTACAATTATATTCAATGTTTATTGATCATAAATGGCATGTTGTATTAAGTTGTGGATTTCATTTTGCCTTCATAATTACTGCCTTGTGGTACATGAAATGTAGGGTCGAATGTAGGGTCGAATGTAGGTTCAATCGAATCTAGCTTGTAGTTGGCAAATACAAGGTCTATGCACGTCCCCCTGGTGGTTGTAGGTTGTTTCCAGCCATACGAAATGCATCGTAGAGCGCATCAAGACATCATATACTGTACAAGCCAGACATTGTCCAGGATGTCAACGTTGAAGTTTCTGAGAAGTATGAAAGGGTTGTTCATGTACTTCGTTTATTGTTAGCATGGCAAGATCAATGCATTTTTCTAAATTGTCTCGAGAGATATTCGGGGCAGAGTACACTGTCAAGACAACGGTTCTGTCGTAGTTCGTCGGAAAGGTTCATTGCAGCGTGTTCGCCTTTGTCAGATTGGCTTGTTCTTAGTAGGTCGAGATTCCGCGTGGCCTTTTGCAGTTTCATTTACATGTCAACGCCACCCACTCGATGCTTTGCTTACTTAAGTGCATAAGTGCAGACGACGGAGAAGAATTTATTGATTTGCAGTCCATTTGCATACCACAGCTTGGTAAAGCAAAAGACATCTGCTTGCATTATTATGGGATCTCGCTTGACGTCGTCTGCATGAACATTGAAGGAGCGAGCATTTGGCAAAATCGGGGTAAACCCTGTCATTGGATCTACGTCTTCTTGAAAGGCTCTGAGGCACCATTGTGTCAGTGTCTGCAACCTGTGTTACTCCAGATGCTTGAACTCTCTCTCTCTCTCTGTCTCTGCATTTTTTTTTAATATGGGGGGGGGGAATTACTGCGACATTTGCGAAGCGCTGTCGTTGCTTCTGTTCACAGTGATTGTGAAAGCACGGCATTTCAGAGCCTCCACCATAGTGTTTTCGGCATCTGCAGCTATTTCCTCGATGATGGCAGTCTGTTGTCGTACACCCACACCTGTTCCGCTTCAAGTTCTCGCACTTTGGGAACATTTTCCAAAACAACGTTCCTACATGATCACTACAGTCGCCGACCGTTTATTCGAACGCCGAAAATTCAAACATGCCCGTTTATTCGGACATCTTCATGGCACCGTCACTCTCCCTATTGATCCCAATGTAAATTCACGACCGAAAATTCGGACGCCCCACTGTGCGCCATTCGATTATTAGGACTCCCGTTTGACTGATCGGATGCGTCGCCGTACGCCATTACACGCTGACAGCGATGTTAACAATACGTTTGCTAGGTTGCCAGCACCGATATGCTGCACTAGCTAAGGATGGATGTCGTGCCAGTGTCAAAATGCACGCAGAAATCGCCATTGCTGATCTCGAAAGCTATGTGTGGGGACGCTTTTTTTTTTTTTCCAAGCCAGTCGAGCGGCCAAGCCACCTACAGAGTCTGTTCGCTGTGGCGTTTGGCGTATGTCAGCAGTGTCAGTCAGCTGCTTCTGCGGCTAGGCCTGGTTCGTCTAGTTCTCTGTGTTCTCGCTCTCTTGCGTGTTCCGTGGCATGCTGAAATGGCTCCGACGCCACCCGTTGCTGTGCCGTCGGGAGTGAAGAAACGCGGCCAATGTGGGAGCTACAAGATGCTCACGATGATGAAGAAAGCGGAGATAATTTGCCTGGTAGAAGGCGGCCGACCTCAGTCTGAAGTGGCTTGAGAATTTTCTATTTCCAAGCAAACCGTCTCGGAAGCGTGCGTGTGAGCAGACATGACAGTTTTTTCGGGCGATAGGGCCTATAAAAGTGCTTGTTTTTCGAGTGAATCCGTTTTTTCGGACTCCCAATTATTCGGACTTTTCGGCGGTTCCCATCGAGTCCGAATAAACGGTCGGCAACTGTATACCTTTTAGCGGCAAGTTTTCCTCCACAAGAAATACAGAGAAGATGCATTCAGCAAAGGAATCGCACTGCCTACCAGCTCTTTTGGCAGAAACTTCCTATGTTTCCCTGCCCATTTTCAGCAGGAACGCAGTTCTCATGCTTCTGCGAAGCGATCTGCACCTTTACGTCGGCCTTTCCGCCATGCGAAGCGCTGTACACATGGTACAAAATCCATACTAGTCACTGCGAAGTCTACTAGTCTGCGAAGTCACAAATCACGGAAACTCAGCTGTGTGCCAGTCCAGAGACACTTGCGAGTACTTCCTTGCTTACACCGCCATAGACCTTCTAACTGAACTCGGGGAAGTACATGCACAACAACGTAACAGACACAATTTATGCCTGAGCAGGCGGGATGGGCCTAACATACAAAATGTGGGGGCCAAGACAAACGCAAAAGTAGTGATACCTTTTTCCTCGTCTTCTTTAGTACGATGTCGAGCGTGTCTCACGGTCGCCGGCTTTCGCTCAGAAGTGTTATACTACAGTGCCCATAGAATATCCTTGGCGGTGCTCTATGGTATGGTTATAAAAAACTAGAAGTGTAGTGGCAGGTGCTTTTCTGCAGCACTGCAACTGTAGCAGCGAGAAAGACCTATGTAAGTGCATGACAAAAAAACGCCTCTTCTGTGGTGGCCACCTTTAGGGACATTTGAGGTATTATTCATATAATCGGGACTTAAGTCAAAATTCTGAAGTCTCCCAGACAATTAGGGAGAGTTGGCAGGTGTGCACTGGTTTTGCGATCTTATGTTACGGTGTCCAAACGAGGTTCAATAAGGATCTATGTGGAATCCACAACATTTCCATATTCTTTTGCCTCTCATTGGTCTTGAATGAAGACGATTTGATTGATTGATATGTGGGGTTTAACGTCCCAAAACCACCATATGATTATGAGAGACGCCGTAGTGGAGGGCTCCGGAAATTTAGACCACCTGGGGTTCTTTAACGTGCACCCAAATCTGAGTACACGGGCCTACAACATTTCCGCCTCCATCGGAAATGCAGCCGCCGCAGCCGGGATTCGATCCCACGACATGCTGGTTAGCAGCCGAGTTGAATGAAGACGAGTAAGTTTTCCCATTGTCAGTAGATAAAATCATAACTGGAGCTGTTTCGGGACCTCGTCGCTTACCCCTCGCTCACTCATTCAAAAGTTCCCGCACACTAAACTCAGAGGCTTCCTGGCATTTTTCTTTTTGCTGCCGCTTTCCCAGGCCTAGCGTTCATTTCCATCTATGGCAGAAAGAGAATGTTCCATGGTCACCATCATCATCTGGTACCTCGCATGTGCACTTCAAGGATATCAGCGTCATCGTCATCGGGTATACACTCAAGCCTCGATATAACGAACCCAGATATAACGAAATATTGGTTATGACAAAGTAAATAAAAAATTGTCTTGCAATAAATATTGTGTTAGGAATAGACCTTTATAAGAACTTTTCTTAACAAACTTATTTTCATGTAAGAAGCGACTTTGTTATAATGAGGTTTGAGTGTAGTGGGTACCTTGCATGTGATATGCATGAGCTAATGCGCTTGCTCTTCATTGTCATCAGCATCTTCACCATAGTGGGACAACTAACAGGCCTAGACCATAAGATGCTTCACCCCTAAAAGGCAACATTCTGGTGAGTTAGGGTGAAGAGACAACTATTTCGTCATAGTACAGCTTGAGACGAGAGACATGGACAAGTTTGCAGCCGAAATAGTGTAGCTCTGTCAATAGCGTGATGGGCTCTACTCTAGACCCTAAGATGCTTCACCCCTAAAAGGCAACATTCTGGTGAGTTAGGGTGAAGAGACAACTATTTGGTCATAGTACAGCTTGAGACGAGAGGCATGGACAAGTTTGCAGCCGAAATAGTGTAGCTCTGTCAATAGCGTGATGGGCTCTACTAAGTAATTAATGGAGGAGGTTTGCTCAACAATGTAATATGGTATGAGGTATTTGGTAAAGAGTTTTATGGAGCAGCTAGGTGCAATAGTGGGTACCTTAAGCTATACCTAAGCACCAGGAAAAAAATATTGGTGCTGAACCGTCACCAGGTTGGCAGTATTGCTGCTGCTACTGGTCCTCAATAGAAAAGGAGCGGGCAAGTTCACAACATTCTCCAGCATGTTAGGTTGCTTTGGATGATCAGGTTCATATTGAAGGATGGTGTCAACTGTATGTGGAGGTTCTCGTCCATATAAAAAAAGAGTAGGGCGAAAATCCAGTAGTAGCCTGTGCTACAGTATTAAAAGCATAGCCGAAGAAAGGGAAACCTTTGTCCCAATTTCGATGATCAGAGGCGACATAAATTGATAGCACATTGCCAAGAGTACAGGCGAAGCGCTCTATCGTGCTGTTAGTTCGCGAACAGTAAGCTTTACTTGCACTCTGCACAACCCAGCATTCATCAAGTAACGCCTTTAAAGCGTCGGAAAGGAAGGTGCAGTCTCCAACGCTTAGAAGCTCATCAGGGGTACCATGTCACGGAACGAAATGTTCCAGCAGAAATATTGCAACATCATGGGCTGTGGCAGTCGACAGTGTGGCTGTTTCAGCATAGCCTCCCAGTTAGTCAATCGCAGTGATAATCCACCGGTCACCAGCTAGAGTTGATTGTAGCAGTCTGTATATGTCAATGCCAACATTATTATTGAATTGACTACGACAGCAAAAAGGTTGCGATGGATAGACTTGTCTGGGAGGTAACTTTCATCGTAGGCACTGAGCAAGCGAGCAAAATAACTTCCCCACATAGTTACGCACTTACAAATTAGAGTCAAAGCCTAGTGTAAGCCTTAAAGAGGGCTACATTTGCGCATTGTGGGTCTGCGCGAAAAGCGTTATATATAACAGCACAGAAATGGCGGGGTACTACAAGAAGCCACTTGCGACCGACAGAAAGGTAGTTGCATCAAAGGACATCCCAAATGCAGAAGTTGGAAGCCGGGCGGCAGAGAGCCAGGCTACCAACTTTTGAAGAGGTGACAGGATCAGAAAGGATGCTAAGGGCAATGATCCCGGGATTTGCTCGTCATTCTGATGTCATCTTGCGTAGGGTGAGTGAAGCAAGTGTAGACTCAAGGGCAGATAGGCAAGCCCATCCTCTGATACTGGGGAGTAAGAAAGGGTGTCAGCATCCATTTCGACCGCATTTGTTAATAACAAATAACGCGAATGTCATACTTAACTTGTGACGTTTGAGGGCCCAGCAAGCTAGTCATACAGAAGGATGACCAACAAATGGCAGTAGTGGTCAGTGACATCAAATGCATGATAGATAAGGGCGAAAGTTTCTGAAGGCCAAAATACAAAGGCTACACGCCCTTCTCGGTAACAGAGTAGTTAGCCTCGGCTTTTATAAGAAGTCGAATAGTGTAGGCGATGACATATTTACCAAGTCCTGCTTTTAGCGCAGCGCCAAGTCCAACACCCCTGGTATCAGTGTAAAACTTCAGAGCAGCAGCATCGATGTTGTAGAGGAAGGGCAATGAAGTTAGCAGGCAGCATTTTGGTGAAGGCAACGTCAACTGGTGACCAAACAGAAAGGTCCAAGTGACCACTAAGAAAGTCTGTCAACGGCCCACATATAGAGGTGAAACTTTGAATGAAGCATAGGAATTATGACGACAGGCCGACAAAATTACAAAGCTTCTTTAGGTTGTTTGGTTTCAGAAAATCGGCGACTGTGCAAAACTTGGCAGGGTCTGGACAAACGCTATCCAGTGATACGATATTTCATACGTTCTTATACATAGACGTCTTAAAAAATACTGGCACAAATTTTAAATAATTTCAGGTTGTCGCTTTAAATAAAAACACGGGTGTCAAGAACCCTAAAAAGAGCGTCATGGTACTTGGATAGTCACTGAATACATCTTTAATACTGCTATCTTAAAACAACGATTTCGGTTTCAGTATCGAGTGGTTGGTGGCTTCGCAGCAACGTGTCAAGAGGTGTCTGATGTCATGGGACGGCTGCACCTCACGGCATACTAGCAACAGCAGCCGGTTTACTGTCAGTCACATGTGGTTCATGTAAACAACGATGAGTGAATTACAACCCAGAGAGACTTGAAGCAATTTCTGCGATATAGGCTGCATGCAGAATGAAAATTTCTCTAACCCAGGGAACTATGTTGACTTGTCGTAATAATGTCCATTGCAGTAGGGCTCCTTTCGATGATACTGGATGACGAACTTTAATATCAATGTAAAATATTTTCGACGTGTTGTCTGGCTCCGGTGTGTGAAGAACGTTAATATTAATGGTGCAAGCCATGGAAACGGGTGAAAGCGGGCTTCAGTACTGTGGATCAGCTTTGGGAGCAGGAATAATGCAGTTTTGGAGCAGCTTTGGAGATGTAAAGAGGGCATTTTGGAGAGCTCTGGAGCAGCAAAAGTTGTGTTTTGAAGCACAAAATTTAGTTTTGGAGTAGATTTCTCGAGCCACACATCACTGTTAATTACCATTTTTTCTTTCTGGTAAACACAAAAAAATTCAGTGGTTTTTACTAAGCATGTGGTGCTGATCAAGTAACCAGACTTACCCAAAATGAGTATTCATTAAACCTTACATCATCAAAGGGGAAAGTACAGCAACTACAAAAAAAAAAACACAAGCGACCTTCTGGACAGCTACTAGACTTCAGACGAATGAAAAAATTTAATGTTAAAATGTTGCAATGCTCGAAATGTGATTAAAACACCGCATCCAACATGAACGGCAACTCAAGACTAGAGATGAGTTACTATATAATAAATGTTTTCTACACAAGTAAATGTAAATAAATGTATAAAGGTAAATAAATGTATAATAAATGTCTATAATAATAAATGTAAAAAAAACTTATGTTGCCGTCATTGAAGTGGCACAGCCAACATGAGAACCACGAGGGAATTTAGATGCACTCACTGCTCCATTGCTAGGCAATTGAGTGAATTTGTATTGTCTCGGATGATTTTTGCCATCATCGTCGCCGCCGTCATTCACGTGCAGTCGCCGACCGATTTTTCGGACCTGGCGGGGACCGAAAAAAAAGTCCGAAAAGTTGAACAGTCCGAAAAATTCGTTTTTGTCAGAAATATGAACTTTATATTGCATCAGGCAGGCTTAAGAAGGTCCATGATTCTGCCTTGCCTCATACTACGCTTGGGAGCAATTTGGTTCCGCCATATTTACGCCAAGGTGACATTGTTACCGCGGTGGCGATCTACGCTGCCGACAGTTGCGGGCGATCATTGTTGTTCTCATCCGAACTGCTCTCCGGCTGCGGCACAGCCTGGCAAAGAAGTTCTTCGCCTGTGGGCTCCGCGCACGAAATTGTCATCGTCCGCGCGAGCGAATATTTCATTGTGGCAGGCACATTCACTTCACTATTGCGCAGCCCCCCCCACCCCTCCCTGTGCGGTGCGATGACGACAGTGCTGACCACTACGGCTGACCGAAGACGAGAAATTGGTGCCATGCCGCTTTTCTTAAAGCAGGCACGGCCTCCGAAACCTCAAATATGACGTTTGCTTTCCAATCTTGGAGGCAGGAAAGCCATTTTAAAATTGAGCCACTGAGCTTAGTCAAGCCGTCAGAAAATTCAACATGGCGGCGTTCATACAGGTTCGTGGCGCAGTTCAAAACATGCGATTTAGTCCAAAAAATCCAACTTTGGGAGACGAATTCATCCCAAAAATTGGTTTAAAAAATGCATTAGCCTTATGGGAACCCTGACGGTACAATTTTGAAGTCCAAAATATCCAACAAGTCCGAATTTTTGGAGTCCATCCGAAAAGAAAAATCGGTCAACGACTATCTCTCTCTCTCTCTCTCTCTCTCTCTCTCTCTCTCTCTCTCTCTCTCTCTCTCTCTCTCTGTGTGTGCGCGCGCGTGTGTGTGTGTGTGTGTGTGCGCGTGTGTGTGTGTGTGCGTGTGTGTGTGCGCACGGGTGTGAGCGTGCGTGCGTGCGTGCATGCGTGTGTGTGTGTGTGTGTGTGTGTGTGTGTGTGTGTGTGTGTGTGTGTGTGTGTGTGTGTGTGTGTGTGTAGTGGGAAAGGATGCGCTAGCTTCCTCTTTCTGTGGAGCAAACATCACCTTTCGGTTGGGGTTGTCTGCACGTGCACTTATCTCATGAGCAAATGGATGGGGGGGGAGGGTGCTTTTGGTTGTTGCGCTATCGCGGTAATGAACAGCACGCGGCTTGTGCGCCCACAGCAGGCGGGAGCTTTTATGGGATGAGCTCTCAACACGAAAAATGGCGCCTTTGCCCTTTTGGCGAAAGTATGACTTCTTTTATTAATTAAGGTAGGAAATCTATGGACAATCGACGGGTTTTCTCCATTGTCGCCATGTTCCGCCTAAACTACAAGTTGGTATCAACCGCCACGCATCGTACGTTCGACCCGCGCGTAAAATTGCGCAAGCTGGGGTGATGAGCACTGCTCAAGCAGAGATTAAACGAGACGGACAATCTCCGTCGCTTGGGGTGCGCACGCGTCAGCATCTCACCGTATGCTAGAACTACCATTGAATGCTCAAGCAGAGAGGAAACACGCCACCCGTCCTGAACAATCATGAAAAGACGCAGGGGAAAGGTAGGTAGCTCGAGCAGCACCCGGGAACTTTGATTCTAACGAGGACGTGGTTGCGACAGCTGGCGCACGCGATATCGGCAAGCATCAGCGCACGGCTCGTAAAGCCTTCTACGTGGTGCGCTCTCAACGGGAAGAGATTGCGCGAGAAGAGAATTTCTCCCTGGAGCTTATGTACTTATTCTCTTACACCACAATTTTGTAGTTGTGAGAGTGTGGTGATATCAGATACAAAAGAGCTAGATGTCCGCTTTCATATTGTCACGGGGTCATGATGTCGACGAAGGCAGCAGCAGCTGTTTTCACGAGTGATCTATTTGGGATAACCTGTGCCCAGAAACTGAAACGTCACTATACAAGCAATACACGATGTAGACTTATAACAGCAAACACAAAGCGCCGGCCGTCGATAATTATGTGTATGGCATTTATGCGTATGCCATCGAAGATTCTAACGTTATCGCTAGCGGCCGCAAAGTTCAAAAAAAACTTTTATGTACACGTTGTGCGCGTAATCTCATTGAAAGGTTTTAAGATTATGTAATGATCCCCAGTCATTCAGGCGCGGTTTGCGCAAGGCAGCTTTACATGCGTATTGATGCGGTAACAAAAATAGAAAGAAAGGAGTGCGTGCGGCATCACCATTACAACATCACAAATTGTTGCTATTGCGGACATCGCTTCGCCGGTGACACTAATTTATTTAATTTTTTAGTTTATATGACAAAAGACTAGCCGCACCGTTGCCGACCAACCGCCGAGCACACCATGCGGCTAGTTTTTTGCAACACCACTGCCGTCTTTATAGTTTGCCTAACAGCTTTGTTGTTAAAACATATATAGAGTCGTATAATGAGGTATGCACACAAACGCCACATTAACAATAATTATGCATTGTGTTCACATGACACAAAGTTCATGCATGATCCGAAATACGACGTTTGATATGGGCACGGATTTTTATATGGATGCGGTTGCGTCTTTTGTGTAAGCAACACGTGTTGCTCGGCCGATGATAAAACTCTCGACTAAATTTGGCGTTGCGCGTGCAAATTGCCATTTAGGCGCGGCCTAGGTCAGATTGGTGCAGCATGGCGCACTTGGGGCAGCACTTACACCCCTGTGAAAATTAAAAATGTCCCTTTTGGGGTGCCTCAAAATAACATAAGTACTCCTTTAAAGGGGCTTATGACGATACAGCGATGGTGTCTGAATTTCCAGGCATGTCCGAAAAATCGGGCATTCGAAAATCAGCAGTTGAGTATCGCATCAAACAGATCATTATGTACCATATCGAATAGAACACAATCCGATTCATTATTCAAGCTTTCCAAATATATGCACACTCCTATTTTCTGGCTAGCCCGTACAGAACTCATCGGAATTGTTTTTACAATCTAGAAAACGCTCCTTCCATTACAAAAAGCAACGCACACAGGACACAAGTAACTGCTTAATCTGAATGCATTTCCAACCTTAGGGAGAGATGTGCAACCTACATCACAATTTTCAGATAATCAGTAATGTGATAAAGTATATCTATGCTCAATTGGACAGTGCGTGTGCGTGCATGTGCACATAAAAGTTGTTGGAAGTTGTTCGGTCATCCATATCGGCGCTGTTTCGTACATGCACAACTTCTTGTGCTGCAGTATTTTGCAGAGAAAGATATGTTTCAAGCCTGGACTACTGACCTGCTTGAGTGATTCCAGCTCTTCCATCTTGGCCAACAGCTTGTCCTTGTATCCATTACAGTCATCGAGCAGGGATTGAGTCAACTCGTGCTTGTCCTTGAGCTTCCTTTTCAGCTCTTTTTTCTCTGCAATAACAAACTTCTTTCAAGTAACCTCAGTGGGGGAATCTCCTGTAACAGTGCAGATGTTATTCACATGGCACACTTAGCCTCGAAAGCAGGTATGAAACACAATAGGCAAAAATTGCTGGATCAGCTTGGAGAAAAAAAGTCGGCAATTTGTGCTCCGAACTGCATACAGTACAACAAAAATGCAGCGAAGCACCACTCCAGTATGCACACTAACAATGTTTTATTGATATTCTGCACATCAATTGAATCAATTGAGATTCTGCACATTTCTATATTATCTGATTGATAGCATGAATTGTGCAACAGGTTGTGCAGCAGGCTATGATGACATTAAACCTATACCAATAAAATATGTCGCCAATGTTATATGCCCTGCGGTGACACATATTACTAACTTGACTTTTGCTACCGGCATGTTTCCTGATGAATTAAAAATAGCTCGCATGTGCCCGGTTTTAAAGGGTGGCAATAACCGAGAAATTGCAAATTATCGACCAATATCGGTACTACCGATTCGGTCAAAAGTTTTTGAGAGTGCTATTAATATTAGATTACAAAAATTTTTTGCGAAGTACAATGTCATAAGTGATGCCAAATTTGGCTTTCAAAAATGCAAATCTAGCGAGCTTGCATTACTTAATATAAAAAATTAGATACTAAGCAATCTTGAGAAAAAACTATATACGCTCAGACTTTTTGTTGATTTTCGTAAAGCGTTCGACACCCTGCACCATAGTGTTCTTTTAGAAAAGCTTAATAACTACGGTGTGCGTGGGGTTGGTAATAAATTACTATGGAATTACTTAACAGAGCACTATCAGTATGTTGCTATCAATCAAGAGATATCTCCACGTGCCAATGTTAACACAGGTGCACCGCAAGGATCGATACTTGGCCCTCTCTTGTTTATAGTTTATGTTAACGACTTATGTGATATTCCGGGTTCTCCTAAATTAATCATGTATGCTGACGACACCAATATTTATTTTTTTTTTGCTGGTTACTCAATCCCTGAACTTCAAAGTACTGTGAACACATATTTAAATAAGTTGTCTTGCTGGTTTAAACTTAGGAAGTTGCGACTAAATGCGAGTGAAACTAAATTTGTGTTGTTTGCGCCTATCAACAAGCCACGAAACATTAGTATAAATGTCTCCTTTGAGAGCCAGCCTTTAGAACAAGTAAGGGTACAAAAATTCTTAGGCGTGTGGTTCCAGGAAGACCTTTCTTGGAATGAACAAATAAATAAATTAGTAACAAACTTAAGTAGAAGCATTGGATCTATATACAGACTATTTCTACCATTACCCTTTTGGCTAAAGAAAGCGTTCTACTCTGTTCTACTCCAGGCTAAGTTATTGCGTCTTGTGTTGGGGAACGACAGCACAGAACTATAGGACGTTACTCACGTTACAGAAAAAAGTACAACTAATCGACGGGTACTACGGTCACCCACAAGATTTTAGCAGACTTCCGTTATTTTGGAAATATTTCTTATTACAAGCAAACCAAATATATTACTACAAGTTAACAAGTTACTTTTGTACATAAACAATAAACTATACCCCATGTTTGATTCTTCTCGGTGTGTTGAGTACTGTCTCCGTACACCTGGCATAAGAACACCGAGAACTAGGACCACCTATGGTCAGCAACATACTAACTATCAAATACCCAGTCTCCTCAACAAACTTGAAAATTTTGTTGACCCAAATAAAAAAAATTCCAAAAATACATTCAGAAAATTCTCCTTCATAATTGCATTGAATATTTATTTATTTATTTCAGAAGTACTCCCAGCCTCATACATGAGGCCTTAGGCAGGGGTGGGTGATACAAAAAAGGAAACAAATATGAAGATACAACAGGAAAGGAAACACGTCACGTAGAGCTACACCATCAAGAACTAGTGCATCAAAGCAAAAAGCCAGTACTTACACAATTGTAGTGGTTTACGCGTACACGTACCAAAAAAAAAAACTGATGACAAACATCTGCTCATACAGAACTAAGAAACAAACATCATATAACAATTCAAAAATCGGCAACATTTCAAAAATACAATGCATTGATATGAAAAAGTGATAGGAAGTGGAATATAACTGGAAGCCTGTTCAGGATGCGCGGTGGAATAATAGAGGGTGAAGCGCAAAGAAAGATCAAAGTCAAGTGGGTTGCTGGTCTAAGTTTTCCCATGAACGACTGAGCGGTTTCGCAGTTCAGCAGATCGGCAGAAAGAGCATTCCAATTAGTGACAGTACGCGTAAAAAAATGAGCTTTTAAAGGCTTTTGTTTGACAGGAATATTCCTTCAGTTTTTTTGGATGCTTGGAACGAGTTGATCGGCGGTGAACCGTTTTTATGTACGCGTGCTTGTCTATGCGTAGCTTGTCGTGGTAAAGTAGAAACATGTACTTTAATCGATCGTGTTGCCGTCTTGCCTGCTTCCAAGTCAGCTTTTTTTAACAGTTCACTGGGCGACGTAAGAGCACTGTAGCGATTATATACAAATCGGATTGCTTTTCTTTGAATCATTTCAAGTGTTTTAATATTTACTTGGCTATGAGGGTCCCAAACCACAGATGAGTACTCGAGGATCGGGCGGATAATAAAAGTTTTATACGCAATTAATTTTAATTTTGAGGTAGATTTGCGCAAAGACCGTCTTAGAAGTGCTAGTTTCTGTAAAGCTTTCTTTTCAATGTAGGCAGCGTGCTCATTCCACTTAAATTCTGCACTTCATACAACCCCCAAATATTTATAAGTTTTAACAAACGATAGTTTTTGACCATTGATGGAATATGAGTGTTTCAAAGGAAGCCGCTTGCGCGTAACGGTCATAGCTACCGTTTTCTTTTCATTAATCTTCATTTGCCACACTGCACACCAAGAAGATATTTTTGTTAACGCTGCATTTAAAAGAACCTGGTCGTCTGCACTACGTATTTCCTGATAAAGAATGCAATCATCTGCAAATAACTTAATAGAAACCGGGATATCATTGGCAATGTCGTCTATAAAATTTTAAAAAAGAAGTGGCCCAAGCACAGAACCCTGAGAGATTCCCGATTTCACCGGTCGTGAATCAGACTGGACGTTATCTATAGAAACTATTTGATTTCGATAAGAAAGGCAGGCCTCAATCCATGAAGTTAATGTACGGTTTTTTAGTATAAATTTGAGTTTTGCGAGAAGTTTTGGATGCGACACGCGATCAAATGCTTTTTCGAAGTCTAGGAAAATCATGTCAATCTGGCCTTGCCTATCTAGAATCACTGCAATGTCATGAACGGTTTCCAACAGTTGTGTGACGGTTGAGAATCCTTTTCGAAAGCCGTGTTGTCGGTCATTGATTAAATTATTTTCCTCGAGAAAAACTGAGAGGTGCTTGAATATAATATGTTCTAATACCTTCGCACATGAGCAAAACAAGAAAATCGGTCTATAGGCGGAGACGAGAGAAGTGTTAGGTGATTTGGGTATAGGGATAATTTTTCCGAATTTCCAGTCATCTGGAAGCGCGTGCTGTGACAGTGACTTCTGAAAAAGGATGCACAAAAACTTCGAGCACCATTCAGCATACCTCACAAGGAACGCGTTAGGTATGCTATCAATACCAGGCGTCTTTTTGGGATCTATGTTAAGAAGCAGAGACAAGATTCCTTCCTCAGATATTGCAAGGACGCTTATTGGTGGAATATCATGAAGCGTTGTTGAACATGGCCTTCTCCCATCGTCATCAGTAAACACCGAACAAAAAAACGTGTTAAATTATTCTGCAATAGTTTATTAGTTACGATAGTCCCATTTACACATATATTATGAAAGCGCTTCTTGTTTGGGGCAAAATGCTGCCAGAATTTTGCTGGGAATGACAGCAAGAAGTTTTCTAAAGTGACGTTATAGTACTGATCTTTTGCTTCCTTGATACTGTCTTTTAATTCTTTACGCACGTTTTTGACTTTAAGCATGGTCGACGGAGTGGGGTTCTGACGATGCTGTTTTCTTATCCTGTTTGCCTTTCGCCCCAAACGAACAACTGGCATAGTAATCCATGGGCTAACATTTTTTATTATTTTCACTTTTTCTGGCACAAAGTCACGAACGCACTGCAACACAAGGTTTTTGAAGAAACACCAAAGGTTGTTAACAGTACAAGTACTACATTCAGAAAGTAAAGTGAATGGAGAAAAATGTAAGTCTAATGTGTCCAGTATTTCTACGTCTTTTGCGCGCGAGAAGACAGACACCACGCGTTCTTCCCTCTTGCCTTTTGGAACGTCATTAAGATTAATGCACATGTAAACCAATTTGTGACTGGATATTCCATCAAGCACATTGGTGTCTGCCACATGACACAGCATGCTGTTGCTAACGAAAAGATCCAGAGTTGTAGCAGTAGCATTCTGTACGCGGGTTGGTTACTTAACTAGTTGAGTTAAATCATGAAAAATGACTATATCGACTAAACGTTTCGCTGCATTTGAAGACGGTACAGGAAAATCAGTATCCCATATAACTGAAGGAACGTTGAAATCACCGCCAACTATTATATTACTAGAGCAACTGTGGACCATGCAAAGAAATTCATTAAGCTTATCAAATAATGCTTCGTCTGTGCCTGGGGGGCGGTAAAAAGCGCCGACTATGAACTTAAGATCGCCTGTGTCTACTTTCACAATTACGCATTCAAGATCTGGTATATTGGCTAATCTTTCAACTTGTAAGGTTTCCTTAAATATGATTGCAACTCCGCCACCTCGACTACTCCTATTTTGCGATAGATGCGGTAACCCTGGGGCGTGATCTCATCGTCACCAACGTCAGTGTGAAGCCAGGTTTCAGTAATTATCAAAAGATGAGGGTGATACGTTAACACAACACTGTCTAAATCATCGTTTTTTGCTAGAATACTACGGGCGTTAATATTTAGGCATTGAAAAAGTCCCCCGTTCTTGTGGTTTCATTCGTTGCGAGTTGCTCTGGTAAGCGGTCTGCTCGCAGAGACCATTCCACGCTAAACTTCATCTAATGTTAGCAATCGATTGTCAATCTTAATTTTGTCATGTACAAGTTTAACCTTTGTGCCCGATTCCCTAATATCTGAAGTGCTGTTTCATAGAAACTTCCTGACGTGCCGAGTGCTTGCAGAGAAATCCTCCGAGACTGAGATTCCCTTCCCTTTTAATTTGAAGCAACTGTTGAGAACGTTAACTTTTTCCCGGTAGTCGAAAAACTTCACGATCACTGGCCGATTTTTACCATGCTGCTTTCGCCCTAGCCTATGAGTTCGCTCGACTGAGTTTACGTTCACGTCTAAAGCATGCCTCAACCCATTGCAGACTACGCTATCCATGAGGTCGTGAGAGGCGTCATCATTCTTTTCCGGTATGCCGAACACGACAAGGTTTTTACGCCTGCTTCTGTCCTCTCAATCAATGAGCTTATGTTCCAAGTCTTGAACCATATGTTCCAGGCTGCGAAGTTTATCGCTGAATCCTTTAATTATCTCAGAAGTTTCCTCCACAGTTTTTCATTTCAGCTCGATATCATCAAGCCTTTTTTGAATGTTGTTTTGACCTTCAATCAACTGTGACAACAATCAACTGTGACTTTATCATTGTTTGCTCAGTGTGGTAGATCAAAATGCTAGTTTTATTGAAACAGCAGTGTTCATGTTTATTGTGCATGATTTAAATGATCTTAAATGGCTTATGTTTAATATAATAATAAATATGTCTAATATAATATTTCAATTAGTTATTACTTTATGTGTACTAATTGTTAACTGTATAGTTTCAATGCTGTTATTTGCTTTTGAAATGTATATGTTTGCAAATGTGTTTTTGATCTCACTTATTTTACATATTGTGATAATGATGTTTTTCTTTAATGGTATTTTGTCTTTTGTTATGTACAGGAAAATAAATAAACCTCAAACCTCAATATGGTCCACTGTGGAGTAGCCTGTACGAAATCCTGCTTGGTCCTTTAGTTGATTAAACTCAAATGTTTGCTGAATTCTATTACCTATTATTTTTTTTAATTAAAGACTTAATGTCTACTTTTTCATGAACTAACGTGATGTAGGCGTTCTTCCCAGATTCTGGTCCCCTTTTGGTCAAGAGACCCTTTGTATATAAGGTGGCCAGTTTTTCTAACACAATTTATCCGCCATCTTTCAGAAGGTTCATTTTAACCTTATCCTCACCAGCGGCTTTGGCTCTTTGCCTTCCTTCTAGAGCTTTCCTTACTTCCCCTGCAGGAATGCAATGGCAGATATAGAATTTGAAGCAATTTTAGAAGCAACAGAATCTTACTTTTGGAGCACAAAAATACTAATTTGGAGCAGGTTACAGGACATAAAACATCTACTTTTTATCCCAAAAGACCAAATTTAGAGCAAAGAAGGCTTACATATAGAAAAAAAAGTATGTTAAGCCATTTAAGATCACCTAAATCATGCACAGTAAACATGAACACTGCTGTTTCAATAAAACTAGCATTTTGAGCTACCACACTGAGCAAACAATGATAAAGTCCACATTAGCACTTGCTGCGTCTGTCCAATCCTGTGACAGAATCCATGAATTAAAATGTAGATCTGCTAAGCTGGTGACCTTGAAATTCAAGGAATTCGTGAAACTGCGGAGTAGGGGCAGTGAAAAGAAAAAACTTGCGCAGTTTTTTTTATTTTTAAGGCGGCAGAAGTGTCATACACTGCTCCAAATGACTGCCAGTAAATTTTTCAGACATCAGCGATTATACTAGTGCTCGCAATTATGCAGTAGTATACACACATGAGTAATTGAACAAAATTTGCTGTTCCGTGAGTAGCGCTGACAGCCCCTTCCAAATCATAGTACACTTTTCCGCAGGAAACGGTGTATTACAGCGAAGGTGGTTCAAGCAGCGTTCTGCACGGGTTAGAACAAGGCCAATAAACTGTTTACCACCGCTACCCCCCTTTCTTTTTCGATGGGGATTAGGTTTAGGGCACAACAGTCCGGCGTTAGCATCACATATCGCCGTATCGCCTGGACGACGCAACTACCGCAACTAGATAGAAAAATGTATGTGCCATTGTTATGACGACGTCGCCGGCAACGCCGGCGTTCGCAACCCGTCGACTCTGTTCACGTGCGGAAAACGCGGTATGCGCTCCCTGCTCTAGTTGCTAACATGCCATAGCCACTTTAGATGACCAGGAAGTTCATATCTCCCGCAAAGCGTTCGTGGCTACGGATACGCATTTTTGTCTCTCACTGATAGGTACCCGTTGAGATTAGCGGACCGATGGGCACACGGCTTTGTTACTTTATCTGGTCGATCGCGTCTCGCGAGTGCCCTCACCTAATGGGATTAAGGTCAGCGTGGTTACGTTACCGTGGTTTAAAGGAGCCCCAACATCAAATTTCAAGATCGAGATTTGCCCATCATTCGCTTGGTATGCATAGGTCTTCTTGGCCAAATTTGTATGGCATCCGTCAAGAGGAAGTTATTTTAATTCGATGTCAAACAGTGTAGAAAAGCTAAGGAGAAAAAACAGAAAATAGAATGCCCTGCGACATCGACAATTGTGCTACGTGCTCGGTGTCATACATTCCACAAATACCATCCCGAGTGACGATACCCTGGTAACAATGACGTCGACGATCTGAGTGTGTTTAGAGCCGACTTCCGGCCATGCCCTCACTAATGGCTCTCCTTGCTGTGTGGAAGCATGCGTGGAATTTATTGTGTCGCATAGACTGATTTGACAGGTGCTCCAGAGTGCGAGTACGATCATTCAGAGTGACAACACTTGCCATAATGTCGGGGAACCGCTGCGCAGTGAGAACTTACTTTGTCGAGGCGCGGAAAAAGCAGAAATTGCGTGGAGTTTCATGCCTTTCCAAGCCACAAACCTCAACGCAGCCAGTGGGTTGACTTCGTACGCGCCGATGGACAGAGGTACTGGACGCCTAAGAACAGCCACCTTTGCTCGCTTCACATTGCGCTGAGCTGCTACTGGGTAAATCTTGTGTTGGAGAACGACTTGGGTTTCACTGGGCAGTACGAGGCCCCTTCTCGTGGCTGGGGCTAAAGGAGAGGGGAAGAACGAGTTGGCGCTACTTAACCTAGCCAACGGAAAACGCATGGAGGGGCTTTAGTCTGCATCATCAGAGACACAGCTGGACTGACTGCCAGAAATTGAAATTACCCCAGAAGGAATATTCCTACTCATTAACAATCTTAAAGTTTCATCCTCGGCGGGCTGCGACAGTATTAACAGTAAATTACTAAAAAATACCGTTTCTGTCTCAAGCCAAATACTTTGCCTAATCTTCACACAATCATTACAAACAGGAAACGTCCCAGACGATTGGAAGAAAGCTCAGGTTATTCCCATCTTTAAATCAGGCAACCGCGCAATCCCAGCTAACTACCGACCTATTTCCTTAACCAGCATCCCATCTAAAATGCTCGAACATATCATAGCTTCAAACCTAATGACATATCTGGAATCCATCAAATTTTTCTTCGATTACCAACATGGTTTCCGGAAACAACTATCATGCGAAACACAACTGGCCGAATTCACACATGATATTCTTCACTTCATGGATGAAAATCTTCAAACTGACGCCATATTTTTAGATTTCTCTAAAGCATTCGACCGTGTTCCTCATAACCTCTTACTCTCTAAACTATGCAACCTTGGAATCCCTCCCAACATAATTTTCTGGATAGAAAATTTTCTAAAAAACCGTAAGCAGTTCACCAGCGCTAATGACCACGACTCACCTCTTTCCGACGTAACGTCCGGCGTCCCCCAAGGTGCCTGTCTCTCCCCGCTCCTTTTTCTAATATACATAAATGACTTACCCACCAATGTGCTAACCAAATTAAGACTTTTTGCCGATGACTGCGTTTTATACTCTCCAATCTGTACACCAGACGACAGCATTAAACTTCAACATGATTTAAATTTAATTGTAACTTGGTGTGATAAGTCACTAATGCCGTTAAACCTAACTAAGTGTAAAATTATGTCATTCACCCGCAAAAAGAGCCCAGAAAAATTTACCTATAGCATAAAGTCTGTTCCCATTAGCCCTACCCTATCATACAAATACCTAGGAGTGCATCTGTCATCGTCGCTATCCTGGTCAACCCATATTCAAATAATCTGTTCAGAAGCTTCACGCACTCTCGGATACCTGCGCCGCAACCTAAAATTAGCCTCACCAGACATTAAAAAATTAGCTTATGAAACGTACGTCCGACCGAAACTAGAATATGCTTGCTCAATTTGGCAACCCTCACAAACATATCTAACTAACGATTTAGAAAGGATTCAGAACCGCGCTGCCCGTTTTATTTACTCCCAATACTCTAACGATATCAGCGTTACTGCACTAAAAGAATCATTGAAACTGCCGTCCCTCGAATCTCGTCGTATCATTTCTCGATTGTGTCTGATGCATGCTTTCTATTATCACCCTCATTCACGGCACGTCCTCCTTCAACCATCACACAGAACTTCATCCCGCATAAACCACAGTCACCCTATCGCACCAATAAATGGACACACTTCTGCAATGATTACTTCCTTCTTTCCCAATGGGATAACACTGTGGAATAAACTACCTGATAATATAGTCACGTGTAATAACCGCCAAATTTTCCGCAGTAAGCTAAAATGTCACATGTCGCAATCTAACTGAATGTGCTGTTTTCCCTGCCAATGTTTAAATACTTTTTTTTAACTAATGTATAAACTGTCGTCACTTTTCTCTGGAAGCTTACCTTTGTACCATTACTTTTTTATTTGCATTTGGTAATATTGGCGTTTTACTTTGCATATTGTACCTTTTTTTTTTTTTTTTTTTGAATGTTTACGTTTTGGAACCCTTCGAGTTTTGTTGAGTTGTTCGACATACCTTGTACGCCGCCCCCCCTTATGTAATGCCTCCGGGCCTTTAAGGTGGAATAAATGAAATGAAATGAAACGTGTGCTCCGAGCAGACGAAATGACAGTGTGTGTGACGTCACCATTTTTTGTGAAAGCAGCATCAGCTGTACAGCGGCCTCGAGGTAGCGCTGACAGCAAATTTGGTGGGCTTTTGACCCATTTTAAATCACGTTCGATAGCAGATATATTAATCAATATTACAGATATTCATTCGTACCTCAGATGCATTTTAGGTCGCGAATCACTACTAGGGGGTCGATAGCTACTCGTTCGCGCAAAAATCTTGACACGAGTAAATTTGATGTCAGTGCTCCTTTAAGGGGAGATGCTACTCGAAGACACTTTGTTTTTAATATTCACCCTAGAGCAATAAAACTTGAGCTGTCTATGGAACTTTTTATGCTGATTTCAAATATATAATTAGTTTTCTTACAAGTTGCATACTTGTAGCTCGTCAACATGACAAAGTGATAACCTTAACCCTTTTGCCCGCCTCTTTTCATCCCTGAACTTCCGTAATTTTTTACCATTCATAGTTCATAATGTTTGAAATAAAGTGTAGAATGCAAATAACTAATTAGGAAGCACATACAAAATATGTAATAGGTGTGAAAAATAATAGACGTAAAAAGTCCATATTTCACCTACCCTAAAAAAGGTTCACATACAATGTTTTTATTATGCAATAAATTATTGAATTTTAAGCTAGATGATTGCATTTGTCATACTTTGGAAAATATTTGGGCAAAATTTCATTCAGATCCGAGCACTAGAAGTGCTCGAAAAAGGAGGGGCACATTGAAAAAAATGGCAAAATTTGTGTTTTGAGAAAAACAAGTTTTAAAGTTAAAATTGAGTTCTTATTTATGATAGATATCATTAAATCTGATGAAATTTGACAACCAAAGAGAACAATCTTTCTTGTAGTGGCCACTGCCACTAAAATATGCCAGCGCCATTAGTTTGTCCCTCTCCGCTTTTTCGAGCCAACTCCTTACAGACATTTCGCTCACAGACAGGGCCATGAAACGCTTGCCAAACTTCCGCTCTATCTGGCAGAGCCTTGTGCCAACTGCAAGCTAGGAAGAAGTTCGACAGGACTGCGAAATTGAGTTTTTATTTACGAGAGATATCATTAAATCTGATGAAATTTAACAACCAAAAAGAACAATCTTTCTTGTAATGGCCACTGCCACTAAAATACGCCAGCACCATGAGTTTGTCCCTCTCCGCTTTTTGGAGCCGACTCCTTACAGACATTTCGCTCACAGACAGAGCCATGAAACGCTTTCCAAACTTCCGCTCCATCTGGCAGAGCCTTGTGCCAACTGCAAGCTAGGAAGAAGTTCGACAGGACTGCGAAATCCAAACTAAGTCCAGTGTCATGTAAGTCCAGTCCAGTGTCACTAACAAGTAACACGCAGGTATCGTTGAATTTTAGTTCATCTGTAGACTCTGCGGCCACGTAAAAGGGGTAATACCATGTTAAACGCGAGAGGCTGCATAGGTGGGGCCAACTGGAGGCGCAAAAGAGAACCTAGCAAGCAGGAAACTTATTCTAGTTTGCCGATGATGCTCATTCGTGATAGCTATATTGCATTGACCCGTCTGCGTATGCCTGAATGTTTTGCACCCCAAAACACACCAATATAACTAACTGAGACACACGAGCGAACATGGCTGAAGCGTGCATTCTCGGGCACCTCTAGAGTGCTGCTTTGAACGGCGTCCATATCAGAATCACTGTTCTGCAAAAGGTCGATCGAATAAAAAATAATTGGCGACATCACGAATCGCGGAGATTCCAAGCTCCATACTGTCGTATTCAACCCAAGTCGACACTTTGTACGGCGACGACAGCAATGCAGGTGACAAGGCATGACTGAAGGTGTCCGCCTAGCAGACAAAATGTTTGTGGTGCTGCTGAGCCTGACGCCACTCTTTTCTGTGGAGAAGTGGTCAGCAGTGGCGTGATCTGGACGTGACCGCGACGTAGCGCCACTGCTGGTGCTCCCAGCGCTAATAATGGCGGGATTGCTGGCCGTTTTGAATAGTGCTAGATACTAGCGGTATCAATCAATAAACGTGATAGTTATTCATCCGTCAGTTGCGTTTTAGGTCGCAAATCACTGCTACAGGGTCTATAGCTACTCGCTGACGCAAAAATCTTAGCATGAGTAAATTTGATGTCAGTGCTCCTTTAAGGTTAGAGTCTGCGCGCTTGGATTGATCGATGACTCAAACTGCAGGCGGGTAACGTACAAGGCTTCTATTTCTCGCTTAAATTAGGGCAACTGAGAAAATTTTGAGGCTGGCCGGGCATTTTGATGCACCGTAGCGCAATTTCAGCAAATTTCATGGTTTTGGCACAGCTCAATGCAGAAATAGGGAATTGTATCGAATTGGCGCAATTGGCAAAGCTGTTGCTCCCCTATCCATTGTCGTTACTGGTAGGATGCCCAATTTTCTGAGCTACTATTGCTTCGTACGATATCATCCTGGTTGTTTTGCCTTCAGTACGGCTCTCTGTAGAACTCCTCCACCACCTCAACTATCCAACCTATATTGGTTATGACATTGCCTTCCTTGTCTTTTACTGCAGACATGTAATTTTTGCCTATGAACAAGTTTGCCTTCGCAGTTTTTAGGCTTCTGCTGCTTTTTACAGCCTGCTCGATTCTTTCTATGCTATATTTTCTAATGCCGGCTACTTTACGCCTATTGATTAACTTCGAAAGCTCCACTAGTTCAATCTTTCTCGATAGCATTTGAGGCTTCCATGGTTTGTCGTCTCTCATGAGAATTTTCGTCTCATGAGATTTTTCGTCTCCTGAGATAATTTACTAGCGTCCTGTTTAGTGACTGTATCTCCGACTTCCATTACTAGCACTGAATTACAAGCTGTTGCATTTGTGCATTACAAGCGGGTGCATACAATTTCAAGACGAAAGTCTTTCATGAACGTTGCAGGAGTCAAAGGGCCTTGCCAGAATCTGCAAGATTAGGCAACACTTCCCAACATCTGTTGAGGCTGCGGTGTTAACGTGAAGGGTGCGAGAAATATAGATGACACCACCCATAATCTGCGACGTCGTCGTGATGCCACAGATCACCAAAATTTGTAAAAGCAGCTACATGAAACTTTGCACAATAACTTCACATTATGGCAATTTTCAACATGAAATATTGCACCTTCTGAACACTAAATTACCGCGTGTTTAAAGCCTAGCACAGCTGCTGGCCAACCATTCATATGCCAAGCATGTAGAAACAATGCCTTTGGCCCCTGTGTGATTATTTGGTTCTCTCATTCACGTAGCAAAAACCACAACCAAGGAGCCTTTATGACGAACCTAGCTTGCTCTGAATGCAAAGACTTACTGCGTAAGGTTAGAAGATGTTTAAGCTCAAACGTCGGCTCCAATGCCACCACATGCTGTGTTTTACTGCATAAAATATTACACGAACAATACAGGCACTTTTTTTGCTTGTGCATCTTAGCAAGTGCAACGGAACAGACACAAAAGAGACGTGTAAACAGGACGAGTGCTAGACATCAACTGAATGCTCACCGACGTGAAAAATGTGCTCTGTATCGAACACATTTTTGCCCTCCCCATCAATGTGAGTTTCAGCATGAAGATATGCTATGTCTGAGTATAAAAGAGCACAGCCACAGGTTGTAGCTCAAGAGGTGAGAAAGCGCACAGGCCATTTATCATCATGGGTTGCTCCGGTGGGAACAGTGAAGATAGCTCCTACCTTTGTACATTCTGTCCTCTCGCCACACAGTTCACGATGAAGCAATAGCGAGCACGCAGGTCACTTCACCTGCCGTGGAGTTGTGCTTCCTTACCCCAGCGTTTTGTTGAGTTACTTCATAATAGGATGCTAAATAAATTTCAATACGCTGCTACCACATTTATTCCTTAATCCTTGTAGCAAGATTGTAATTTTCTTTTGTCATCTCACGATAAATTTGCCATTATCTTATGCAACAATTTTTTCTCTTTGTTTCAACTTGAAAATTTTACTGTACGAGTGTTTATTGTATTTGTTCATGCCAGTCGGGATCTAGGTAATATTATGGCTATAGAGACTATGACAGCTTCTACAAAAGATTAGTGGTTGCTAAAGTAACAGTAGAAATTATTAAGGATCACTAGCTCCATGTTCTTTCTTTGTTTTTTTTTTGTTTTTTGTTTGTTTTTTTTTTTTCTGATTTAACACGAGGTCCAGATTCAGTCATGGAAGAACACCATGACAGTGATGAGTTTTAGAATAGGTTATCGATTGTGGCAGTAAAGCTAGTTTGCATTTTGCCTCTTTACTGGCTAACCAGGAACTCTCTAATTTCGGTATTGTATAAGGGTATTTTTCTGTTGTAAATAAAACATTTTGTCTCTCTTTCAAAGAGATGCTGGACTGTCTTGCCCATATTGAACAGCTGCCACACACAGGAGGAGCCACCCACAGGAAGCCATAAAATATTGCTGAACACATCTTAGTGAAGCCAACAAACAATGCCACCAAGGAAGACGTGAGGGATATTATTCGTAGTTTTTTACTATGAAGTAGTACTAATGACATAAATAGAAAGGAATCAAAGTGAACAAAAAAACAAAGGCTGTCAGCAAGGTCTAAACCTAAATCCAAGAAATTACTGGCAAGTTGTCAGCTCCTACAAAAGCTCACATGCTACATGAGCTGTTTCCCATTTGCCGTCATGACTATAATGGCAGTGGCTAATCCGCTACGAAATACACGCACGTAAATACCCATTAAATTAAAAAAGTGAGCGATTGCTCGACAGGTACAGTGCCTGAAGCGTTATATGTGCTAGGCTTGGTGCCAACTGACATCGTTTCTTTTTGTTAACTAAATTTATTTCTTTTTCACCATATTTCCTATGCTAAAGTTAAAAACAATACCAAATAGTGAGTCACTCTACCCGTAAAGTTGGATGATCTGTAAACTTATTTAGCATGACATAGAGGTCACAGAATTTCCAATGATAGCCAATCACAAACCTTGTAACTAACTCTTAAATGTCTGTCCAGAAAGTTCCCTTTGAACATAGCATGTGCTCCATTTAAGTTTTTCATTTGAGCCGCATACTGCTTGCGTCTTATTTCCGCATTCTCTGTCTTATGACATCCGTTATTTTGTCTGCCATACCACTTGAGCTTTGGGTGTTGTGCAAGATCTTAAAGTGGCCCAGCAACTCTTTCCCATGTAATACTCGAATGACTTCAGTGAAAGAGCTTAGTGCCTCACAAATGGACTGCCGTAAAAATTTTGAGTATCCGTCGAGTGCAAGCGGAGTTAGAAAGTTTTGCCCCATGCTTTAAGCACATCCTCTCTCCTTTAGTACCAGTCAGCACATTGAAAGCTGAGGGGGGGGGGGGCAACAGGAAGATGCGTCTACTTGTCAGCACGCATCATGACCTCGAGCATTTTCTTCTTTTTTTCTAATACATGGCTTTCAGTGCAATTCCGCGCATTGCACAAAGGCCCGTGGCAGCATCCTGCTGCAGCCATGGTGACTTGAGCTGCTTGCACTGCTCAAGTAAGCCAACAGCTGTGGACTTTGAATTCATGATGCAGTCATTACGATTTACAGTATCATTTGTTGATAGAAGAGGGAACAATTTCTAGCTGACCGAGAATTAATTGTAAAATGCAGGTCGCATCCTGGGCTCGCATGTTCTCAGGAGCCTTGACTACCGATTGGCCCCATTTTCTAACCATGGTGGAAAAGTGTTGCAGAGCTCCATCAAGTGGTGTTTGCGGCCCGCACATTCACTTGTTCAATTGAAGCGTACGTGCAGAGAGCAGTGGGGTTTACCCTATCCGAGTGGCACATTGTTGACGTGCAGTAAAAATACACAGATCCTCAGCCATATGTAGATTCACTGTAATAAAATCCCATCTGCCTTCCTTGGCTTCACTGTCAGCAGGATTCATTATGTAGTCTCTCACAAAGAAACGAGCCCTTCATCCACTCCCAAAGTACTGTAGAAACATTATACCTTCCTCAATCTGCTGGGCCCGCACGATCTGGCGGCTGCAAGAATAAAAAAATGGTGTTAGGCTTCCACAACAACCAAAATTCATTTTTACACTTACCTCCCTTCGATGAGCTTCGCTTTAAATGCTTTGTATTTCTGTTGTGGGAATAGAAAAAGGTAAACAGTTAAACATTATGCATATTTTTCAAGGACTCTTGGCAATTCCGGCAATGTCAAAAACAGTGGTTTACAATAAGGTTGCAGCAAAGAAAATTCCTCAAGGAGGCAGCATTGCTAAAGTTTAATATATATTAGTGACAACCATGCCTCAAGATGACCCATCATGCAACAGCCAATGCTCTGGCTACAATGACACAAAAAATTAAGTTTTACTATATGGTTTGCAGCAACAGAACACAGTATCATCACTCAACATCAAAGCCAGCTGCTAAATACACCTTTCAACATGGCCATGTTTACAACCTGACTCCAAGATCAGCCTTTATCCAGGCTTTGGATGTTTCACTTTTCCAGCTAGACACAGTAAGTACACAAACCATCATTAACCCTACGAAGATAAGCTCACACATTTCCTTATCAAGGATTCAATCAACCACAGGGAAATGAATGCGAGATATCGTTGAAATGCAGACAGCAAAGCAAAATATTTGGATGCATGTTCATCGAAACATTCAGTGCTGAAGGTTTTTCAAGCATTTCATCCCCTGCTTGCCATAGTGTATGCGAGGGGTCTTAAACACGGTCAGGCCACATGTGGCCCACAGACGTTTCAATAGCGGCCCACGACCTCACTAGGAACAAAATGTTTATGACGTTAACAAACGGCATTCGCCTATTGTGATAACTATTGTGTTTGGGTAAGCTAACCAGGTGAGAATGGTCTCAAGCACTTCTTTTTCACTTTCTTTACGCACATAATGGGTTCCCCTTGAGTTAAAAAATAACCATAGAACAAAATCTCCATTATTTCATAAATGGCATCTGAAATCCCGATACCAAATCCCCTCCCGAGATGATCTATAAATGGGATATGAAAAAGCATTTTTCTTTAATTACAGCATTAAATGACATTTAGTCTGCTCCCATCAAACCTATGGCTTCAATTTTTACCATTGCCCAGTCCCTTCCAAGTCAAAATTTCGTGGAGCAGCCCACTAGCTGATGCGAGTTTGACACCTCTGGTGTTTGCCATAAAGAAACATAATAGATAGCTGTAGAACAGTGTAAGCCGGCAAGGGTGAGGACTTAGCATTAGCAATGTGCACTCTGCATCGAGCATGCACTGCTTGTAATGTTAAGCGAAAAGCAACAGTGTGTGTGTAGACTATTACCAGGAGTTAACATCGAGTAAGACAACACAGACACACCTGTTGGTGAGAGAGCTCCACTCCAGATCAACCAATCACATTACCAGCCTACACTGTTCAATAAGTTCACCACTAATCCTCAAGCTTGCTTTAGATTTGGATGAGTAGAAGTGTAAGAACCTAACATTCTTCAACTTTGAGGCAAAGTCAAATAAGTGGAAGCAAGTGCACATTTAATCAAATATATTTCTAATACTTTTGAATATGAATGTTACTAACCTCTGTAAAAAAAAATTTTTTTGCACCAACACAGTTTTTTGCACAGACTTTACGCAGAGAATTTTCACACTACACAACACTGTTGGCTGACAGCAACCCCCCCACCTATATATCTCTCACACTACCTGAAGGCATCAAGTCGGCCAGAACGAAACCCTCCCTTGACGCATTTAGCTAGTATGCAAGTGATTATTGGTCAGCAGCCAGCTCTTAATAAGATCACTTGCTACCAACACCAACAGGCAAAGAAAGACTGTTCCACACTCGCCATAGTGGCTACTAGCAATACTGATAGGATAAAAACGTCGTCCCCCGTTTCTCTAGGACGGGCGTCTAGGGACTGCGAATGCAATAAAGCGGCAAGCCATGCATGAGGCGCGATTCTATCGTCGCTGTGCGTAGTCTACACGACACGCACAACGTGTCGCAACGCTTGCCACGATGTGTCAGATAAACCAGTCGTTTGTCTGTCAAAAAACATTCTGCGCAGTGCTTAACTTTGCTCGGCACACCAGATGCAGTTGTTTGTTCCTATGTTTTGGCACTCCCCCACTAAGGGAGACGGGCCAAGAAGCCGGCAGTTAATGTAATACTTCCAGAAATAGCTCGCATTTTGTTTTTGTTTTCTTTTCGCTAATATCACTTCACTAGAAACTAAAATAAATGTAATGCATTCACCGCTTTTGTTAGAGATGCTTTCAGAGTAACTAGTTAATTATTCTGACACTAGTCAGCTTCAGTACTTGCATAAAAATAATCCACTATTAGACCCAAAATACATGCACAGTTTGTTTTACAGGGAAAGGTGTTACGAGTTCACAAATCGGGCCACGCACCGCCGGTGTCCGTAACCACATTGCAGGAAATTAGAAAAAAAACCTAGCCCCAATGACACAGTGGTGCACGGACCCCGGTCAGCTGGGTGCCAGCCCAGTATTTTACCACTGAGCCACGCCAGTGTTTCGGACTTGTTGGCAAACTTGCCTTAGGCAGGCTTGATGTTGGGAAAGCAATTGCGTTAATACGACTTAAGTGTTTTAAAACAGCAAAAGAACAAGCAGTCATCCCACAATGTGAATAGCGTAACGAGTGGGTCGTCCAATGCTCCAACCCATTACAAAAGCTTGTTTTTGTTCAGATGATGATCCTTGATACTCTGGCGCACACCCACAAAGGGGGATCGGCCAAGAACGGGCGGCAGGATCTTAACTAAAAGGCTAATGGTTTTTCAAACAAAACGTAATTTTGGGCTGAAAAAAAAAAATAGAAAGAAAAGCCGAAAATCGAAAAAAGAAGTATATCTGAGCAGGGAGCGATGCAGGCTATCAGATGCTCAGAGAGAGGTAATGGTGGGTCTAAAATGATATATATATATATATATATATATATATATATATATATATATATAGGCAGATCAACATGGCAATCGCTTTGTTTCAATTATGTATTCAAATACCGCAGAGCAGACGTCCCTGTGGCTATAACCGAATTTAATGCTCCCAAACGACAAAATTACTACCACATTTATTTCTAATCCCAATTTTTCAAGTGGAGCTACCAGGTATCTTTTCCGCTGATGAGAATATCGGCGACAGAATGAAAAGAAGTGATCTATCGTTTCCATTTCTTCGCAAGTCTAACATAAAAGTGATGCCTTTAGACCAACTTTATGCAAATAATAATTCAGTTGCGGAATTCTGCAACGCAATCTTGTAAAAGTAACTTCCAAGTGCCGTGTTGCACACCACTGTCTATTCCAGCGGCATCTTAGATGTGCGAAATCTCGCTCAACATCAGTCTGCCACTTGCTCCGACAGCGCTATTACTTCGATGATCGCTTCCAACTTAACACCGCAGCAGACTGATGAGCTCCACCGGGTTCTGCTGTCCTACATCGACGTATTTGACATCAGCGGCCGTCCGTTGGGGAAAGCTACCGGTATGAGCCACCGCATAAACACTGGTAATGAGCATCCTATTCATAGGCGCCCATATCGGGTGTCGGCGGCCGAGCGTCACATCATCCAAAGTGAGGTCGACAAAATGCTCGCCAAGGACATCATTGAGCCATCTTGCAGTCCTTGGGCTTCTCCTGTAGTGCTAGTCCGCAAGAAAGACGGTGCATGGCGTTTCTGTGTGGATTATCGACACCTAAACAAAATTACCAAAAAAGACGTCTACCCTCTGCCACGAATAGATGATGCGCTTGATTACCTCTATGGGTCCCACTATTTTTCCTCCATAGACCTTCGTTCCGGCTACTGGCAGATAGAGGTAGATGAAATGGACCGTGAAAAGACGGCATTCATCACCCCCGATGGCCTATATCAGTTCAAGGTCATGCCCTTCGGCCTTTGTAACGCTCCAGCCACTTTCGAACGAATGATGGACTCCCTGCTCAGAGGATTCAAATGGTCCACATGTTTGTGCTACTTGGACGACATCATCGTCTTTTCACCAACGTTTGAAACTCACATAGAGCGCCTCTCAGCCATCCTGGGAATCTTCCATCGCGCTGGCCTGCAGCTGAACTCGTCCAAATGTCACTTTGGACGCCATCAAATCACAGTGCTTGGCCATTTAGTAGACGCCAACGGTGTACAACCAGACCCGGCAAAAATCAGCGCCGTCAAAAACTTTCCTGTACCACGATCTGCGAAGGATGTACGCAGCTTTATCGGACTATGCTCCTACTTCCGACGCTTCGTGAAAAATTTTGCGCACATAGCGAGGCCACTTACGCAGCTCCTCAAGAAAGAAGTCCCGTTTTCATGGGGCTCCGAAGAGGCTTCTGCGTTCTCGACTCTCGTCGCTCTTCTCACTACACCTCCGATTCTGGCACACTTCAACCCTGCTGCCCCTACGGAAATCCGTACAGATGCAAGTGGGCATGGCATTGGTGCAGTGCTGGCTCAGAAACAACATGGCCATGATTGCGTTATTGCATATGCCAGCCGCCTCCTATCCGCCCCTGAACGTAACTATTCGATAACAGAGCGTGAGTGCTTGGCTCTTGTATGGGCGGTAGCGAAATTTCGACCTTATCTGTACGGACGTCCATTTTCGGTAGTTACCGACCACCACGCACTCTGCTGGCTGAACTCTCTGAAAGATCCATCAGGCCGCCTTGGTCGCTGGGCTTTGCGCCTGCAAGAGTTTTCCTATTCGGTGGTCTACAAATCTGGCCACCTACACCGTGATGCCGATTGCCTCTCCCGGTACCCTGTCGACGATCCTGAGGACACTGACGAGCCCACGGAGAACTCTATCTTGTCAGTGTCCGACTTCCTTAATATTGGGGAAGAACAGAAGCGTGATCCAGAGCTGCTTGACATCATCAGCCGTATGGAATCCTCCACAAATGATGCTTCCGTCCGCTACTTTGTCATTCAAAAGGGTGTGCTATACCGTCGCAATTTCCGACTAGACGGGCCCGACCTTCTCATTGTTGTGCCTAAGCATTTGCGCCGCTGTGTTCTCACCGAACTTCACGACGCTCCCACGGCTGGACACCTTGGCGTATCCCGCACGTACGAGCGCGTCCGGCGCCGTTTTTTCTGGCCAGGCCTTGCTCGTTCGGTACGCCGATACGTCGCCACATGTGACCTATGCCAACGTCGTAAGACACCATCGCTGCTACCCGCTGGCCATCTTCAACCAATTGACATACCCGCGGAACCATTTTACCGTGTTGGGTTAGACCTGCTTGGTCCTTTTCCCACATCAACATTGGGAAACAAATGGATAGCCGTTATCACAGACTACGCTACACGCTACGCTATTACGCGAGCTCTACCGACCAGCTGTGCAACCGACGTCGCTGACTTCTTGTTACGGGACGTTATATTGATTCACGGTGCGCCGAGACAGCTTCTCACAGACCGTGGCCGTACATTTTTATCCCAAGTCATCGCCGACATTCTGCGTTCTTGTTCGACGCAACACACACTGACAACCGCTTACCACCCTCAAACAAACGGCCTTACGGAACGATTTAACCGCACTTTAACAAATATGCTCGCTATGTACGTGTCGCCCGACCACCGAGACTGGGACCTTGCCTTACCCTACGCAACTTTCGCGTATAATTCATCCCGTCACGACACAGCGGGCTTTTCGCCGTTCTACTTATTGTACGGAAGAGAGCCGACTTTACCACTGGACACAGTCATCTCAGCTCACACCTCGTCCACCAGCGAGTATGCCCGCGACGCGATTGCGCGAGCCGATCATGCCCGTCAGCTCGCTCGCGCTCGGCTGATGGCGTCGCAAACCGACCAATGCCGTCGGTACGATGCGGAACATAGAGACGTACATTTCGCTCCCGGTACCCTCGTTTTACTCTGGTCCCCTCATCGTCGGCTGGGCCTATCCGAAAAACTTCTGTCTCATTACACGGGACCCTATCGTATATTGCGTCAAGTAACACCTGTCACCTACGAGATCAGCCCCATCTGCCCATCATCATCTACTATGCGGCCCAGTGATATCGTACACGTCTCGCGGATCAAGCCCTACAATAATGCGTCAGATAACGACCTTTAAAGCACCGGGACGGTGCCTCCGCCGCCGGGGGTCATGCTACGTGCCAGTGCATGGAGCTGAAGAAGACGAAGCAGATAGACTGGCACGAGCTAATCTGTGTGGCTGGCGCTGCTCGCCTAACCGTCTGTAAATACATCGGTGACTACCCCTCTGAGTCAGTCTCCTTCACGTAACAATATTTATCCAATGAGTAGCAGTCGTATTCAGATATTAACTATGGCGCCAACCAACTTCAGGCAAGATTCCTCATTTTCGTCAGCCACTGCATGAACAATTCACACAAATTCCTTGCAATTGTTTAGTGGAAGACGAAAAATAGCATAGTGAATGCCGGCCTACTAATAAAAAAGTTTATTAATAGTGCCGTAGTGGGTTTCAGGCAAGTGTGCTTGCAGTAGTTACCCAATGAGTGTTCAGAAAAGACTCTGAAAGACTGTCTTCTGGTTTCGCTGTGACTATTATTCGCCTTACGCGCAGGCCTGGCGTTTTTGTTGTTGTACGTGTTTCGGGCGAAGGAAAGCAATACTTTTCACGTTGGTCCTGGAACGAGTCACGTCGAACATGGTGGTGTATCTAGCAAAGTGATCCTCTGCAGCAACACGCAGCATTATAAAGTTAAATGATCACTACTTGCACACTCGGGATAGCTGCACGAATGCGCACGCTAAATTTCAAGCCACTTGATGAAACACGCGGTGCGTGACAGGCCATTGAAGTTGGCGTGTACTGAAAGGGCTAACCCGTTCAGTCGGTGTGTACAGACGCTTCCAGCGTAATTAATTATTCGGACACCAGTCAGCTTCAGTACTTGCATAAAAATTATACACCGTTAGACCCGAAACACATGCACAGTTTGTTATTTGATTGTACGTGCTTCGGTTGAAGAAAAATACTTTTTACGTTGCTCCTGGAACGCGTCACGTCGAAGATGCTAGTGTATCCAGCAAAGTGATCCGCCGCAGCAACACACAGCATTAAAAAGTTAAATGATCGCTACTTGACAACTCGGGAGGCCTGCACGAATGTGCGCGCTAAGTTTCAAGCCACTAAATGAAACACGTGGTGCGTGACGGGCCATTGAAGTTAGCGTGTAGTACATTTGTACACGCCGTGACTGCAAGAGTTAGAGACGCTTCTAGCGGGAGGAGTACTTACCTTGGTCCACTTGTCGCAACACTCGCAACAATCCTGCCATGCTTCCATTGTTAACTAAACAGCAACCTTACAAAACTTTTAAACTCGTGGGCTTCTTATAATTCTCTGCACTCGACCCTAAACCTCGATCGTGAAAATGGCGTCAAACGACAAATATGCGCGCTAAAACAATGGTATGGTGCCGGCATAACAGTGGCTAACGAGGTTCTGTTTGGCTACAAAACGGTTTGGCGTTGCATAAACTGTTGTCAGACTTGAAGAATCAGTGTTGCCAAACTGCCACCAAATTTGGCAGAAAAAATTTGCCCCTGTAGTTGTGGCTTCTTCGTGAGGATTTGCTGTCGTCCGCGGTGCATTTTGTAGTCAACGGAATGAACCGCGCCTTGCAGACGTTGGGACGCGTTCTCTTGCTGTGTGCGCTGTCACGGGCACTTAAAAGGAAAAAGACCGCTTACTTAAAAGACTTTTTGCGCGCCCGTGTGACACAGGTATAAGAGATCGTGCCCTAGAATTAGAGAATCAACGACGCGTCGTCCGCCGTTCATTTCGCGAATGAGATGAACTTGTCCGCCTGTGTGTGTGTGCGACGTAGTTAAAGCAATGAAGCGCGCGTTACAGAAGTCGGGGCGCGTTTTCTTGCTGTGTGCGTAGCTGTGCAATTAAGAGATCGCGTCTCAGTATTAGGGACGACGGGGCGCGCTGCTCTCCCCCCTTCTTTTTTTTTCCCCCACAGCTGATCATGCCGCGTCGACCGACGGGACGTTCGACCGCGACGCCCCGTTGTCTCTAATACTGAGACGCGATCTCTTAATTGCACAGCTGCGCACACAGCAAGAGAACGCGCTTCGACTTCTGTAACGCGCGGTTCATTGCGTTAATTACGTCGCACACACACTCGCGAATAAGTTCATCGCACTCGCGAAATGCATGGCGAATGACGCATCGTTGATTCCCCAACTCTGAGAGACGATCTCTTAATTGCACGACAGCGCACACAGCAAGAAAACGCGCCCCGACTTCTGGAACGTTCATTTTGTTAATTAAAACGGCCAACGTAGCTCACGCAATCGCGAAATGCACCTCGGACGACACCCTCAAGAAGAAGCAACTACTAAAGGAGCAAATTTCTTCGCTAAATTTGGTAGCAGTGTGGCAACAACCACCCCAAAGTCTGGCAACGAACTTATACAGGCCAAACAGAACCTTGCCGGTGCTGGTGTGCGACTTCATTTCGAATCGCGCTGACCAACTGAAATTTCTCTCTTTTCTTTCCTTCCTCCTTGGCCAAACAGAACCTTGCCCTAACGAGAGCCGCCCGCAACTGGCCGAACGTACCGAAACCACAGAACACCGACTAGCCGAAACCATCCGTGACCGAAACAAACTGGTAGCAGGGTTAACTACCAGATGGCGTGAGCCTCAAACCGCCAAGTTAAACTTCAAGATGGACCAAACATGGCCAACGCGTAAATTTGAAGTATATAGCCACAAAATAGCCCAAGTTAGTTGTTTTTTTTTTTCAACATTTTTTTGCGCAAAAATATATGCTTATTAGGTTAACAATTATCAACCAAGACTTTATTATTCTCATAAAGATGATATTGATACCTAGTAGAGATCAGTGATTACATTTACATTTTACAACGTTGCATTTCGTTATACAAACTCAGAGCACGTAAGAAAAGAAGAACAACTGACAATACTCCCGGTGTCGTTTACCAAATCCCATGCGCCGAGGGCCCTTCTTCATAAATTGGCGAGACAAAGAACCTATCGGGCCGTAGAAGTGTGGCAGCTTGGGCTAGTTGGTATGGCATGACGATAGTTATAGCGCGAGAACAAAACGACGACGCAAAGACAAGAACGACATGAAAGGCGTTCGTGTCTTTCTTGCCTCTGTGTCGTCGTTTTGTTCTCGCGCTATATAACTATCGTCATGCTATCGAAACGACTCGGACAACACGCCAAGGATGTCCTACGCTGAACAAAGAGCGCAGAGCCATCGCTAAATACCGTGAGACATCCGACAAGATAAATATCAACCATACAACTGTCCTGGAAAGCGATACTAACTAGACTAGAAGATTGCTACTGAGTCGTGGCCCAAAACCTTTATCGTTCCCTCGGAAACCCTCCCCCTGTGTAAGCACACGGACTCCGCTCCTTGGCAAAACGTCGGGTCATTAACCGCCGAGCAAGTTCTTTCAAGACGCCGCTGCAACGTTGCTATGATCCCCTTTGACGGAGGAACCAAGTCGGTTCCACGCGATGCGTCCAGTTTTTACGTATTTTCACGTGGTACTTTTCATTGGTTGGAGTTAAAATTACTTTTCTTAGTTCACCTACCTTTTGTTTAATGCCTACATTTAAAGGCCCCTTTTGCCCAGTCCCAGAATAATCAAGGGAAGCCCAGGGGTGAGATGGGGCAGGGCTCGCTCGCCCTCAAAACACATTTTCGGAGTGCTGACACGTCAAGCCCTTTCTTGGACTATGTCTCCAAGTGCAGAGATCGTTGAACACATTTGAGCATTTTGGTGGGGGTACCCCAAGCATCGCACACAAGTTCTTGGGGTCCTGTGTTCTTTGAGTATCCATAGAGGAGTACGGTACTTTTTCTGCTAGCATTGCATATAGTTTAATTGTTTTATTTATGCAATAATTATTGTATCAAACACTGTGCTTCAACGTCTTTCACAGCATGAGTGGTCGGTTGATCGTACCAGTTTGAATAAAGGTAAAATACTCAAGTAAAGCTCTATTTACAACTACAACAACGAGCAGACCTAGATGAGGAATAAACTTTTTTATTCAGAAAGGGGAGGAAGCCAAGTTTGATGGGGGCTAGGTTCGGGCCCAAAGGGCCGCAACACTAGCAGACCAGTCCGCCAGATTGGCCTGTATATGTGAGGGAAATGGCTGCAGGAGCTCCTCGGGTGGAGGGTTGTTGGTGCAACCCCATAATACTTGGTCTTGTCCTGCCTGTGCTAGACAACAGTTAATAGTTAATAGACTTGTGTAGCTTTTCATCTTTCACTATTGCGGCCAGCCTCCTCAGGCTGAGTATACAATGAGTCTGAGCCCTTCGCAGTATAGTCGCTTGGGCCCGGGTTAGTGTATGCGTCATCTGGAGGTGGATAAAGCATTCTTGTTCTCGGTGCCGGCTAAGCCGGTCTCCGTAGCTGAGCGCCAGGTCATTCGGATTTGGTTCCTAGGACCGCACCAATTCCCGGTTTATATTCCCTCTGGCTGTCTGTGAGCGGCCTCATTTCCAGGACCTCAACAAGAAATCAAGCTCATTTGGGTTCCGAGCACAAGCAAACCTAGATGTTACTCTATGGACCTAGATGCAAAAACCGCTACATAGCGCGTCATCTGTCGCATAGGGTACAAAATCATGACAAATCGCCAAAAGCGTTTGAAGGCCAGTCGGGCCAATTAATTCATACCACGGAGGAAGCTATGAATTCCTTCATGATTCATACGCTTCTTTTATCGTCTTATCCTTTTCATCGTGATACCTGGATGCGCGCCGCGTGGGGCGCACGCATCGAGAGTGGGGAACAGAGTCTACATAGTAACTCTAGTGAGGAATGGTTGGGGTCGACTTATAGTAGTGGCGGCTACTGCCCGTTGGCGCCAAAAAAAAAAAAAAAAAAGCGCTATTGCCGGCCGTTGAGGTGGGTGAGTTCTCTTCGCAAAGTGCGGCGAAACTTCTGCTCACGGTTCAGTCTAGTTGAGTTGCCACGCTTGGTAACTTTTTTCAAATTATCCCTGATTCCTCACATAACTGTGCTGTTGCAGTCTGTGCGCGCGCAAACACTCCCCGTTCTCGGGGTGCGGGCGTAAGTGTAAAACGCATTGCCCGCTCGGACTCGGTGTGTCTGCATCGATTATAAGCAAAGCAGAGAGGGGCGCGCACGTCTATAATAACGGGCTGCAGTAGCGCCTTTAGTTCCCGCGCAAAAGTTATGAGCTGTGGTCATTCGCCATGCGTAAGCACGTATAACTACGTTAGTTTCGATGATTACCTTTCCAGGTGGGTTCTTGCACGTATCTGGTGTTCTCTGGGGGAGTGCTCCACACGCGCCGTGGCTCGAGCACTGAATGGTCCTTTTCTGGAGGGCACGAGTGTTCCGGGAGGAATTTGTACGACTGTGGTGTCTATTCACCGAAAAGTAATTTTTTGCAGAAGCCCGTATGCTAGAGGAAAGTATACTGTAGGTCGAAGCTGATACCCGCAACGAAATCATCACACCTGAACAAGTCCGGCAAATCCGCAGCTTGGATCTTATTCAATCATGCAGACCAGGGTATCCAAATCTTTGTGTTACCGCAGTGCATACGTGATGCGCTCACTGTACGAACCAAAATTCAAAGCTTTATGTAGCGTAAGGAAGTACAAAACTGTCGCAGTGTAAGCCCAATAGGGCAAACTTTTCTTTCAAGGCAGCGCTTTAGACAGGTGCAGCATTTCCGCGTAGCCAGCGCAACGATAGTGAACTGTTGCCTAGTGCATTCATGTTGTGGCGGCGCAAATGTCAATTTTATGTCTTCTCAGGTTTACAAAAAATGAGGGCACAGCCAAGCACAAGTTTTTCTATACTGCGCAGTGAGGTTACTGCATATTTGTCATTGTCCTGAATTGGTATAGAATGCTTGACCTGTCATTACACTTCATGGTTTTAGGATATAATGAAGTTTGATTGGCATGAATGTTTCTGTGCTTGCTTCTAAGGAAACATGCGAGCATTAGGTTAGTGTTTGTTGCAGCATATGCTATATATATTTAGGTCTTTGGGTGCTCTTGGGCCTATCTTATTGGCTAAAGCAATTTGTTGGGACATATTTCTTACACATCGCGTAGCCAGCACGTGATTATTGTATGCATTTTTTGCTCTCATGTGTTTGCTTTCTTTGGTTGTTTTCTTGTTTTGTGATGCTCCCCTTACTCGATGCTCGTCATGGTGCCTGTAAGGTGCTTTTAAATAAATAAATATGAGGCTGCATACAATTGTGTTCATTGTAGACAAGCCACAACATAGATAGCGTGTGAAGTCATGTATACAGCTTCTGAACACCCTGTACCTCCACAGTGGCAGCTTTTATGACAAACAAGTTGCCCATAACCTGGTTCAATGTGTTAATGATGTGGCAGGAATGCCTTTGTGCATGCATAATGAAATAACCTTAATCTGATGCCATGATAATATTAATATGACATCGTGTCATATGACACCCCATGCTGGTGCTCCTACACGACGTTTCAGTGACTTCATTGCAAACCAACTATAGTTTCGCTCAGAGCCGTTGATGCGGGTGATCATAATACAGAGGAACTGCCCAAAAGTGTTTGAGTTCCTCTTACCAGCAGCATTGCAGTGTGGCAATTTTTCGCGATGGACGGGACATCATCATTGGATGAAGATGTGATGAGCTGTTTATGTTTGCACAATATTGCAAATATTTCAAAGATATTGTAGCATAGCATTTTAGGCCGTCTCAGCTGCTGGCCCGCCACAAGTGAGGTGTTACAAACACTGAGCCTTTCAAATAGAAGCAGCTGTAAATGGGATGCCATGTGCTTGCACAATCCCACAAAGAGGCTGCATTTGTGTGTGTGTGTCTCTTCGCTTGTGTTGCTTAGCTTGTGCCCCACATTTTTCATGCTTCCACACCAACTCTTCCACATTTCTCTTCTGAATCACAAATGCCCTGTAATGCCATAGGAGGGTGAAATTTCAGGTTAAGGGCAAACTGGGACTTTGCAACTTACCTTTTTTTTGATGCCAAATAGAGTGACTTGAAAACAGTGTTGCAGGCCCCTTGTGTGAAGTATTCACTTACGTATCTTCCAATGTCGCTCAAAATATTTCAGCATGATCAGTATTATTTCAGCTTCTTTTAAGGGGCAAGTAACGAACGATCATCATGCCTTACCAACATGCCCAAGCAGTCACTTTAGTGCACCAAGGAGCCAGAAATGGTTGAAATTCAAGTATGATTCAAAATATATATTAATAAAAATAACAATTACTGGCATTTTACGTGCCAAAGCTGCAATATGACTACAACGTAAGCTGTAGTCGGGGGCTTCATATTAACTTCACCAACCTGGGGTCCATTAATCTACGCCGAAATCCGAGTGAACAACTCTTCTTGCATTGAAATGCGGCTCTTCTTATTGTATAGAAATGTTGTAATGAAATGGGGCTTAGCAGTGTGATACCTTATTTGTTAAGCAACCTAATTTGAAATGCATTATCTGATGGCTGCTAACATTATTTAACCTTCAAGACTTCTTATGAGACTGAGGGAAGGGGCTACACAATTCATGGGATAAAAAAAATTCTACAGGAAATAAATACTGCAGTGAAACAAAATAAAGCAGGGTAAAATGTCAAGATAATGTTGTACAATAGGTAATACTGCTGAAAGTAATTGAATATAAACGAATGCACACGTGAATGCCTGAAATGTACTGTTGAACCCTTTAGTAAGAGACAACTGTGTATCGGAGAAACCCATGTGCTTACGTCCAAGTAGGGGTTGGCTAGCAAACATCAGTAAACTCCACTATTTGTACTGTTTTGCTACAATTCGACCCCTATGCACCTCACGGCACTTATTCAGGTGCATCTTGCACCAGCTAAACCAAAGTTCACTATTCTGCCTGTTGAAATTAACGTGGATAAATTCTGCCCTAAAATATTTTTCGTGTGGTGCCAGATATGCACACACTTCCGTTATTGCTACAGAATCCACTTTCCTAGTTCTGCCGATGCAACGTTTCTCTTTATGATCGACCTAACCAAAATATGTGCATTTTAACTTCATTTTCGACTCTTCGACATGTATGTAATCTGAAAACGCACCGCTTTTGATGAGGAACTGGCAGTAATGCTTAGACACACGACTTTCGTCAAGCCACTATAAGCTTATCACACGAAGAACCTGGAGTGCTGCTGTCATGCGAGTTTCTCTCTGCTCAAAGACTAAGGATGCGCAGATGCGCCTTGTAGGGGTTTGCTTAAATCAAAAGTGCAATGCAAAACTATTTCTGTAAATTATTAATTTGGAGCCTGTAGGGGCAGTCAACCCTTTCAAATTCCTGGAAGGAATTGCGTTTTGACTCTGGTCGCTCACAGAGACCACCCGCCACACTTGCATTGTCACTAGTGCTTCACAGCAATGCACATCTGTGTTTCTCTTAAGTCTGCTTGGGACATTTTTCTTGTAAACAGCCTGACTGATGACTGCCCTTCCCGTGTTGATGTTGTCTTGTTGTTTGCATTAGACCAGCATTTCTTGATTGCATAAGAATAAGCATGTGGACAAAAAAAGGTGGTAGACGTAGTAGCTTTGTACCATTCTAGGGGACACCAAACTCGATGTTGTCTACACGAAAGCTGCTCTAAAATATACCTCCTGCTGCTCCAAATCTCCCCCAGAACAGCTTCCTTTTTGTGCTTTCGAAAATTGCACCAAATTTCAAACTGACTTGACCGCCACTGGAACATGGTACCCTGCTGATATGAGGGATCAGAGCACCTCACTAGAGGGACAAAAACTGATACCTTTTTGCATGTCTCATATAAAGAGGTTCAACTGTAAATGTACAGATGCCCCCAAAGTAAAACTGAGCACACAAGCTGTGGCCAAACTATGCAAAAATGCATGCACAGCACTGTATAGGAAGAGTGGTTGTTTTTAAATTTAAATGATAGCACTATCTTCTGGTACATATACATTTATAAGTAAACAACCAGATCTCTCGTAGAGCACACTGGTCCATAGTGTGGCTACAGTTTACGTGTTTCGTTTTATTTTTGGGGCACCTGTACCTAACTTTGGACAAAAAAAAATAGTTCTAAAAGTGCTCTGCATGTAATGTAGCTTATTTGACTCAACTGCTCAAAATTTCCTGATATTTAGTTTAGTGAAACTCACTTGCAATGTACGATAAGCAATAGTGGTTCGGAGTATGAATGAACAAGTAAAAGACTGCGCTACAAGAGATTTTGCTTGACATTACTTGAATGATTGTAGTAGCTGAAGCTACCTAGCAAAACAGACATTTGGTTGGGCTTCATTGTAGGCAATAAAGACCTAGAAGTTCCTTTCGTCATTGCCCCTTTCTCTTATTACCGGAGATAATTGTTGAAAGTAGTTGGAAAATTTAGCACCTCATAGTTTTGGAATAGTGAAAGGCACTTCATAACATTGTTTTAAAGATCTCTTATTATAAATTAACTGTAGTGAGCTTGACAATGTTTTACTTTGGCCTTATTAGAAATAATAGAATCATCGTTTTACAGAAGTAACCTTGCCAGGGTGGCATATGAACCATAGGAATAATCAGTCTTTCATACTGATGCATTTTCAGGCAAGAAAACGGTACCTTGTGCTTCTGTGTACTAATATTTTCCTGATATTCAAAGCAAAATGACTAGCTTGTCCAATTTTGTGCAGGATATGAGCAGCCAGCCACAACTGATGGTGGTGGGTGGCAGTCTTCACATGGATGTACTACCAAAGGGCTCACCTATGGTGCGTGGCATGGTATTTTAATTCTTTTGTCATACCTTCCCCACCTGTTACATTTGATGCATCTAAAAAGACAACCCATGCAACATTGGAAGCATTACTACGAGAAGCAGCTACTCAAAAAGAAAGTTGATGTCTACGTACATGAAATCACATTTTATTAAACACTGTTAGCATTACAAAACAATGAGTTAGCCTTGCAGCTAGTGATACTGGTTACAGGTATGGCCTCTTGATCGAAAAACGCGGGGTGCACCCCGCCACATCATCCGAGACTGGCCCAAAGATAGGCCTAGTGCTCTGCACCGCTGCTGCGGGGCATGCTTTGCCCAGCGGACGTGCTTCGCATTTGCATTTTCCTGACATAAGAGTTGGACATTCTATTTCCAAAAGATAAAGTCTCAACGTTGCCTACAAAGACATCGATACACAGGAGCTCGATACTCGATCACTGATGAGTTCACATAAGCATGAAAGGCGATGTTTTGAGAGCTGGTTTCGAGCCACACGTCCACTGTTCACTAAACTGGAGGGCTCTTTATTGAGTGGCAGTACCCCCTATACAGCGGGTGCTTTTTGAATGAGCTGATTTGCACGGCTTTCATGTGCCTATTTGGTAACTCAAACTAAAAATTTGGAGCTGTGCGAATAGAAAAAAAATTTAGTGCAAAGCAAATTGGAATAGTGTGAATCATATCGAATAATTTTCTGATACTTCAAAGTGAAAATGTAGAAAAATGTTGCGCAAAATTAGTAAACATATTCTTGCGAGAGAGGAACAATTACAAGCCACAGATATAGTCAAAGAACAAATTTATTCCTTATGGGGATGTGCTTTCGTATCGCAAAAAAGTTTGATTTATTTTTTAAATCGCTTTTTCTGTTTTTGTAAAGCCCTTTTTACGATTCCAAAATATCTTCCCTGAAAACTACTTAAAAGTGCGATAAAAAGTTTGTTCTGCTTGCTGCAGTAATGTAGATTACTACAGAAATTGAAATCAAGAAAGGCACCTAAATCAGTAACAGTGCAATCGAGTGCAATCATTTTGGGCTCTCGTTGGAAAAGGAATTCCTGCATGTTGAAACTTCCTGCTTCAGTTGTTGAATGCAATTTCAAATTTCATCCTACTTGAATAGCTCAAAGCATGCTTAATTATGTCACTATAACTTTTCTTTTCCCCACTAGGATCTAAGTCTTGTGCTGGCCAGTTCTCAGTACCCTTACGTGCCACTTGTGAATTAAGTCTCCTGTGAACAGACAGTACACATGTATGAGTGAAGCGCATATGTTTTGCGTTAAATTGACCATTTTAATGCCTCATGCAAGAACTTTTGAATGTATTTTTGTAGGTTTTGCAGACTTTGTTGAAGTACCCAGTATGCGTCTGTGCGGTAATATGCACACCTAGTAGGCTGCATACTTAGTTCATGCTGAGGCTGATGCTGATGAAATATGGGTCAGGCCTTTGTAACGGTTGCGAAGCTTTACACCACTTGCTCATTACGCAATTCCTGGTGTGGTTCTATGCTTCGGCCACACAATTTATGTGACACCGGTGTTGGATAGCTTTCTGGAGCAGTTTCAAGTGCTGACATGGCTTAAGGAGGAACACTCAACTGCCATGCAGAATTACTGGGTTCGATTCTGTCTCGAACCCTGTTTCTTGAAGAGTTCGCCTCTTGTATTCCAATACCATACCCTTACCCTAAACCACAGCGTAAGATATATATATATATATATGTGCGTTAGGGGATGACACTCGTGAGACTCAATTGACCAGATAAAGTAACGATTCTGCATGCCCACCACTCCGCTGACCACAGCAAATGCTTATCTGCAGTACCACACAACTTAAAGACAAAACTGTATTCCCATTGCCACCAACGCTTCGCAGGAAACTTGAGTTTATTAGTTAGCAAACCCAGCTATAGCATGTTAAGAACTAAAATTGGAGGCGTATGTCACAGTGTCTGCCAGCAAACAAACCGGACGTGCTTCGAACGCCGGCTTTGCCGCCGACCACATTGATTGCCACAGCAACAGCAAATCAACCATTTTTATGTCTTGAAGTTGTGTCATCTCACTGATACATATCTGGTGCTGTCACCGGACCAACAGATATGTGACGCTTCATTGTTACTTTATCAGGTCAAACGTGTTTTACAAGCGAGCTGAGAAGTTGTGCCTTAAACTTAACGCCACCGTGGGGAAAAAAATTATATTGGCAGATCCCTGTTGGGAATTGATGCTCTATGCGCAGCATGCGGAGGGAAAATGACTGTGTTATAATTGTTTTATCGAGTGAAACATTAGAAGGTGACACTAAAGATATGTACAAATGCACGCACAGACTTTTTTTTTTCGCCGCTCCTACTCGTTACTGCATTACCAATCTCACTAGTTCGAGTGTGTCAGCTTGACGGAGCGATATTTTAATCTGCCGAGTCTGTCGAAACATTTGATAGATGCTGCCAATACTAATGTAGACTTCATCATAGTTTGCATAGTGGGTTGGTTCAAAATACTGCTTGTATTAAAAATAGCACTGGTCATATTAAATGTGCATGATTCAAGTGGTGTTCAATGGTTTGTACAGCTGCGGCCACATCTGTGTATAGCACGCGAGCGGCCAGTTTTCCTCTGCAGCGCGACACCTTGCGGCCATTGCGAGTTGTGACGTCACGTGCACAGGAGCATGCGCGGCCTTACAGACATGCAGGCATGCTCTGCATGGGTGACAACAGTAGAAGGTGTGCTTGTTTAGATGAAGAATTGCGCTCCCTCAGGTTGCTTCAACACGAAGTGCGTTTCGACTGATAAAACGCGCCTGCATCAACAATGCACGCTTAGTTGTGGCTGTTTCGAGTAATCTGATTACATGAAGAAATGAGAGTGCAACAGCCCCGTAAAAAAATACTAGATGGCCACGAAATGAAAGCGGCCACAAAGAGTGCGTCGTTTATGCTGGCGTGTGTTGTCAGTCGAAACGCGCTTCGTCTTATAAAATAGATATGACGAAAGCGCCCTGAGTGAGCGCGAGTCTTCAGTTAAACAAGCACTTTTTCTAACATCACCCGTGCACAGCAGGCCTACATGTTTGTAAGACCGCGCATGCTTTGGTGCATGCGACGTCACAACATGCAACGACTCCAAGGTGTCGCGCCGCAGATCAAGGACGGCTGCTCGCGCGCTATACACAGACGTGGCCGCGGCTGTGCATATTTCTGTTTTCTTTTTAAATATAAGCAGTCTTTGTTATACTGCTCCAAATTCGGGGTTTCGTGATAAAAAGAATAGATGTTTTTTCCATAACCTATTCCAAATTCTATTTTAGCTGTTTCACCCTTGTATATGTGCAACTGTATTGTTTCTACAGATCCTGAGTCAGCGGTCCCTGTTTGGGCGGCTGCCAGGTGCCCAGGCACCTGATGCAGCACATTGGAATGCCAAGCGAGCACACGAGGACTCAGACTTTCCCGACCTGTGAGAACTTTTGTGTGAATGCACTCAAAAAAAAAAAAAAAAAAAAAAGAGAAAGAGACAGGAAGATGTAATTTGGCACTTTCAGTGTCAACCATGTTTCTCTGTATTTTAACGCTCTCTGTATTGTGTAACACAGCAAGTGTCACATCATGAAAAGTGCGGTTCTTCACCAAGTCAAAAAAGGAACAGTTTTTAGCGTTTGGAAAACTGTACAGGTTTCGTGTTCACAGTACAGCAGACGTAGTGCCGTTTTCCAGTTAGGTTCACAGTTTACGATGCAAGGAATGACCATAATATGGGCATAAAGCTTGTGAAGATATTTCAATGGTTTGAATATTCGACTGAATATTACGGCATTAAAATTCGTTGTGATTTGAATTTAAAGTACGGAAAATTTCAAGGTATTCGAAATGAACGAATAAATGTATATTAGTGTGCATGTAACTTTGTAAGTGTGCCTTCACTGCAGTGGATGGGTGCTAGGTCGTGAAAGCATTTATAAATGAACAATTCGAAAGTAACGTTTGTTTAAAGGTGGTTTCACTGCAATGAAGCGGTGATAAACCATGAAAACACCTATTCAAAGGAAATTCGCACTGTTGTGAAGTCTTCCTTTAAAGTGTGATGGACATATTTTCTCCACATCGATTCATGATTTTTTTTTTAAAGCTTGTTGTACTGGCTTATATTCTTAGTACATTTTAAAACATAGTGTATTTTACAGGTTATCACTTGCATTCTGCCAAAAGTTAAATCCTTCTACTATTAAAACTTGTTTCCACTTCCTTTGAACTAGAAAAAAAGGCATTTGCTCAGGCGTTTTGTCAATTTTTTTTTTAAATGTTGTGTAAGTTAGTCATGACAAATATGCCCATTTTTCTTTATATTATGTGATGTATAGTACTCCAATTTGATTTGAAATTATTCGAACCAAATCACTATTAGATTCTTGCAAGCCTAGTTTCATGGGACTACATGTGCTCTGAACGTTTCCTCTGACTGCTCCAAACTTACTCGAAAATGCCTTTCTGGCTGCTCCGAGCCCACTCAAAAATGCCTTTCTGGATGCTCTAAGCTTGCTACAAAAGGCACTTTTGCCTGCTCCCAGGAGTGCTCCCAAACCCATGTATCGTGTTTCCCCCCTGTATATAAGCAAAATCTAATCTTTACAAAGCAAAAGCGGGTCTCTTTGTCAGCGCAGCGTCGCTTATGGGCTTGTGCAGTGCAACACACAAAGATGCTATTTTTCAGGTCAATTTCTCGCGTACATGTGGCACTACAATCAGCAGAGCTCAGTAATTCGGACAATGATATTTCCAGTTATTCCAGTGACAATGTTTCCAGTTATTGTTACATGGAGCCTCGCAACTTGTATGAATAAACAACTTATATGATTAAACAACTCTCAGTTGCCTAGCATGGTGCTGTGCATCAAAGGAGTTTTGTAATGCTTATTGAAATGGCTAATACCAGCTTGTGTTTTCTGGCAGCAAACGGAGATGCAAAGGTGGCGGGGACAAAGGCAGCAAGGGGCTCCGTCACTTCTCTATGAAGGTGTGTGAAAAAGTTCAGCGAAAGGGAACCACTTCGTATAATGAGGTTGCTGATGAGCTTGTGGCCGAGTTTGCCGCGCCAGAGGCAGCGGGGCTTCGAGGTGGCACAGCCGACCAAGCCTATGACCAGAAGAACATTCGGCGTCGAGTTTACGATGCGCTCAACGTGCTCATGGCCATGAACATCATTTCTAAAGAGAAGAAGGAGATACGCTGGCTCGGACTGCCTACCAACTCTGCCCAAGAGTGCCAGAGGCTGGAGCAGGAGAAACAGCGCCGTCTGGAGGTGATTGCGGCCAAGCGGCAACAACTCTACGACGTGCTGCTGCAGCAGATTGCCTACAAGAACTTGGTGGAGCGCAATAAAGTTGTCGAGCGCAACCGGCAGACCCCTGCGCCGGCTTCCACCATACCTCTACCGTTCATCATCATCAACACTAACAAGCAGACTGTCATTGACTGCAGCATCTCCAATGACAAGTACGTTTCGTTTTTGGTGCTCGTTGCACTCATCATTACGTGTTCCAAGTACTTCCCTCAAATTGATCTTAATGGGACACACACAACGTTCACATAGATCCTTTAAAGGTCTTGAATATGATACTGTAACTTTAAAGTCCTTGAAAACCCTTGAATATTGTGGTGCTTGAAAACCTTTTCAATTCCTTATAACGGCATGTTGCACGTTTTAGTGAATGCTCATTGTAGAGTCTGTGAATATTGCCGCTCTTGAAACACACGGAGACGGTAACCCCGTCGAGCAAACCGATACAAGTACATTTATTCACCGCTTTTACATTACATCGACCTCGCCAGCCGAATCTCTTATGAGTAACATGTTTACATAATGCCTATAAAAAATACAATGGAAACATGGGACATACGATGTGCGCATGCGGTGTTGCCAATGTCTGACTCACTACAAGGGCCCGTGCGCCATGCCATGGCATCGTACGCAAGGACTGTGCCAATAGCCATTCATTCACGCACGCTGCGAAACCCTAAAGAGGCTCGCTGTCATATCATATGTGCCTGCTTGACCTTTCTGTCAGGTGGACCTGCTGATGCCACCATGCTAACCCTATTCTGTGCAAGCACAGTGCCCCCTCTCGCTCGGCAGCTGTTCAACCTAACTGCAGCTAATTTGTCAGACACGCATGCACCATGAGGCACAAATGACATTTCACGAGGTCGTAGCACCCCCACACCATTCAACGACTTGATACATTGAAAGCAGTGGTCACTTTCAGTACAAACCAATTCAATCAGGATTGGTTGTTCATCACTTGGTAACACGGACTGGGAAAACCGGGAATTCTCACGGATTTCGTGTAGTCTAAAAAAACTCGGGTGGTAAACCTTGGGTAAATTATGCTACCACCATGAAAATTCGCTGTAACGTTATTTAAAGGAAATGAAAGTCTCAAAAATGCTTGCTTGGTATTTTGTAAATCATTTTGCATATTTTGTTGGCAGTTTTCAAATCGAGCGGCCCCTGTGGCTGCGGCAAAAGGGCCTACCTCGTTATCTCCACGAATTTGGAACAACGAAATCAGGAGAGCATCCTGCTGATGGATGGCACGCGGGAAATGTGAACCACTTCACAATGTATCACGCACTGTTATTTAATGCACAGGTCCACATTTTTTGCCGCGCATGCCATGCGCTAGTGCCTGATATGTTCTTGCTATTGCTGCATGACAAGTAACAAGCGTGAGTAGTCATAGAGGTGATAGCACTAGATCTAAAGAGCTCTCAGTCAATTTGCAAACAATTGAAATTGTTCAGGAAGTGGATGTCGCCTACAAGGCTGGTATCTGCAAGCAATCGCGATCGGCGCAAAAACAGACACCGCCATTTGTTAGTGGACATCGGAAAGATCACAACAAAGGCCCATTATGGTGCCATAGTTGTCTGCCGCTGCCACTAGTGTGTATAACCACTATGGCACGAAATTTTAAAAAAGAGTAAGTATATATAATACCGAGGACAAAATGGGAATCGAACCTTGGCCTTCTACTACCTGGCAGCGCAGTACTCTACCACTGAGCTATGCTGGTGCTCGAAACTCTGTTGCAAGTTGACAATGTGCAGGCTTCATGTTGGGTACGGAATCGCGTTGACATGTGTAGTAAAACGTTTTAGAACAGTAAAGTAACAATCAAGCGTCACACAACGCAAATTGTGTAACCATTGAGTCATTGAATGCTCTAACTTATTTTAAAAAGCCTCAGGCATAATTCTTCGTTGTCAGCTACAGCATCAACAAAGTGCACATAATGCCATGTAGCAGGTACCACGGTTTTCCGAAGAATAATGAATAATGTCTGTATGGATGCTTCCCCTCTACAAAAAATTATTTATGGCACAGTGAGTACCATACGAATGTGCTTGTAGTAGTTGTGCCAAGAGTGCCTTAAAAAAAAAAGCTTTGGAAAAGCTGCTCATTCAGCTTCCGCTGCGAACGTGCTGCGCATTTCGTGCAGGCCTGGCAGTTTTTTTGTGGATGCCACCAGACTTACTCGAACTTAAACAGCTCAGCTGCTCAAAAAAGAGCTTTAGGGAATGAAGTGCCTTACGTTGGTTGCTGCTCTCGCCACAATATCAGTCAACTCGAGTGAAGCAAGGAATCTGCAGTGTGACCGTTGTAGGACTGCTGGGGACCACGTCAGGTGCACATTTATTATGCAGGAGAAAATAATCACAATTTTGACTGCTAAAGTTGGGGATTCATTCATATGGCACCTGATGAGCACCAGGTTCTTTCCTGCGTTGGTAAACTCCCCTTGTGTCGAAATAAACCGAGAATATGTCATTGCTCTCTTTGCAGGTCAGAGTATTTGTTTCATTTTGATGACACATTCGAAATCCATGATGACATCGAGGTGCTCAAGCGCATGGGGTTAGCCATGGGCCTGGACAAGGGCACGTGCTCCCCAGAGGACCTGGAGCGTGCTCGCCGCATGGTGCCTCGCAGTCTGGAAGTCTATGTGCGCCGTGAGTGGCTTTCGATGATGCTCTTATGTAGACTTGTGTGCCACTTGTCAGTCCCTTTCTAGCTTGCTCTCTTCAAGTGCACGCTGAGGGCACAAAATGCCCTACCATTGAGCAAAAGTACAGTTGTTGGCAATGTGATAAAGGAGATATGACAAGTGTGCTCTTTAATGGTCATCTCGTGACAGTGAGAAGTGGAACACAGTCTGTAAAGATGAAATGCTATATTGGGTACAGTGAAGCAAAGACTAAGCACAAGTGACGCTGCACAAAAAGAACAGCAGCAAGCATGGGTGCAGCGATGGAAGTGCTGCTTCAATTGCTCTGCACTGCTCCAAAAGAAAAATGCCGCTCCAAACTGTGATTTTCGTTATTGATTGCTCCAAACCTGCTCCGAAATGGCACTGAGGGAATGAAGGAACTGTACGCCCAACTTTTAAGCCCTAAAGAAACAAACAAACAAAAAATCTGTATACGCTTAAACTTCGTTATAACGAAGTTGAGGGGGAGCCACAATTATTTCGTTATATCAATTATTTTGTCATGTCGGTTATAACAATTTGTGGCATTGTATGCTTAGATGGGCACACACCTATAAGTATGCAAAGGGAACCGCCTCGAGGCCCGTATACCGCTACGCGACCACGCGTGCGACGGAAAATAATCAGTCAAATCTCATTAATTTAAACACAATTAATTCGAACTTCCGGTTAATTCGAACTCACGCTGGGGTCTCGTCAAAGCTATGTGTATTCCAATGGACGAAAACGCCTTGTAATTCGAATGCGCAAGCACTTGCAACGGTTAATGTGAACATACCGCGCTCCGGAAATGCTCTCAGCACCATGCCCAATCCTGCGGCGGCACCTCTCAACGCTTCGCGCGAAAAAGGAAAAAAAAGAAAAGGAAAGAAAAGACTGTGGCGGATTGTTTGCTCTCTCTCAAATGCCAATCTGCGAAGCGCCTGTGCCATGCTTCTCCCTTTTCCCTATCTGCACGTAGAGACCCTTCTTCTTTCGAAACCGCGTGCGGACAGAGAGGAAGGGGGAAAAAAAAAAGCTGTCGCAGAGAGTCCTCCTTTCTCGGTGCAGAAGGTAGCAGCGGAGACGCAGTCGTTGCCGTTGTCTTCAGAGAGTGTTGGCACTGGACTTAGCCACGCTACTATGCTTTGCCAACTACGTGCGAAATTGACTAATTCGCTGCAAGGCAAACGTGTACAGACACACATCACCGATTACTTCAAATAATGATGGATGTCCTCTGATTTGTGAATAAGTGTAAATCTTCTAAGCTTCCCCATTATGTGTTCTTATAAGTGAGAGGGAAATCGTTTTGCACCATGGCACCGCTTTTCGGTCATGTGACCCGCTGAGATCTTCCTCAATCATCTCCGCTGGCTGTGTGAGGAGGAAGACTCTCTTGGCCGCGCGTGGCATGGCTGTAAGGTCGGCGTGGGAGTTTTGAAATAGCTGCGCCAAACGAGCGTCGAACTCTGCAGAAAACAATATACTTAACACACTACGGTCGTTTTCTTTATAGACTGTTTGATAGACTAATTTAGTTCATTATATCCATTTACCGGTCAATTTTACTTCGTTGCAATGAGGTTTGAAAGGGGAATTTCGAAGGGAATTTCATATACTTTGTTATATCCATTATTTCGTTATATCCAGTTACATTATAACGAGGTTTGAGTGTACTATCATCCTAGCACTGCGCACGTGTACAGCATTATCAGCTCTGACTTTATTTAAACAACAGGAACTAACATGCGAAGCATGTAGCTCATAATTTTTTTTTTTTTTGCAACCGGATGTGTAGACTAGTACTTTGGTAAAATGTGCAAATGAGAAAGATAGGTTTGATCTCATACTTATTCATAATCATCGGCTTGACTGCGCCCACTGCAGGGCAAAGGCCTCTCCCATGTTCTGTCAATAAACCCAGTCCTGTGCTTTGTGCTGCCATGCTATGCCTGCAAACTTCTCAATCTCATCTGCCCACCTACTTTTCTGTCCCCCTCTCACTCGTTTGCCTACTCTTGGAATCTAGTCAGTTACCCTTAATGACCAGCAGAATATACACGGAAAGGGGCGGTTCGAAGGAGAACTTCACTCCCAATAAAGTGCATGGGAATCCTCATTTACATAGGAATTGTTGAGTTACCTCACCTTCACCTTTACTGAAATACCTCAGAGTCGTTTTCAGGCTTCATTTCTCCTAATATTATGCCCACAAGCCCCCCTCCCCCCTCTATTTTTTTTTCTCCCCTGTTCTTTGCCTTTTTGACTGTCACGAACTTGAAGCAGACAGACTTCATCTGCGATGGCAAGCTGCATAGATAACTCATCTCCAGCAGCACCTTCACTAATTTTATTTTTCGTGGAAAGCAATTTTTGGCAATAATTTTTTTATTGAACCTTATACAACCTTTCTCCAACATAAGAAGCTACATATTGTATATCCTTAATTATTTTTAAGCTAATTATTTCTATAATGTGCTCGTTTTTAAAGTGGTAATGGTATAATCACTATATAAATTTTTCATCATAAACATTTTTTACTTAATGACCATAATGAAACGTTTATGTTATTGGACAGACCATTCTTTCGCCTGCAGTTTGGTATTGAAGAATGTAAATAAGGCATTATTATCTAGCCGAAAAAAAATTGTTTTTTACACCTAGTAAAAATGGCCCCTTTTCCCACGGTAGCGAAAGAATTGATTATTTGTTTCTTACAATCTGCATTGATTGTTGTCTGTGAAAGATATTTCATAATAGTAGACATCCATATTTATGAGACATTTTGGCAATGCTTTGAACTTCAGGAGTTGTTTGACAAATTTTGCAACTGCTTCTAAAACACCAATAGCTGTTCTCCAAACTGAAATATTTTTCTGCTCGAAAGTGGTACCTTTTTTTGCCCCAAAGTCTGCTCCAAAAAGTAAAAAGTCACTTCCATTACTGTGGATGTCAAGCGTCGACTAATCTGCCCATCTGCAAAAATCATCGACTTTTGTACATGTCTTATCGAACCTCCCAGTTATTGCTGGTGTATGCTCTAGATCTAAAATAAACTCGGTTACTCATGGCTTGTGCATAATTTTGGCAGAACAATCTGAAACAATCGTGAAGTAGCGCAGCCTGCGACGAGTGGCCTTACATAACAGTTTTTCTCAGTGAAACGAAATCGCATCAGAAGGAATAAACTCACATGGCAATACTATCAAAATAACACGTGTGGCAGTACTCATAGACTTGCAAGTTACAGGAGACCTCACATTGTAGTGGCAGCCTAACACATACTCTTACTGTGTCAGCGTGCCAATTGCCATTACCATCATTTGCGTTATGCGCTACTCTCTCTCGTGTGGCAGCGGCCTGCCAGCACATTGTGCGCGTAAGTGCACTCACTCAATATGACACTTAAATTTGTCAGTGACAGGGGTATTGCAAACTGCCATTGGGAGCACGAGACCAAGCACACATGGGCGCGACAGGTTGGTACATCACACAAACTTCATAGTATGCCTTGTGAGAGTGATTTACAGCTGCCACTTGGGTTTCCCACTGCTCAGCTTTTCTTAATGTGCACACAAAAGGCAGTGTTGAAGACGGGCTGCATTATTAAAGGGACTGTCTATCGCTTAGAAAAGTCTTTCTGATTGCGGCAAAAATGAGAAGATTGTTCATCAAATCGGCGGCAATGTATGCTTTTGTCTCGTAAAAAAGGAATTTTGATTTTAATTTGATGTTCAAAGTCGACAAAAAAATGACCGCTAGCACCACCCAACAGTGATACGGTCAATATATGGGGAGGGGGGGGGTCAAGAAATCCTTGCAGGTAGACTTATTTTGCTTAAGAACAAACATGTATAATTTGAAATTTTACTTTAGGCACTTAAGGCTGCTTTAGGTTGTGCCAGAACGTATTAATTGCCTTTTCCTCCTTCTTTCCCCTTCCCCTCTTACGTGTTCAAAGAGGTGCCCAGTTGTGCTGCCGGTGGCCCGGTGTAATTAGGTTGCATTTGTTCTGATTGTGGAGTGATTATATTCCCTCATAGAAGCTGGCTTTAGTGCTTGCTCTATCATCACACCTGAGCTGGATGTGTGTGCCTTATCATTATTTGGATCTTATTTGAAATGCAGAGATGGCTCAGGCTGGTGCAGAGGTGGTTCCCGTGGCAAGCGAGTGAGTTTTCTTTTTTTATTCCTATCAGTGTCTTGGTTTAAGAAATTTCTTTGTTTAACCCTTTTACTGCCAGTCTCGAGATAACTTGGGCGACTCGACATAGCTTAGTCATGCACTAGCTTTGCCAATCCAGAATATAACGTAAAATAACAAGCAAGCCCCCCCCCACCCACTGTCAAAGAGTGTTGAAGCGTACAAAGTAAAAAATGTATTAAGACACACAGTGACAAACCTTATTGCACGTTGATTGCTGGGACATAGACTCATATACAGCATGAAAAAAAAAAAGGTGATTTTCATTGAAACCATAAAAGCAGTCGTCATAGGACCAATTACAGTCTCACAAAAATCATTTAGCAATTACTAAAACATAATCAACTATGTTACTTCCTTTCAAATTTTATTGACATAGTGCAAATACAGTAAATAGAATGATCTAGTCTGTCTCTCTGCGAGTCCTCCACAAATGTTCATTGTCTCCATTCGCACCGGTTGGATCTTGTTTTCTGTGAGGTATCCTGTGTGACATTAGCGGGGGGGGGGGGCTCTGAATATGCCAAAGTGTTTGCATCTGGGTCGTTCACCAAGTACCTCACTTTATTGCGGTTGTAGCGAGGAAAAGCTCTCTGAAGGAAATCGTATGTTGTCGGTGATTTCTTAATTGGCATCAACATTGGTGATTGCTGTCAATATTTGGGTGGTGTCTTGTTGGTAAACATCTAGTGTAGTTTGTGAATTCTTGCATCCCTTGCTGGTTAGCCATTACCAATTTCGTTGCCAGGGATCATGGCAGTGACATATTATGCCAGTATGATTAAAATAAATAAATAAACACTTCATTCTTTAAAAGGAAGGACTGATGGGTTAATTGGTAGTGCATAACCCAGAACAGTGGCACAAAGAATCACGTAGACGATACAACAGGCTGTGCCTCGTCTTAATCTGTTGTCATCTGTGCGATTCTTTGCACTACTCTTCCGAGTTACTCACTTTATTCTTTGTTATGCAGAAGGAAAAAGTGACGGGTAATATTGAAAATGGGCTTTTGACAGGTTTCCAGTGTTACTATTGAACAAAAGAATTATACATTTAGTACAGTAGGCAAACAGGCCACCATTTTTTTTGTTATGCGTTGCTGCATCACTGTCAGAAAACTGTGCAGTCAAAGTTGGATTTTCTGCTGACAGGCTGCAAGTCTGAGCATGTCTCACAATCAGGGATGTAAAAGTCACTCCAGTGAACCCTTAATGATCTTTCTTAAAGGGGCTTCGCAACACAAATTAAGCATGTAGTTTTCATTGCTTCTTCTGAAAGTGTGAAATATACTGACTGATATAAAAGTGGCAATGCCAAAAACAAAGCTGTTATAATTTTATTTCAGTGGTAAAACCATATTGGTTTCCGACTAGAGTGACACCAACGGCTTCTTCCCTGTGTGTGTGTGTTTTATCTGAAATGATGCTTCATCATGTCAGAGTAATGACATTCGCTGGTTGTTCTGATTGGTGTGACGTGACAAGTCTCACGTAATATTCGTATGGTCCCAGATAGACCATAGTATTGTGTGTTATAAATTGTGAAAGCACCATATATACACCTACAGATACAAACGAATTTGTTTTTTTAATAAGGAATATTGAAAACAATTGCATAACTTCACTAGGCGCACCGTATGATGGCCACCATAAGCTGAGTCATCGGGTATGTTTTTTTTTTTTGTAAAAAAAGCACGGCGATTAAAACAGGCCTTTGAAATCAATGATAGAGTGAAATACAAAAGGGGACATTTTTTCTTTATCCTGCCATGAGCCCTCCTATAATCAAATTGCACACGAGGACTTTTTTCATTGCTCACACCTCATCACGTGTCACCAAAGTTTTCATCATTTGTTATGCCCTTCTACTCATAACATCCTCTAAATTTAAATGGCGATGTTGCACATTCAATGTTTGAAGACTCGGAACAGTGGTGTAGTAGCTGTGCCATTTGCACCAACCTGCTGCATGCTGCTACCTTGTGGCAAAACTCTCATAACATGATTTGAGCATGCTCCATGATGTAGTAAAGCCCTTGTTTGGGCTAGTTGGTGCATATTTGAACATAAATGGCCGGGCTGCACAAGAGAAAAAAAAAAGTAAAGCTTGTAAGCTCAGAAAGCCAGGCTCAAAAGAGTAATGGCATTGTTTATGACAATTTTCGTTATAGAAATCAGTATCTTTTTGTCTTGCTTGCCAAACAACAAAAGAGGCAAGCACAGGAAGCATCCGAGATTGAAGGCCTAACTGCCATTTGACGATAACAATATGTGGAATAACAGTAATGGTTTTTTTTCTTACATGCTAAATTAACTTGGCATTGGCATGCACAGACAATGGAAGCTAGTAAACCGCATTGTCAAACAGGGACATTTGGGTGTGATTATTATATAAAATAGTCTAAAAATTGCAGCTTGCTGGAAAGTGAAGTCAGAGAAGGCATGCTGGTGCATTTTTCAGTACTAGCAATGAAGACCTGCTTGCTTCCCTTTCCATTGAGTGCATTTGTAGAATATGATTGTTTCCTTAAAATTTAGCTTAAACCCGCTTCGCCTGCTGTGTATATGTAGGTGGCCACTCCTGTTGCAACAAACAGCTAGTTGGATTTCTCTTGCTTTGTCATTAAAGCAGTATATTCTGTCTGTGCCTTCTAGCAACCACCACAGGGCAGGGGTATTTTTTACACCACACTTGTTATACACTCAGTTCAGAGATTGAGTGCTGTTTATCACCAAACATGTGCCTTCTTTTGTGCATCATTGCACAATCTTTGGTGAGCTTGCATGAAGCAGAAAAAAACTTTAACCCATAGTGGCATAATGTATAGTAAGTCTATTGTAAATGTAATAAAAGTGCCCAACTGTTTTCAAAGCATTCGAGTAAAACGTCTTATTAAGGTGTCTTTGAAAGTCCCCGATTTGATGCTGTCAGAAAATGATTGGTTAACCTTGTTCATCTGTCCAGGGTCCAGCGTGACTCATCACGGCATTCAAGTGTTGCATCACTATCAGATGGACAGCCAGGTTCCTCTGAAGACGAAGATGATTTCTCGGATTCAGATTGAAAACCTGCGATCGGTTGTGGCTTTCCGGTCCATTTAAATCCACATGTGACGTATGTTTTCAAAGCTTTCCGACTCACAATGCCTTTTAAGCTTAGGTGAAAGCTGTACCTTTGCCTTACTCACATGTATGGTTGATTGCATGGATGTAAAATGCCTGATTGCTACAGCTTGGATGGAATAAACATAGTTGGCTGAAACATGTGTTCGCTCACTTCTTGAACATGTTTTCTCTGCTTATAGAAGCTTTAATTATGGTCGAGTCGTACAGTTTCAACAAAAAATTTTTGCCAGCACTGCTTTGGCATTTGGTCAAATTCTAATTTTACAGCAATACAAACAGCACATTTTGTCAAAAGGCTAAATGTCCTGCATGTTGGCAAACATCTTCTAATGAATGTGCACCAAAGCATCATTTTTGCACTGTTTCAGGGCAAAAAAAAGAGTGTACGCATTCGAAACCCATATTTAGTTTACCACTGTAGCGGTCGTGAGTGTGGATTGGCGAGTACTACGAGAAAGACCATTAACTATGTACTCAATGGCGAATGCTGTTGGATTAAAGGAGCACTGACATCAAATTTACTCTTGTAATTATTTTCGAGTCAAGGAGTAGCTATCAACCTCTCTAGTAAAGATTTGCAACCTATAACGCAACTGAAGGACGAATACCAATAAATTTTATTGGTTTATATCACTGATATCTAGCACGACTCAAAACGGTCGGCAATTCCACTATTTTTAGCGCTAGGAGTGCTACCAGTGGCACTACCTCGCGGTCACCTCCATACTGACCACTTTCCACAGAAAAGTGACATCAGGCCATGCTGCTCCACAAACAATTCATCTGCTAGGTGCACACATTCAGTCATGCCTTGTTGCCTGCATTGATGTCGTCGCTGTACAAAATATCTACTACGGTCAAATACGAGTCTAATGCTTGGAAGCGCTGTGATTCGCAGCGTCGCGAACCATTTTTTCCTCGTTCGACCCTTTGCAGAATAGAGATTCCAAAATAGACACTGTTCCAAGCAGCACTGAGGAGGTGCCCGAGGATGCATGCTTCGGCCACGCTCGCTTGTGCGTCTAAAGCAGCTATATTGGTGTGTGTGGCGTTATCGTGCCATATCAACGAGGTGAAAGAGGGTTTGATAAGGAAGGATGCTGACGGTGCGGTGAGGGTGTTGTGGCGCCGATAAATGAGTGCCGCTACCTTCCTAAGTCACCGGAGCTTTCCTCCACAGAGAGTGGGGGGGGGGGGGGGGGGGGCGCCAGTTTGTTGCATCATGGCACCATCTCTTGGGCTCCTTGCAAAGCAGAACATTATCGGACAACGGACAGTCCCAGAGTTCGCTCACCTCGCCTAAAGTATTCTTGCACAGTAGCACGAACGAAGAAACCCCCCACTTCCCAGCGGGTAACTGGCATGACACATTTAGTTTGTGCTGTGCACCGGCCTTGTGCAATCCCAACAATCATTAACTTTTACATTAAAATTACGTTACGGAATCCTTGTCTTGAGTGTACAGCTTACGTAATACAGCGGGATGTATCGTGCATGCTGTGCGATATAAAAGCCAAGTCGTGAAAAAAATGCAAGGCGGGCGGGAGGGGGGAGTTCTGTCACTTTGTGTTAGGAATAACTACCTTAGGAAGACAGTTTTCCTGTGATCAAAAACCGTGACAAGTCATGCAATGAAATACAACATAGTTCTCTCCCAAAAGCAAAACAAACTTAAACTACATTGTTGCGGTTGTCTATTGCTTCTATAACTGTCAATTTCACTGCTTAGCTTTGCGAATGACAGCCAAGATTTTGCAAAAGTTGTACGAACTGGTAGACAAAATTACTTTTAAAAAATAAACTTAAAATTGCTATTACGCCAATCATAGGTTTGAGCCCACCGGGTGTGCTTGGTGCTTCATCGCCAGAGAAGACTCTTTAACTTTGTTCACTTCATCACCTGTTTAATCCAATCAAACGTCACAACTCTAAAAAAAAGGGTGCTGGCATGTAAACTGTTGCAGCGGCATGGCTCAGCGGTAGAATACTCTGCTGGCATGCAGTGGACCCTGGTTCAAATCTCATTATGTCACCACGTTCTTGGCGTCTTTAATTTGAGTTTTTTTTTTTTATTTCGTGCGATAGTGGTTACGGACACCGGCGGCGGCGGACAGCTACGGCACTGCGTGTGACCTGTGTTGCAATCCCATAACAGCTTTCGCTGTAAAAGTGTTGCAGGGCAGGCCTCTTTAACATGTTTGCATTTAAGAAGAATCCGTGTGCCTTTGTAGTGTAGTGATCAGCATGTCTGGCTCCTATGCTCGAAAGTCATTAACGCGAGCGTTTGGACTTGTTGGATATTTGTCAGGAAATTTTCGACAACACGGAAAAACACAAATGGACGAAGAGGGAGCCAACACGAACATGCGCTGACTTCCAACTGATTTTTAATTCAGAAAAGACACGTATATCTAGTGAAAAATTGTGCTGCGCAATAGAACATCTCACAAGCACTGCACATAAACACTAACAGGTGACAAAACAAAAAATTTAAAGCACTATCTCACCAGTGCATTCACATAGAAAATAATGTACATTTAGCACCTTTGCACATTACAAACAAGGACAAGGAGCACACATGAACAAGCACTCTTCCTCGATCCTTGTTTGTTACACGCAGAGATGCTAAATTATTAATTTGTTCGCACTAGGCCGGCTAGCAGTTCTGCCTCAGTTCATAATCTACTACATTCTTGTGCAAATCAATGGAAGGATGCTACATATGTGTCTTCCAAATGACAAATCTGTTAAAAGTTAGCACTCGCCCGTGTTGACTCTCTTTTCAGCCATTAGCGTTTTTCCCACATTGTTGAAGTTTTCTTGTCGAAAGTCCTGTAGTTAGTGCCCATATAAGGCCTCAGTTACCTTGCAATAGAAAAGTCATTTAAACCTCTAAAATGCATCCACAAACCAAAATAAACAGAGCCACAGCCATCAGACTACGCAGTATAAGTACAGTATCTACAAAGGATACATGAAGGGGAAGGCACTTTTATTCACATGAGGACATTATACATAAGGCACATTCAGTTGGACTACATCAGGACTTCATTATGCACGCGCAATGTCTTCGGCATCTCGTGGTGCACCAGACTGAAAGCTATAAATTAGGACCAAGTGAGGCACATCGTGATCTCATTTCCAGTGTCGACAGTTCATGTCAGATCGGCTTAATTCTGACTTGGACATTTGCATCATAGACAAGATTACCTTTTGTGGCCAGATTTGCAGAAACACGACACTGTTATCATAAGCAACTCCGTATAGCAGTCATTGTACTAATAGGAAAAAACAAAGTTCAGTTTCAATCTGCAAGAACTGTACCTTTGGAAAGAAAGAAACAGCTGAGTATATCTCTGCACACCTTGTGCCATGAAGGTAGATTTCTGTTATGCTACCTTATGACACATTCATCAACTCAGTGGTCTGTGAAGTTGCTGTCATGAAATAGAAAAAAAAAATCTGTAAAGAAAGACGAACAAGCATGGCACAGCCAGACAAGAGGCAAATGATGCAGCTGCAAGAGAGCAGAAAATCTTGGCACAAGACAGCCATGCTGGCTGGGAAAGGGTCACAAAATGTCTCGTTGGGGTAAGGAACCTGAGACGCAGTGATATGGTTGTCTACCGTTACGATACTCGTACTTGCACAACGAGTGATGGCCGTCACGTTAGCGGAGGAAGGGCAAGGGTTGTACGGCCTGCAGGACAGCCCCGGGACGTCAACAGAATAGGCTCACGGCAGTGGTGCTCGACCAGCTGGCCCAATGAGTCGAAGCTGCGCTCGCACGGCTTCTCACTGCCTAGTGCCAGGCGTCCGTCGGTGCGCCGCCGCACACGTAAGTGAAAGGGCCGGCCACCAAAGCGCAGGCTGAGAGCAAACGGAGCCTCCCCACGACTCGGCCGCACCACAAAGCTGCCATCTCGAGCACCCGACAGGAGGCGCTCAGCCTCGGCACGCTCCACGCGCACCAGCCACGGGGGGTCTGCACCAGAATCCTCCTGCCGCTGCAAATGAAAGCAATGTCTTTGATGTCCACTCTTAGAATGAACACAGCTCAACGTGGCCAGACTCTGTGGAGAATGGCTGCACATCAAAGAAGGAGGTGTGAGAATTTATTAGAAGGCAGAGAGGTTGGTCTGAGCTAGTTCGCTCTAGGCTGCTACTCTACACAGGAGATAAGGGAAGGGGGAAGAAAAGAGAGGTGAAGGATGATGATGGGGACAAGAAGAGGTGGTGCGTATGTACAGTAGCCACTTAGCATAGTACCCTACAGTCTAGTATCTAGTCCAGAGCTTTTGATAAAAGTCTGAAACAGCCTTTGTAGCAGTTTTTGACACTGTTTGGTCGTTCATTGCTGACAATATGTGGCTTTCACTCAATGGCGTTCGTCCGATGCTAGCCAACGTTGCAGTTAGCATTTTTCTTTGCGCCATGTATAATGCGCAGTCACAAAATATGTGAGCTAAAGTTTCGCGCACTTGGCAGCGCTCACAATTCGGGCTGTCTGCACGTCAGATTAAGTGGGTGTAATGACGAGTGAAGGTGACGTCCAGGCGAATCCGGTGCAGTATATTAGCATGTCTTCGGCTGATTTTATCTGGAAGACGAAAAGTCATACCGGGGTCTGTTTCCCGCAGACGCTTGTTCCGATGATCTGGTAGCGACTGGTAAGTGGCAGTGCATGAGCGATCTCAACAATGTGTTGACGTCACTTCGCGAATAAGGTACTTTGATGTACATAGGAGCGTTGTATACTGCCGCTCTTGCTTCGCTATTGGCTATTTTGTTGCCAACCAGGCCGCAGTGTCCCGGAATCCATTGGAGTGTAATCAAGTGACCACTCCTGTGTGTTAGGTCAAATGCTTGGACGATTCCTAATGCTAACGCGTAAAATTGACCTCTTCTTGAGCAAGAATGGATAGCTTGAAGCGCCGATCTTGCATCGCACAGAATCGTCCATTTATGCGGTGCTTGGTCATTCACAAATTTTATGGCTTCTTGAGTAGCAACAAGTTCTGCAGCTGTTGAAGATGACCTCTGATCTAATTTGTACTGTCGGGAAATACCGAGCTGAGGGATCACGAAGGCTGCAGCTGAGGCGGACGAAGTTACGGATCCATCGGTGTAGATGTGCACAGAGTCACTGTATCGGTCAACCAAAGGTGCCAAAGTGAGTTGCTTGAGGGCAATATAAGAAACACGCGACTTATACAAAATTCCACGTGTGTGCAGGCACACCAGCGGTTTAGTCAATGTCCATGGAGGCACTGCAGGGATTACGGCAGGTGCAAAGCCTGAAGGGACCATGCGCCTATACGTATCCAGGCATCGCGAGTAAGCACAGCCTGGTCGGTCCACTTGTAGCGAAGACAATGGTTGCTGTGCATGTTGGGTCAGCAGACGAAGGTGCACTCGAAGAGGCTCACAGGACGTGTAAACCTGTATAGGGTAGGTGCGGGACTCCTCTATAGTGCCAGAGATGGACGTGCACCGTGGCAGGCCAAGGCATATTCTCAGTGCTCGTGCTTGAAGGCTCTCTAAAGTACGAAGGCACGTTGCCCGCATGCTGGAAAGCACAGGTGAGCTGTACCTTATATAGCCCACAAACAATGCCTTGTATAACTGCAGAAGACTTTTCTCCGAAGGGCCCCATCTCAGTCCTGCTATAACACGAAGAACATACACAAAACTTATTAGTTTGTTTCGAAGCACAGTCACATACTTTGACCAGGACAGGTTGCGATCAATGACGACCCCTGAATAGCGGTGGTGCATGACCACGGGAATCACTGCTTCGTCAGCGAAGATTGGGTACCGCGACATTGATATTTCGTAAATGCCAATGCAGCACATTTTGCTGTTGAAAGTTCCAGGCCCTGACAAGATAAGTATTTAGATGTTACTGATGTGCCTTGTTGTAGCCTTACTCGCGGTTGTGGTCGCGTTGCTCCAGATGCCCATATGCATATGTCGTCCGCATACGCACTGATTCTGACGTCGGGAAGCTCAGCTTCAGGGCCAATAAGTGCTATGCTAAAAAGCATGGGGCTCAGGACGGCGCCTTGCGGAACTCCACGGCTTACGAGGTGCCTGGTCGTGTCGCCGTCAGATGTTAACATAAAAATGGTACGTCCTCTGAGATAGCTCACTATCTATGCATGTAGTCTGCCACCTACGCCAATGTCTTCAAGTGCATCAAGAATGGCCTCATGATGGACGCTATTGTACATGCCCTTTATGTCCAAGAAAATGGCCCCTACCAATCTCCAATGTTGTCTTTCCTTTTCAACAGAAGAAACTAGGTCTACAACACCGTCTATAGATGATCGACCCCTACGGAAGCCATTTACAAAATCTGGTAAGCCAACATTATTCTCCAGCAGCCAATCCAATCTTGCCAGCACCCTGCGTTCCATCACCTTACCGATGCAACTGGCTAGGGCAATGGGTCTATAGGAAGACAACTCGTGTGAACACTTGCCTGGTTTCAGTCAGGCCACTATGCGGCTGCACTGCCAGCTCTCTGGGACTGTCGCCGTTTTTCACATAGTTGTAGAACGACAAGAGAGCCTGCCTTGTTTCCTGGCTGAGGTGATATAGAGCCGAATAAGTGATTCCATCAGGCCCTGGTGCGAACGAGCGTCGGGACGTAGAAATCGCAGCATCAAGTTCGTGCATTGTGAATGGTAAGTCGAGGCGATCGTCACTGGATGGCGGTGAGGCTAAACACGAAGGTGATATCGTTGAGGAGGACATACCTATGGGTAAGTGGCAGTAATCTTCTGCGACTTTGCTTTAGAGCCAAAGCTCGTAAAGGGAACAACTGTTGCTTGGGCGTCTGAAGGCTCCGGACAATTTGCCATATTTGAGATATGGGTTTTCTGGGATCAAGAGAGCCACAAAATACCCTCCACCGTTGCCTGTCGAGCTTATCGAGGAGTCGCAATACATGTCGTTGTGCTTGGCGTGCTGTAGATAGGTCAAATGGCGATTTCGACCTCCTGTATTTCCTCTTTGCCCGGCGACGGATTGCACGAAGGTATTCATATTGTGCGTCAAGTTGTGGTCTTAGTAGTGATACATTCACAAGTTTTGCATGCATTGTTAAGGCTGATGCAATGAGGCTTTTTATTTCAGATATAGATTGAATGTTCCCACACTGAGCGTTTACAGAAGCTTAGAATCCTGGCCAGTCTACGCTTTTCACAGGCAGGGGAGCCGAACGACGGAATCCTTTTAGCTCTATATATGTAGGGAGATGGTCACTTCCATGTGATTCAACGTCTACGAACCAACAGGTGGTACTTCTGCTCACAAAACATACGTCCAGACAGCTGCTGTACGATAAGCCACGGAGGTAAGTAGGTGAGCCATCGTTGATGGACATCAGGCCCTGATTGAGCACAAAATTGGCAATGTCCCTATCGCGGGTGTTCACTGAGGGTGGTGTGCATTAAAATCCCCAACTAATACATGTGGTCCAGGGCAAGCTTGGAGCACAGACAAGAGGTGGGAACAGTCCATGTGGCTTCTAGGAGGGTACATCCACCTATGATTGATAATGAACGTCGCTTGTGCTTTATAGATGGGCAAATATAGTCATTAGAAGCATGAGGAGCCACAGCATGCCTCACGTATGTTAAATCTCGACTTACGCATATAATTACTTTGCTCGGATTTTGATCATTGCGTGAACACAAAGTGACGTATCCAGAAATCCGAAACGGCGACATCATATTCGGCTAACATATAACAACGAACAGAAATTTGTATTTAAACATCCGTTGTCGAAAGTCAATCGGCTTCGCAAACCTCTTGCGTTCCACTGCATTATAGCAGAGGTGTGCACATGTTCATCGAAGAAATTCACCATATTGTTTATGGAAGGGCCAGCAGTAGCGGTTCCAGCACGTTGACAATCTGCACTGCTGTTTTCGCACCTGGCACCTGTAGCTCGTTGAGAATCGCACAGATTTTAGTAGATGTTTCAGCATAGTTCGGTTCTTCTCAGTGTCTTGCCTATCATTTTCAGCCCTCTTTGAAGTTGCAGCCCATGATGTGGTCTTTTTTATTGCTCCGGACGGTAGTGAAGGCCACTCAGTATCTGAAGCATCGGCGCGCAACGCGGGCGTTGGTCCATTTTCAGCATCCCTGGGACGTGGTACGTACAACATGGGTGTAGCCGCCTGATAATACACACGTGTATGTGCATCTGTTGCTGATGGTGATGCATGTCCTATGTGCACCATGGTTTCGCTGGTTACGTTTTGAACGACATCCATGTCGGCGGATGGACGTGACAGCCTCGCTGTGTGTCGAGTTGTCTCTGACCATCTTCCGCAGAACCCGAATTTCTTCGGGCACTCCTTCGATGTTGCTTCATGTGCACCAGAGCAGTGTGGACATTTCAATGGAACAGTAGTATCGCAGTTTCCCACCTTATGAGATCCGCCGCAAGGCTGGCAAGTTGTCTCACTTTTGCACACTGCGCTTACATGTCCCAACATGTAGCACTTGTGACACTGCAAAGGCCGTGGCACATAAAGGCGCACAGGATGTCTCACGTATCCAACCTTCACGCTAGGAGGCAGAGTCTCACAATCAAATAAAAGTTTGGTGCAGCGAGACTGCCCGAAGCGGTCACAATTCTGACTGTCGATGTCACAAGATTCTAAAGGTCAGCATCCGTGATATCAGCGTCGACGTCATTTATTACGCCAGTCGTTGTTTCTTTTCCATGAGCGAGGAATGCGCGAACTGAGATACTTCCGAGCTGCGTGACGGCCTTCAGTCTGTCAAGAATGGTTTTGTTTGTTACATCAACTGATAATATGTTTTTTCTGCTATTCATGCGAAATTAATTCACTTGAGCGGGTGCAACATGCTCGAAATAATTATTCAATTACTGCCTGTTGAGTGAGTTCAGGTTGTCTGATGTACAGATGGGTACATACGAGATGGTGAAACACCGCTTGTCTTTGTCCAATGCCGGTTGTGGCTCTGCTGTTGATGGCTTCCTTTTCAACTGGCGGATATTGAATGTCCTGAAGTTGGCTTCCGATTCCATCTCTTCCACTGATGAGCTGTCGGTGAAATCATCAAAAGGAGCAGATGCACCCACGCGGTCACCAACCTTCAATACATCATTAGGCAAACGGCTGGGTCCCGCGGTCTCGTTGGATAGATGGTACCCTATCCCGGGGGGTGACGTCCTCCGTTCCGCTTGTTCAGAGAAATTCAGGAATTCTGACAGTTTAAGAAAAAACGAGAGTTGTTCAAGGCAGAATTATGCCATAACGCACTTCTTCTTCCTTGCTTTTTCTGCACATCAAAGCAGAGCACAGAGACCCATGAGATGTGCTACAGTGCAGATCCTTTCTCATTCTCCCGGGTGCACTTGCGAAATTTGACCTGCGGGCAACATAGGCTTGAGTAGGAGTGAAAATTACTACCTTGCTCTCCAGTTATGCAGAGTCATTGATCATGTAGTTAGTGTGTGTGCGTGTGCATGCGTGCATGCATGCACTACAATGGATTGCTGTGTATAACTCGGCTGGAGAGCCTACTATGTGCAAATAAATGTTCCTTCGTTGGGTTCCACTATGGTGTCTCTGCCCTTTGTTCCCTGAGTAGGAGAAAGGACGTGGGCTTGCAATTTATGAAAGTGGGTGCACAATGGAAATGTCACATTGATCTATTATTTGTACACATAATACACATGCAGGCACGCACCATGCATGGAGGCGAAATGCTTCCAAATCAAATAGTGGTGAAGCCACTGAAAATGCAGAAGTGGCAAGCGATTTTCGATAGCAGTACGCACTGGTAACTTGCCTGCAAAAGCACAACCGAGTCTAGAAGAATGTGTGGTCAATACAACTGACTAGCCCCGCCGCGGTGGTCTTGTGGCTAAGGTACTCGGCTGCCGACTCGCAGGTCGCAGGATCGAATCCCGGCTGCTGCGGCTGCATTTCCGATGGAGGCGGAAATGTTGTAGGCCCGCGTGCTCAGATATGGGTGCACGTTAAAGAACCTCAGGTGGTCTAAATTTCCGGAGCCCTCCATTACGGCGTCTCTCATAATCATATGATGGTTTTGGGACGTTAAACCCCACATATCGATCAATCAATCAACTGACAACTTCTGTCTAGTCATAACCCAGCACTCAGACCGAAGTGGGCCGTTCTGTCCATGAAAGCATGTACAGCTTTTCACTTTATGAAAAGTGAGTGACACAGTTGTCAGAGACATTAACAGAAAAAAAAAAGGTTCGTTATTCACCAAGCCTGCAGCATGCCAGGTTGGTTCAGTCTGAATAGCTCTGAAGGGATGCACTAGTAAAAGGGATTCAACAGTAAAAGCACAGCAGAGACAAGAAAACAAAGAAAAAACACAAACACACACACATAGTGCCAAGTACGTTCCTTCTCAGTGTCATTATTTTCAAGGCACCTTTACTGTTGTTATATATAGATGGAGTGGTTCTTAAGAGAAAGGAAGAGAAAAGTGAGCCCCGTTATTGTCTGCTTCAGTGAGCGACACCGCCACAGAGCTCACAAGGGATGGGGGTGAGGAGGGATAAAAGGGTAGAAGTAAAGGTATAGAAAAGAGGAAGAAGAAGCAACAACAAACTGAGGGGATAGGAGAGACAGGAAAGATGGAAGAACGGTCACTGGAGTCCGAGGACGGGGTACACTTGCGAGAGATGTTGTCGGCGTCTGTAGATGGCGTAGAGCAGGTGCAGTAAATCAGAGCTGCGCTGTCGTCGAAGGTCGTCGGCGACAGGAGATGACGTAGGGCGAGCCCAGTCGGCCAGAGCTACGATAACGCCGAAGGTCGCGAGCGCGTGGGCGCACAATCGGTCGGCACGAATACCAACATGCACAGAATGCCAGCTTGGTGTTCTCTCAAAATGCTGCCCTTGGAGCATTTGTTCTTCAAGAAAGCCGCTAGCAGCTCTGCCCGATTTGTCCGAATTCCAAAAGAGTTTTAAATTGAGGGTCTGTAGATGGCAAAATAGAAAGCTATGTGGACTGCAACCACCTCGAGTCTCATTGCAAGTCTGTTACAGCCTAAAGAATAGATAGCTTTATGAGGGTAGCATAGAAGTGCAATTACACTAGAGAGACGCGACACTGACACAGCACTGACACGACACTGACACGACCCTAATGCAGACACGTGGAAGATGCAGACGGTCGGCCGACAAGTTGCCCGCATACAATACCGCCGGACTGTCGATCACACTAGGCTGATAACGACGACACCGCCACGAAAGACAGCATGTTGTCGTAGTGTAACATGATGGCGGACCACAAACACCAGCAAAACACATTGGCAGACTTGTCGTCGACAGGTCGTAGGAAGATCAGTGGTAGAGCGAAAATTTGCCCGTGTCTCACTTCTAACGACGAACACAAAAATCATGCGGGGGGATAAGGATGCCCCGCACGAGAGTTAATGGTCATCTTGCGCATCCTACAGAAGTCATTTCTTCACTTCACCTTTGTCTGTTCCTACTCCCATCCCTCGACACCGTGGAGGATGGCAGGGGCTGCACCACAAAGCCCGTTAGAGACAATGGCAACGCAGGGAGGATGGCTGAAAATTGGGAGCAGGTGCGGCCCTCTTTCAATTTCTTTGTGCAAGTTTAGTCAGTGCCGCTGTGTGTGCCTCCAGAGTGACAAGAGAACTGGCCAACGAAAGGCTGTGAGCACCACCAGGCACGGACGGAGTCTTCCAGATACAATTGGCAGACTGTGTCATTGCAGTGTAAATAGGGTGAAGACAAGACAAAAGATGCTCCCAAAGACATTCGGCAGACTAAAATCAGTGTCATGTTGCTCTAGAGTAAACTTGCCTTTAGGGACCGTCAGCGATGACAGCCAGAATTCAAATACACCACAAGAAGTGCGGCTGTAATGGTTTTAGATACTTGCACCATATTTAGATGAGAAACACACACACGCACACACACACATATATACACGCACAAACACATATATTTACATGAAGACCACACACTTTGGCATGCAGTAATCAATAGGGTTTGATGTAGTGGCAGTATTCTTCCATGCCCGCCTTCCTTTCACAAATTTTTTGAAACAAAAACACACACAGCAGCACTATTTATTTGTTGTTATTGTTTTCATTGAGACAAAAGCATTTGAAGCCTCATCAGATGCAAAAAGTGGCCATCGATGTCAAAACGAGGGTTCCGAAAAATCATGATATTATTACGCCACCACAACATCACGATATCACCATTTGGTCAAAGGTGCGTCGATTCCAGAGGCACTGCAAAACCATGCGACCTGGAGAAAGCCTGCCATCCCGCGGGCAGTGCTCTAACACGTAAGGTACAGAAAGTTGTCAAGGTGGGGGTGGTATCAATAAAATTGGCTGAAGAGAAAAAAAATTGGAATGCATGAGCGACCATTTTCTCGAAAAGGAGGCTGATGTGAAAACTGGCCCAGCAGTGGATTCCTCTGACGAGCTTGGCACATATATTCAAAGAATGCCATGTATGCTTGTTGGACGTACCGTGGTCCTGGTGTTCTGTTCTTTATGCATTAAGACAATATTACAAAAAAAAAAAATCTAGTATACTATACTAAAGCAAAAAAGCATAAAAAATCTACCAAATTAAACTAAATTGAGTTTTGCAAAGCAGTCAGACTGAGACATTGTCATCAACGTTCTACTTCTTGAAGAGAGAGAGGTTTATTACAAGGCTCACCTGTACACGTGGCACTGGAGGCAGTGGACGGCTTAGGGTACCAGCTGCGAGAAGATAACGCAACGGCATAGTTTTTCAATTATGTTTCTTTCATCTTTTCATGTTAGAGTATAGGAGTCAATATGATTATATTCAGTTGCCCTTCCCTTCCTTCTTGAACATTTTAAATGTGTTCAAGACACCTTTCTGACTGTAGTCTGAAAATGCTGCCAAATAGTCATCAGAAATCTGTAAACATGCACAAATAATATAAAATGGCATGCAGAAGAAAATTCGTGATTTAATTTCACAGGCAGCTGGGAATCACTCCCTCCTGAAAAACTCTGGTGTCGATGTGTCACGTACATAGAAGACGGGAAGGTCAAAGTCATTTGCTGGTGTCATCATCACAATAACGTTCTCAGTAATATTTAGATTGTGTGTTCTAAGCTGAATTGAAAATGCATGTTTTTCTATTTAAAATACAAAGAAATTAACTATACTTGTTTTAGTAATTCAGGTCTTATTGACGGTCCTCTGCTTATAGTTTCACTTTCTCCTATGTTCGTGTTAGGTGGCATACTTTAAAGGCTTCATGCCCAAGTCTGTAACTTGTATTGTGCATTGTTGAGCAGATTTCTGCTCAACAATGGAACTGGCACAGGGCAGCGCATTGTGGTGACGCCTCGTGCTTGCTAATAGAATCAAAGAAGGAGGAAATTATACAAATCAGAATATTTATTAACGTAGCTTCCTCTCTTCAATCATGCCTGTTTGTTGAACTTCCAGAGCACTCGTGAGGACACAGAAAAAAAAATGTGCTTGGAACCCTTCTAACTTTTCTCATGCTGGATGAATTTACAAATTTTTTGTGATCCAATTACTAAGGCAATTTACACTGACAGCTAAGTCTTTCAAGAATTAATTGGAAAAGTATTGCAGGGCCCCTTAAGAATATTTTAGTGGACAGCTTAATATCCATATCACACAAGCACAGATGCATGAACGAAAGAAAGGAGATCAATCAACGGCTTGTTTTTTAGCTAGACACAACCTAACGAAACCAACAAGGGACGTATAATCAACATTATTTGTAGTCTCGCCATAGTGCAGTCATTATGACATAAATGGAAAGGAAAAAAAAGTGAATGATAGCACAACTCAGCCACCAGTAGAGACCAAGCCGAGAACCTAAGAATAACATGTTGGTTTCATTGTCTGTCGCCTTTATTAGGATTTGTCTAACAACGAAACAAGCCCTTCATTTGTTCATTAATAGCAAGGATCTCGTTCCAGCAGACTTGATGGTTTATTGGTCGGCTGCAAGCTCATGCTTTATGGATCATGAGCAACATGTAGCCGGCTGGCAAAAAAAAAAAGGAGTTTTGCCAGCACCTCCTCTATTTATCAATGCTAGCCACATGCACCAGATCGAGCCGTTCGCGATTCTTTCCTCTAGCCCTTTCCTGCTCTCGCCCAACCCCTAGCCTTCGCGAGTGCTTTGCGGTCATAAAGGAGAGAAGCCCAGCATGTAGTGCTTCAACACGAAAATCATATGAAGCGATTTTTTGTTCAGATGCATAGGGATCCATGGGCAGCATTTTGCACTCCTTGTGTTCATAATATTAGCTCTGTAAAAGATACAGTGTTTTGAGATAGCATGTGATCGTTCGTAGCACCATGCGGGCAACTAATGAGGAAGCATTACTGCAACACAACTGCATGCGCCGATATTGAGAGTGCTGTGATGAAGCGGCGGGATTGCTTCGGGCAACAAAGAAGGACATGTCTGTCGCATCTCCGCAGGAAAGCGCTAGAAAGCACGTGTGACGCGAGCAGCTCGACCCCTCATACAGCGCCGCATCACGACCACTCCCTAAATTAAGGTGAACCGACGGCTCCCATTGAAAAGCACGTGTCTGCACTGGCATTGAAAGAAATAGAAGAGGCGTTGGTTTTGCATACTCACCTACATGGCTGCAAATCATGCTAACATTTTAGAATTACATGTACAGATACATACCCAAGTAAGTGGATGCCAAAACGACTGCTGCTGCAGCTCAATTGGTAGTGCATCGCATGTGTTGTCTGAAGGTTGTAGAGGTTATGTCCCTACAGGCGGCGAAATTGTTTTTTTACACACTTCAATTTGTTTCCACTAACCATTATTACTGTACAACAGTCAAGGGGGGAGGCAAGCCTAAACTATTTCTGTGAGAAATCTAAATTTTCAAATTTCAGCTTTGGATTGCTGGTTCATTCATCAACATCCTCACCAAGTTTAGTTATCTGTGCAGCAGAAGAAAAAAAAAACAAACTATTTTCGCGAGATGGTGGCACACATTCGCTGTCTAAGGTGTCTCTAAAACACCCACTTAAAGACATGGCTCTAAAGCGGGCAAGAAGCCAAACTCAAATTGAAAGCCAGTTCTAGCACATTTGCACTTCCCACATTTTATTCAAGGAAGACCCCACATCGTGAGTACACTAAAGAACACACAAATTCAAAATGCCCATTTTTAGCCATGGTAAAAGCAGAATTGCTGAAAAACCAGAACTGAAGTTCTAATTGGTATAAACATATCACGTGACTATCCCCAGTTCGTTTAGCTCCAATTCTGAGTTACTCCTGCTGGGCTTGTGCGCTACTCTGTTTGACTGTTCTTTCTCCTGCAAGGTCGCTGCGATCAGTGGGTGGTTCGTTTTGTGATTTAATACGTGTTGTGAGCAATATTCACGGCTTGAAAGTTGCAAAAGAAATGAAGACAATTGGATGCAACTGACACAGAACAGTGCCGTGCTGATGAGTGATGAGGAAGGCCCTACCTATGCAGCAGGGCACTTCAATTTATTTTGACAGTAAGAAACAAATCGCTTGTTGTGAAATGTTTTAACTCATTTTTCTCAGTTTGCACTTTTAGGGAAAATGAGCCTGTTAGAAAAACTGTAATTTCCACACTTCTTTGCAAACAGCTGCTTACAAGAATTTTTCTAGCCTGTACTTTGTCAGAAACAAGATAAAATACTTTTATGATCCCCAAGAATTTGCAAACACAATAAGTTTGGATGTCTGACAATGCAGTGACAAGCAAAAAAATTATCGTTGCTTTTATAACTATGAATGAAGGAAAGAAATGTAAAATGAAGGGCTCGTTTTCTTGTTCGACACAATATTGACCCAATGGTGGACACAATGAGAGAAACGTTACTGAGAAGAAAAAAGTGGAGCCTATATGTCCCATTGTCTACTTATACCACTTTCATCAAGTGGGACTCGTATGTCCCGCTGTCCACTTGACATAGTTTCAATTTTTCTTTAAAATTAGCCAAAGCAATTGGCACATAGTGAAACACTACACACAATTCACATGTACAGTCGGCCAAAACATTAGCTATTGAGCGCAGCGGCCACTTTTCTGCCACTGCCATATTATGGAACGAAGTTACAAAAAATTGCTTCGTGGACATGTGCCTTATGGGCATACACTTGTCCTTTATCAATTGAAACTTAATTCAGTCGTATGGCAAAGATACACAGAAAAAACTGCCATTCATGCACAACAGCTAAAGATTTGGCAGACTGTACTTTGTTCCCACTTCTTTTTTGCTAGCCGAGCGCCAGCGGCACCGCTATCACGTGCATGTCAAGTTGTGTTCTCTGTGAAGTTCCAGCATAGCTCAAGTTCCTCCACAGCACTGACAAGCCTTTTTTTTTTATCTTTAGAAGAAAAAAAAACACAAGTGGTGTGTACCACTCCAACTGTGGCGTTGCTTTTCACGATTTTTCTCCTCCTCACACTCGCTTCCTTTTCCAATCCTTGCTATACTGCACTATACAAGTCTATACTATTTTTACCCTCTCACCACCTCTTCACTGTCACTTCTATTCCACATCCCTTGCTATGCTATACTATACGCTGTTCTGTTTCCTCTCCTTTTTCTCTCCACTCTCTCCTTTTCTGTCCATCTCATGCAGAAACAATCGGCTGACGTGTTTTGGAAGCGAAACAGAACATGAAGCAGCGGACGAAGACAGCGAATGCCAGTTCACGATGATCATAGTTTTCTAATGCCACCACATATTGTATACTAATAGTGTTTCTGCGAAACAAACTAGTTACAACTACAGCGGTGTCTTTCTCATTTCTTTTGTGCCTCGTCTCCGTGTACTGCTTCATGAGTAAACACGCGCAGAGTGCAAAGCTGGACGGGAGAGAATATAGAGGAGGAACACATGGGAGTAGAGGAGGGTGTCATTACTTTCTATATTAGAAAGGACCTTATTATTGTTAAGAGTCAGAATGGACATCATCCTAGGCAATAAACAGCAGCAAGACGCATAAGAATGAATAAAGGCACACTTGGCGCCAGGACTTTTTCACTGGGAGGGGGGGGGGGGGGCACTCACGATTAGATAGTTTCTTTAGGAGCACAGGGAGGAGAAACTATGCATCGTGTTTTAAATATTTCCTCTTATGGGTTCAAAGGAGGGGCATGAGGAAATTTGAGGGGGCTATTGCCCCACTGTGCCGCCCACTGGCACTGCACCTGCTTAGCACCTTTCTTAAATTATTCAAAGTTGTGCACAAACCTATGGGTGTGACAACAATGGCATCTTTAAGCAGATGTATGTTTGTACAGGTGACAAAAAATCAGGAGAGCCCTATGATTTTTCCAGCCTTGCCTGAAACCAGTAGAAAAGTTCACAGCCACTCACCAGGTCTCTCAGGTTTCGCAATGTGTTGAGAAGGCCAGCCAACAGGCTCATAGTCTCCAGCCTGAAGTGGAACCTCATATCCAGAATCATCTTCAAAGTCTGTATCCCAGCTCCAACTGTCGTCATCTGTCCTGCACACATAGACTTCAATGCAAGAGATCTAGTTTATAAAAACTAAAATTAAGCTAGCATGCACTTTTAGCAATGATTTCAAGCACTGGGCTCGTTTTAACAGCAGAGCTGTTTTAGGGCTGGTCCCGATGACAGGCGAGTGCCAAGGATAGTCAAATCTGGTTTCCGGACAAATGGGTGCCGGTTGCAGACGAAGCAGTAGCCACACGACGAAAATGGGGAAGTGCAGTTCAAGGGAGCCAGAACGTGTGGTGTGCGCATTGTGAACTCAAGCCAAAGGCCTGTAGTGATTGTGCCACAGGGGTAGCGATGGGATGGCGCTGGTGGGCACCCAATCTTGAAAAGAATCACAAAACATGGCACATGATCGAAAATATTTAAAGGTTAACAGAACTGCAGATCAGCCTCTTTTAGAGATTTCACACTGGGTTGACCTGGGGTAATCTTGTTATAGAATTCACATCATCATGCACTGAAACACAGATCCATTTTCAGTGCATAACATGCAACCTCAAGCAAATTTGACAACACAAGCACAGAGTGACTCAGTACTACCTGGGAACACAGACCGAGGCCAATAAGGGTATAATAAATTCAACAAAACCACAATTTTATGGTTTCAGTAGCTTTCAGCTCTTTAGATTAATGGGATGAGTTACTTGCTCACAGAAGGCTTGTTGCAATGTCCTTTTCCGACAACCTCCCTTTCACAGGAGCTATAAAACACATTTACAAATGAGTAATGGCACTAAATATTTTCTTAAATCTCTTACTTTTTTTAGGCACATGTACAACCGCGGCCACATCTGTGTAGAGCACGCGAGCAGCCAGTTTTCACCCGGCGGCACGAAAGCTTGAGGCACTTTCTGGGTCTAAAGTGGTGTATCAGGAGCATGCGTAGTCTATTTGTCAGGCTTACCGTGTCAGAGCCCGATACTCCCTTAAGGTTTTGTGCCGCAAAGCAAAAAGCGATGGCTCGCGTGCTCTACACAGACGTAGCTGCGGCTGTACATCCAAAAACAGCAGCTTCCAGTGAGTAAGCTCGGCTCCATGAGCATGATTTTACTGCTGCAGTGAAAACCTCTCAGCATAAGGGTGTCAAACACTATAGTGCACACTACACAAAGTCAGGCGCAGCTTGACTTTCAAAATGTGGCTCACTGCGAGATCCACCCCAAGCCAATAACTATATGAATAGCAACAATATGGCAAGAAACAAACTAAGTCAGTGATACCAAAGTTATTACCTGTAAGAGCCCATTCCTTACAATCCCATTTACGAAAAAACAATTTGAAGCATGTCTGAGCTTTGCCACAAACAATAGAAAGCGATGACACGATTGCGTCCTGTGCACATTGCGATCGACCATGTCATAAGGGAAGGAAGTTCTGTGCAACATTGGCCATTGCAGACTATCCTAGAATGCCTACTGCAAGCACAGTTGTAAAGAGTCCACTACGTTACGATTCTTCCTTTTGAATTAACACTAGCCAAGCATCTGTAAGGTGCCACACGCACCTGCGCAGCTACACACTTGGGTAGCTACAATGATTCGGCAGCTTTAACCGATTCACTCGTTGCACTATTCACATATTTTGACAGCTAGTGCAATTCTACAGTTCCATTACCCAATGTTAAATGCCTCAGAGACTCTTCCGACTACATGACATTCTTATACCTTTTTTTTTTTTACTTAATGAAGCAGTTTTAAGCACTAGTGTGGTTCCATGGTAGAACACCTGCTTGTCATGCAGAAGGCCTGGGTCTGACTTTTACATGGGCCAAAGATTCTTTAATAGTTATCTGCATCTAGGATTTTTGCTTTTGGATAACACCGACCAAGCTTCAAAGAAAGTGCAAATTTTCGTTTGCATAATCGCAAAAGCCTATAAATGTTTACAATCACTATCAGATATTTAAGGATTTAGTTTATCGTATATTTCAGAGAAATCCATGTTCTCAGTATCGCTAACGTTCAATAAAACCTGTACTCACCCACTGGCCGCTTTTCCATCCATAGTGCCCATGTCACCTGCATAAATTTGTATGTGATTATTATTGTAATAATTCTGTTTCGAATAAAATTTTGTACTGTTTCACTTGTGGGCTCTCGAATTGGCGAGCGCGCCACGCGGTCGTCACCCGAGATGCGGCTTTGGGGCAAGACACGTGCGCCACTCGGCGCAAACAACTTTACAGGGGGTGTCAGCACCCCTACACACTATAGAAATTTGGCACATCATGGGTGCTTGTATGTGTGAAACAGTGAAAAGAATACCAACAGCTATTGTACAATACATATCTTTTGAACTGAAGTTCTAATTATCCTGCACAATGTACTGGGTTATCAATTGTGCCCAATATACGCTGAAGCACATTTAATCAACTGCTTTGCGTTTGCCCATCTTCTGTGATATATTGCAGTGTAATTGAAATGAATGGGCAAAAAATACCAGCAGAACCCATTTGGGGATGAGAGTTTACCTTAATGTAGTTAACAAGAATGTAACCTGGTGATACATAATATTGTCACTGTGCAACTGTATCATGTGCAAGGCATATATTCAGTCAGGGTTCTCTCTTATGCAGCACCTCTTGTGGACATGGTGAACAGCATCTCTTTTGACATGGTGAAGAAACAGAGACACCGTTACAACTTTCATACCCGATGCATGTCTGAATATATACTCAGAAGTTTTGGATTTTAATTGCATGAAACAATGCCTAAGAATCTTTCAATATGAATAACCAAGTACGCAAGCTAATCATGACAAAAGAATACTTAAGTGCATTACAAGGCTGAATAATATGCAATTTGTATTATTCAGTATGATTTGTACAAAGAAAAACTGTACCCTCATGAATGATTCAAGTCATGTTTTTGTCATGCTGTGTTGCACTGTGCTAGCCATTATGTAGTAAAGGGAGAGCATGGCAAGCGTTACACCGCAAGGCCATTCTTGGAGGCTGGCATCTTGAATTACGTTAAAAATATGTGGACCATTAAAAAGTTTTTCTTCCAAACTAAGCATTTCCTTGGCATAAAAAAAGCACTACGATGGCTTTGGAATACTACTTTAAAAATCGAAAAGCAATTATTATTTGATGTCCCTTTAAGTGCTCAAGGTTATAACACGAGCTGATATAGCTTCACAGAGTGGTGGGGGTATCGCGTAAATGTTTCGGATGTGTCGGGGACCATGGATGTGTCGGGGACCTCTTGTGGACTGGTGGAAGTGATGGGGGACCCCTTGTAGGTGAGAGAGGGGGGTACGTAGGTAAATTGACACAACTGGAGCATGAAACAGGTGCCTTTTATTGCTAACAAAAACATTAAACGTGGCACTTCGTTTTGGGCAGTTCATAAATATGTGGCACAGTCGCGCTTAAACAAAGTTGCATGTGTAAAAACAAAAAAAAAGTTTAAAAAGTGGGTGAGAGTTTCGCGGATCTTAGAAATGGCTTCGTGGACCCCCATTTGAGAACCACTGGTATATACAATAACCCCTATAATAAAGTGTCAAGTCTTTATAAAGACGGTAGAGGACATGTGCGAAGAAGGATTCACAGGTAATCCAGTCAGTTCCAAGCAAGCTCTTCTGTCATCATTCACTTTGTGGAGATGGCGGGACTTTTCAGTGTCAAGAAGGCGGGCCACACACCCTACTCCTTCATGCCTGTCAAGTCATGCACTACTCATGTGGTCAACATGGCCATCGTCACTGATACTGCCTGCTTGCACTGCATAAACCAATCTGAGGGCAACTATAGTTGAGAAAAATCACTTGCACCATGTGTTCAACAAGACGTGCAATGAAGCGGGTAAATTTGGAAATCAGCAAGAGACTCTAAAGTACAGCTGTACTAAATAATACAGTAGATTCCTGCTAAACGAAACCTGAAAGGATCAGGAAAAGGTGTCTCGTTTCACAGACGTTTTGTCTATTGAGAGAAACAGGGGGACAGAAGAATTCAAGTACAAATATTAGAGGCAGTTGTTCCATTTAAGCAGCACCTTTGTCTAAGAGAGTTTCATTTAATTCGAGTCCACTGTACTCAAATGTGCACCCCTACATATCCAATACACCCCTACATACCTAAGTATTATCCAATATTAGCAAACAATAAGCACCTTAAAAAGGCATTCTGCAAAGTTCTAAAGGTTTTAAGACATGTTTTGAAATATTAATTAGACCTTCCTTCTACTGCCCACATAACTGCTTGCTCTTGCCCGAGACGCAAGACTTGTAAACACCTTCACAAGGATATAATTAAAAGCACCAGACGTGACTGTGTCCATCATATAAAATTAGATTTCATCTGAAAAATAGTTCAAACGTTGTCTACATGCTCAAATGTTCACTGTTACAAACAACACATTGAAGAACAGGACAGCCTGTTATTATTACATTAATCCCATGGACACGGCAAAGAAGTTACGGAACGCTGAGGCACAGCATTTTATTGTGGCAGGTCACAACCTTGATGAGCTCATATGCTTTACATAATTTTAGTAATGTGATTAACCAAAGCCATTCTGGCCCCGCTTCTGGAGCAACTGAAATCTCACTTTGGAACAGCATAACAAAACAACTGTTTGGAGCAGTTATTTGCTGCACATTTTTGGAAGCTTCCAAGCCGGAGTTGCACCACATGTCAAACAAAATACATTTATGCATGCATGCATGCTCATTTGTTTGGAATACTCTGAAACATTAAATTCGGTCACTAATCTTCGCTTTATGAAGACATTCTCAAGTTTATTAGGTCATGTCAGCTCAAGCCATCCAACACTTTTCAGGACTTAACTTGGCATTTGTAAATGACTATGACTTTCCTTGATGCTTTAGTTACAATACTGGACGCACAAGCCGTATAAATTTGCGTGCATTCTATTAACTTTCCAAAAAAAAGAAAGTAAGTTTGTGCTTGTAGTACAATGTAGGCCTTCACTACATGGAAAAGTGTTTGCTGTCATGCTTTATGTACCGAAGACATGGTTAATGAGCGGTTAATAATTAACATGTAGGGTTTAGTAAGTGATCTTTTGTTTTCGTTATATTTTAATGTGTGCTCAACAAAATTTATGGTCATGGACATGGAATTATTACTTCCCTCGACAGGCACATTGCTCACCGTCCCTTATGTAGAAAATTGGCCGCAGGACTGTCCTCAACAGCCAAAATGCGATGGAGCCCTGGAGGGAGATGGAGTGGGACGTCCGAACGACGAAAACCACAGGTCAACTCTCCCCAACTCGGACAGAGGGCCGGCAGCTCGAAAAGCGAGCATATATGCAACCCAAAATTGCGAGAAAAAAAAAAAAAAGACGTTGTGTATCAATTCTCTGAAAGCAGTGCGTTTGTTTCCTTATTATTACTAAAGCTGTCAGTCGGCCACTTTCTGATGTGTAACGTCGACTAAGTGTAATGAACGGAATCGACAACATATGCCCGTCCGCTGCACGTCAGACGTCATGGCAAGCAGCACCGCCAAGAACCACAGCAGATACCACAGACTGAACGGTCAGCCAGCATGGGGTGCATGCAGTCACCATATGACGACCATGAACACTCACTACTGTCAGCTTCCTCCGTGCTGTCAGCAGCCACGCACCTCAAGTATCGAGTTTCGATCGAAGAGCACTATGGCAGAACATGTAGGTATACTGATAAGAAGGGGGTTTCATCACGTAGGCCGAATTTCGGGAAACAGTTTTCACGCTAATTAGCAGAGAAACTAGCTCCGCTTTCGGATGTTGACACACGTAGCGTGTCACCGAATGACGTGCTAAGCACTCACGACGGACGGTGAAGCAAATGCACCGTTATGAATGCCCACCTGATTGCGCAGAGCTGTCAAACGAAGCAGCACCGGGTTGCCGTAAGAAAAGGGTGTGTCAAGGCGTCCACTATAACAGGGCACGACGACCTCGAAAAGTCGCCGCCCAGTCACTGCCACCTGTTGCTCCACATAAGGCGCACATGCTGCTTCACTGCAATGCTGCTGGTATCCGGTGCCGCTGGTGACCCAGAATGAAAGCTCGCTGTAGCCGAATTACGTGACCTGGCCTAATTGACATACGCCGATCGCTGAGAGAGGGAAACGACGTAAACAGCGGTGACTGCCTTAGCATGCAAAGTAGTTACCTTAAATGTAGTCACTGTATAGGAAAGGAGGCCGCTTCCCTCACAAAACAAATGCCGGGCCCGCCGAGTGGCTGTTTGAGCAACTTTCGGTTTTGGTTACAGGCCCGCACATTTTGACATTTAAATGTGAACATTTTGACAAAAATATGTATTGCTTGCAGATCCGTAGCTAGGCGGTTTCCAAGGGCCCGCCCCTCCGAAATTTTGATGGAGGGGGCTTAATGAGAGTAGTGGTTTTGAAAGCCCTTAATCAGCAAAAGCCCTTAGCCCCGCCCTCCATTCCCCCCACCCACAAAAAAAAAAAAAAAGAGAGAGTGGGACTGCTTTCTGTGTGGATTACTTAGAAGGTTGAAATTGTTCCAGACAAGTTTGTAGAGAGAGCAACATATTTCATGACCGATTCAGTCCCTTCCTGAGGGGGTGACTGTGATGGTCATGAAAGCATTTTCTTAGTCTTGTTTCACCATGCACAGCTTCAGCTTTCCATTTGCAAGTGTGGTTTGAATGTGTCAGGACTTCAGCAAGAGCCTCCTTCTCAGAATCTTTTGTTTCTACAACATAAGCGCCGTCAAAGCCGATCTAATGGTCGTGCTTCTCACAATGATCTGCAAGAGGCTCTGCGTTCCACTTACATGTTCCTGACGTTGTTTTATGTTGACATATTCTTTCTAGGAAATACTTGCTCTCACCTATGAAACTGGCTGGACACTTATAACACAGCACCATGTAGACTACGCCTTGGTGTTGCTTCTTCAGTCGCGGTAGCAAGCAGGTAAACATCGACGCAGGTTTGTCACCAACCTGCACTGCAGACAACTCTCCCCAATCGAGCACAGCGTGCTCGTCAATGTGACTACGGTGCATCCGTTACTACCAAAGATCTCTATTACAGAAGAGACAACTCGACAGCAGAAAAAGTGCTTCTCAATAAGGCCAACAATGTACTTTAAAAAAGAGGAAAGCACTGTGACCACAACCTGTCAAGGGAAGAGAACAATGCAATCCATGCACTCCAAAACGATGAGAATGTTGTCACCCTCCCTGCAAACAAAGGCAATGCAATGGTCCTGTGATCTCCATTACAGTCCAGCCTGTGAAAAGCTGACGAAAGGTCCCCCACCAAGAGCCCAAAGAGAACTGAAGAAGCTGCAGGCACCCATCGAAAGGCATCCGAAAGCAAGAACCATCTACCTACAAAAGTACCCCCCCCCCCCAAAAAAAATTTCTGGCTGCGCCACTGCCTCCAGCTCGCCTATCGAAACCGCTCGGCACCATAATTTTACAAGGCCTTACAATTCCCACAACCACTGTCCCGCACTGTCCTGCCATGGATTTCATTGTCAAAGTATCTCCATGGACTGAAGTAACTCTAATCTCCACCAGACTCTGGCACCGTTCATGGGCAACACACCAACTTACATATGCAACGCGAGCCATTATGTAGAGCACATGAAAGATGTGACAATAAGCAGTGATGGGAGCATCATCTCATTCGATGTCGTGTCCCTGTTCACCAGCGTGCCCATGCATAGCACTAGCGTTGTCCTGTGCACAGTAGCTTTGAATAACAATCAACTCTTGGGCGAAAGAACCTGCCTAAGCATCGACGAACTGTATCACCTACTGAAGTGTTACCTCAAGGGCACAGTCAATGGCAGCTTCTACAAACGCCAGCGGGACCGCGATGGGGGTGGCGATCTCCGTTACAGCTGTGAACCTCACTCACAATGGAACATATAGAATAGACAGTACGCTTCAAGGGTATAGGCAGAAAGTGCTACAGCCCAACCTTGTTCTTTGGCGACTCCATCTGCTTAGGTACGTATATACATACTCTAGGGGTTGATTGCCAGTCGTGAATTCTTCGACTGGGATATTAATCATTGGCTTTGTGTATTTAATATATTTAGCATGCTGAATTAGCAGTGCCTCAGTTTAGGTCAGCAATCTTTCTGTGCTTCCCCCAATCTTCTAACCTAGTCCGTGATATATCCCACTAAAAGGTTTTCAAAATCTTTGAGCACACCCGTGGTGCACCCCATAAAAGTGGTTAAAATCCTCGTGCAACTTTTCATTTAACTTCGTAACCCATGTTGGACCTCCCCAAGTTCAACCCCTAGTAGAGGCCTGTTAAGATGCAGATATTATTAGCGCCCTCCGCTGCTTTACAAGACCATGGTCGGATGTTCTGCAGCTGCTGGAGTCTGAGGACCAGTGGTGAGCTTCATGTGGTGGCCAGGTACTAGTCGTACAGACAGTAGCGCCAGGAGGAAAACCTTCAGAGTCAAAAAGTGATTATCCCAGCCATCTAATGTCCTTGCTTCCGACTCTTCCACTGCAGCATGCATTGCTTGGTGCATGGCGTGCAATAATAAAAAAAAAACACAATTTGCACAGAGAAGAACTACTTTTCTTTTAAAAAATCCCACAGAAATCACTATGCTTGCAGCGAGAAAATTCTTCGCAAGCTAGAAACCTCACAAAAAGAAAACGCAAGTGGCGAAGCCACACTGAAGTTCCCACACCCATTGCAGTCTTGTCACAGATATTTTGATGGTATCTACTTGGCCCTACATAGCTCCTATCGGTATAACAGGGGTTAGCGAATTTGCACTACTTTTGTTGAAATACAGTAGGATGCAGCATATTTCACTTTTTGGCCCAGTTTAGAGCAACTCGACCAGAAACACTGAGCACGTGTTATTTTACACCAAAGACGAGTTCTATTTGCATAACATCTTTATTGACTAGAAAAATTATGAAAACTTACAATAAAACAGGTAGCACATAGTATCTAGCTATAAAAAATGTTCACTTTCCATAAAATCGCTATGATATCACCATAACGCTTAGCTACCTGCAGCTGCATCAAGAAAATATTATCTTCTGACAATGTAAACGTACAAGGGAATGGCACATAAAACATGCATTGATGCAGCATAGCTACACATCACAATCGCCTGCACTGCTTACTCAAAACCTGTGGAAGGAGAATATCCACATCAGCAGCTCAGATTACACTGGTCCCCTTAGCACCATTGGAATTGCTTTCGTCCTAGCTTTGCATGCTTGTAAATGAAACGTTACTGAGTGTTCTAGTTAAAGCATTGCGGTATAGCTAATTACACTGCCTGTTGAGCAATATAGCTGCTGCAGAGTCCACAGGGTAACATTATTCAAGAGATGTGACAATTCCTTGTCCACCTGTGTTTGCACTACTTAGACTGTGTGGCCAGCTACTAGGCTAGGCAACCGCTCTCTTCTCTCTCAGTGCTCAATGACTGAGCACTGCTGCTGCCAGCCACAACCTTGGGGCAGCCACAGCACCAGGCCTGGGAAGCACACACCTGCAATGTACATCACATCCACAGAGTAAGTATATGTGTGTGCACAACAGCCATGGGCAGGTGTGTTTCCATACTCTAAAAAGCACAGCAGCAATACTTCCAGTTGCTGTCACATGGAGAGTCACATGATCCAAGCGGAAACATTCCGTAAGATGTCATACCACTGGAAAAGGAAGAATCTGCCTAGTGCCGCATTAGTATGATTAGTTAGCCATTTATGGTGCTTGGCCAGTGTTGCAGGAGACCACTTCATGGTTCCAACAGTTTTGTCTGATAACTACGGTACTGTGAGAACCAGAGTCAGCACCGATGTGCCATGTTACTAATGATGCCATATGTTACAATGACCTGAGGTTCAGTTTCTGTCCTCTTTTGGGTATGGAAACATGCCATCAGAGGGCACCCATGAAATTTTAACCTAGCAGTTAAGGGTCTTTTGAAGGCTTGTGCAAATATTTAAATCATTAGAATATTCAGACAAATATTACAATATTCAAATTTGATTTGATTCACATTTAATTAAAGCATAGAAAATTTCAACATATTCGAAATGAATAAATAGGTGTATATCAATCCACATCTAACCCTCCATAGAGGTGGTTTCACTGTAGTGGAAGGATGCTAAGCCGTGAAAGCACCTGTCTAAATATTAGCATGCAGGTAATTTCTTGTAAAGGTAGTTTCATTGCTGTTAAGAGATGTTAAGCTATGAAAACACCTAATTAAAAAAAAATCTGCACTGCTGCAAAGTCCCACTTCAAGGTTAAATTAACCTATTACCCTTACACTGATCCATCATTTGCTTCATAATTTTTTTAAGTTTCATTTTTTAAGTTTCATTTTTTTAAGTTTCTTGTTATACCAACTAATATGCTGAAGGTGTAGTAAATTTTAAAACAACATATTTTACAGGTTATCACTTGTATTCTACTAGAAAGCCAAGTCCTACTGCTTTTCAATGTTGTTTATTTTTCCTTTAAATGGTTTTTGCGCAGGCCTTGTTTCAATAAAAAAAATATATATTGTGCACGTTAGCTAGGTCATGACAAATGTGCCCACTTTTATTTATATGTGATGTATAATATATAAATTCGACTCAAACTTATTCGAACAAAATCGCTATTCGGACCTGAAATTCACTATTCGCAGAAGCCTAATCTTTTGTACAGGCAGCCCTGCATAATGTGGTAGTCAAGCAGCTTCGTATACAGTACAATAAGTGTACACCAAAGATGTAAGTTCTGCTTCCAGTAGTGTTCCCCCAGAGGTGACGACTAAAGCGGCATTTCATTTATGGTAAGGCACTACTTGTGTGGTGATTATCTTGAAAAAGGTAGCAGTTCAACCACCATACATTTCCAGTGATCAGTAATTTGAAAATTTTTTTGACATGCAGCATGTTTTTTCTCCATCCAGAGCCACATAATGCAAATACAGTATGATACCTATAATAAAAAGTACAGTTAGGAGACGATATACCAAAGTAAAAAATATCAGCACATATTTGGGCGATCCGAAAGGCCACTTACAATTTAAGGTATGTATTCTTAAACTTGAGGGGATCGAGAATGATTTCCCTTAGCTTCTTGGCCCCAGCCAGCGTGCTGTGCCAGCCATGAGCGCCTCGGTCACTGGGCTTTGTTCCCCATGCTATCCAAGCTTTTCTCTTCCTGGTACCTATACCTCCTGACAGTGCACATCGAACTCCACGCTAGCATTCTTCCTCACTGAATGCCAGTGACGGCTCCTGGACCCTCTCTCCGCCTGAGCTAACTTCTGGTTTGCCATTAGTTGCCGCAAAAAGATGCTCTCAGGCTCGCTACAAGGGTGCCATGCATTGCCTTAGCAGGCAACTTCCCACTTCCGCACTCACCCAAGTTACCACGGATATTCGCTGGCTGTCAATTACGAATACAAATGTCCAGTCGTATGGATATCCACCACGGATAGCCAATGGACATACTGTGAAAATCCATGTCCCATGTGGCTATTTTGTGGACGTCCAAACTGGATGTCTGACGGGAGACTAAGTTTTGAACGTAACTGGATGTACATTTAAGAACATGCCAAGGATATGAGTACTTGCTCATCAATTATTGTAAAATTAGAATGTAGTGAAAATATATCTAGATCTGCCGAATCCCGAGTGACAATCCTGTAAAATTTCATCAAAGATGCTACTATAACATTCATTCAAACTTCGGCACACACATTTGATTCCAGGATGCCAATTTTGCTTCATGCGGCAAAACAATCTGATTGATTCAATATGTGTATTGTATGTCATAAAAAAACAATGTATTTAGTGTTGTTATTATCGCATGTGAACTGACAGAAATGTGGATCGAGTGTGTCATGGCAGTCATCTTCTAGGCAATCTTTCATGCGCCAGCCTCGACACTTCTCAACAAGCGGTACACTGCAATTGCTCAGATTCCTCGAACGTACACGTCAGGCTAGCCATGCCCCTCTGGATGTGTTGGGAGAAAACATGTGCCATTGTGCCCATTGTCCCGAAACCTGCTTGACCAGCGATGCACACAGGGAAGGAGTGCGATAAAGGATGGTCTTTTGTGTCGCGTCGCACGTGTGTACACTGAGCCGGTCTTCGAGGCTCCAAGCGGCAGAAGACAGATTTTTTTTCAAGTGTGCTCTCGTGGACATCAACAGCAATATGTGAAGTTATGAAGGATGACTCTTCTAGAAGAAACACCGAAACGTGGCATGAGCCCGCCACTGTTTTCGGCAGAGATTACCACGTCAAGCAGCAGCAACCCCGCTCACTCGCATGGCACAGATAAGGGCACATGTTACATATCTGTTCTTTACGTCTAATATTGGACATTTATATATTCTTATCACGCGTTAATTATTGTCCATCATTTGTATAAGCCTTGCTAATACGTGGTGGGTTTCCAGTTCTTTTATTTGTTCGAATATTCCTTGCTATTAACCGATTTAGGACGAGCACGTGGTCAGTGCCTCTTAACCTTCTTTAGAAGATGTGCTACACCCAATAGTCTTTCTCCTGTGCTTGTCCGTGTGTACATATTGTGGTTACTAGAATAACTTCATTTTATTTAGAATTCATTTGCAGCAGAAAAGCTCCGGCAGAAAAAAAGGCTGGCCTCCAAAGCTGTGTGGGTAGGTTGTTCACATGAAAAGTTTTTCTTGAATATGCACTAGCTATATACACACAAACACTATATATATATATTCTCGAAGGGCCTGTCAATGTCCAAGTTGGATGTTCTAGAGGGATGTCAAGCGAACGTACAAATTTGTTACCTTTACACATCTGATGTATGTTCATCGTACATACAGTGTACATCCGTGGACATCTCATGGATGTTCAGAATACCCGAAATGTGCGTCCTGTCGTATGCCTACTGGATATCTGTGGTTACTTGGGCAGTGGTACCCTTAGCGTGGTAGCCAATGGTACTGCAGGTAAGCAGGCTTGATCAGTCGCCTAGTTTGAGCTATAATCTAGTGACTCTCGCACTGTACTGTGACCTTGGGTTCATAAGCCCACATTTGTTGCCATACTGCCCAGAATTCGCTGTGTTGGAGTCAACAGACCTGGCCTTAACATCTTTGTATGTTGCTCTGTCTGTCTGTCTGTGTGCGATGTGACTGCCGAATTCAATCTCTAAGGCGGAAAACACGCCTTGGTTGCCATGATTTGACACTGCACAGTTGAAAGCCAAATGCCGCATCGTCATGAGATAACGAAAATTTGGCTTGAATTGAGGGGAAAAGCCAGTAGCCAAGAAATAGCCAGGCAGCCAAGAAATTTTCCTGCCGCCATCGGCCAAAAAAAAGTTGCCTAATTGGTATGAAGTAGCCAAATCTGAAAACCCGGTGCATAAGCGCACCTGAAGTGCTATCCGCTACCACAGAGAGGGTTGACCAGATGTGCAACTGAAAAGTGCTGCATAAGTGCGCCACGTAACCAGCTCATGCAGGCCTGTCGGCATCTGTCTATGATGAATGGGTACCAGCAAGAAGAGAGCCGGAGGAAAGAGGGGGCCTGGGACCTGAAATGGGTGGTCAACAAGGTAAAGACAGGCCCTATGTAACTACTTGGTGATAGAACACAAAAGGGAGGCACTCGCAGCTCCAAATGTTTCACTGACACAAAGAACGTGGTAGATTGGCATCTCATTTCGTTTGTCCAAGCTGATCAGCCTTCAGCACACCGTGGCTAGCAAACAGCAGTGTGCCAACAGCTGACAGTTATTGCTAAAGCTGTGACAAGTCATGACATTCACGAAAACTCGACGTACACGGTAGAAATTTTCGGCAGCCAGGCTGGCCAGAAACAAAAGTGAACAAGTACGCCTCTTGTTGTCACTTTGGAGCTAAGCCTACTACGCCACAGTCACAAGCAGAATGCTCACGTGAATTCTGTGGTTTCACGCCTCACCGGTGTTTGGACTACCCAACTCAACATTCCGCCAGCAACTTCAGCAAAAAGAAAGGCCACTTTGCAGAGGTGTGCTGCTCACAGAAGTATAAGCAGGAAAGCTTGGCTCCATTCGCCTGCATGCCGTCGGGACACCCGCGGCAGCAAAGCTTGTCGCCGTTGCCGCTGACAACTACACAGCACAGTTTAAAATAGACATTTAGGCTGAAGCATCTGCCACGCCTAGCGACATCCCTATGCTGCCTGACAAGTTAAACCAAGTCAACAGTCTTCTCAACAGCCCTGGAGGGCAGCCATTTTGCATGACTTCCGAACCAAGTAAAAATGAATTGTCAGCGCCCCTGTGTGATTTAGTTTCTCACTGTGCCTCTTTTGAGACTGCCAGAAATCCAAGAACTCCAAATAGTCAAATTTCTTGACCTCAAATGTTCAAAAGCAATGCTGCATGCTGAGCTCTGGACGAGTATATGCTACGGCTGAAACCCGATGCCGTGCCATTATGCTAAGCGTCCCTCGCAGGATCTTTATTTCACTGCTCAAGGCCCACAGCGAGCTGGGCAAATTGGAAAAGGAAACATCACTAGAGTTAGAGTACTGCTCGGAATAATGAATCACCTCCCCTGATTCTTGCATACATCTCAAAAAGCACAGCACCCATCAGGACCTTGCTGAACAAGCGTCCAAATTGGATACGGCAGTATGAGCAAAAAGCATCATTTGGGAAAATTAAGTATTCTTGACACCAGAAAGGTGCGTGGCCAAACAACACCCGTCATATGCCACCAGTGTCTGCAAAAGCAAGCCCGTTTGGACTCGGTGCAGTCTTGCAACGCAAGCAACTCTCTGGAAAGCACCGCCCAGTTGCGTTGACTTTGAGATCAACAACTCAGGACGAATAGCTTTACAAACAGAATGAAAAAAAAAGCTTGGGTAATGTGAGCTATCTGAAAGTTCAATGAGTTTATCTGTAGCAACCCTGTCAACACACAGACTGACCACCTGCCGCGCTTGTTTCACCTCTGGGTAAGATGGAGCTGGACATATTACCTCCTCAGATTCAAAGACTATGGCTCAAGAACATGCAACACTAGTCCAACATGCTGCACAGGCCAGGAAAGCTGCTAGCCACAGCACAACCTCGTAGCGCATCACCCACAACGCATTCACTCGTCCAGACACTGTGGACACTCCATTCTCCCATTGGACTTTTCAAGCTTGAAGATGGAGATATAGAGGTCGCCACGATATAGCCCCTTTGTTATGCTGCCAACGGAGTGTGGCGCCCCCTGTAACTTGTATGTGCGTGCCCGGGCCCAATAAAAAGCGAGTGAACTTTCTTCCAAGCAAGAGTGTGTGCATGTCAATCACTGCGTGCCCATGACCCTCTGGCACTAACAACATAGCAGTTTCGTCCCTCTGTTTGCTTGTCCACTTTGATTTGATGGAAAAATGCTGTTATGAATCACAATCTTTGAGTGATCGATGAATGAATGAATGAAAAACTTTTATTGTGGTCCTGAAGGATTCCACCACCGTGTTATAGAGGTAGGATTGCGGGCCGCTCTCACGTTGGGACGGGGAGGCCCAGCTTCACCGCCGCATTGTGGGCCTTCTGAACAGCCTTGAGTTGTTGTATGAGAACCGGACTTGTGAGCATTAAATGAAAGGAGTTCTCAGAAAACTCTTCATTTTTTCTTTGTAAAGAGGGGCACCTCCAGAGTGAGAAAAAAAAAATCTGACACACAATCCCATGCTGGTATTGTAATGGACACAGGAGTACAAATATACTTCTTTCAAAGAACGTGTGAACTAGAAGAAAAAAAACTCACAACTGCATCACATCATTTTTCAATACCTCAGCTATGAAGTGTATGGCCAGAAAAGGGTGAAAAACTGGAGCATTTCAACAATGATTAACTACTCTGTCTGTGAATGAAGTTCAATATGCAGGTATGAGATTTTCAAGTGGATGTTACTAACAATGCCAAGCTATTATTATTCCACGGCCTGTTATAACAGTACCTGCCTACCTGCACATTGCTTAGCAAATGGGCATGTCTAGGAGGTGTGTTTGTGATCAGTGCTGCAGCAGATTCGCAGCCTGGTGACACGCAGCATCCAGGCAGCCACAGCTGTGTACAGCTTGCCTGCCATCAGAACCAGCACGAACTGGTGTGCCAGCGCCCAGAGCCGATAATGGGGGCCATAGAATGGGTCCGACACAGCGGGGCACAGCATGCTGTTCAGGTTTACTTCAGTCGCCTGCACACATTTCAGACACAACAATATTAAGCACGAAATTATTTTAGCTGAAAGTTTTCAGCAACTTTTGCATTTTATTGAGCCATACGGCCATTCAAACAGGATCATCTGGGCATTGTTGTAAGATCAAAAACGATACATCTGAGCAATCAGTCGAGTTAAATACAGTACACTCTCAGTGATCTGAAACCTCTCAAACAAAATGCTGCTTTAATGGAACAACTGTCTCTGATATCATTGGTATCATACTAGGCCAGCACAGTGTAACACATCTCCAAAAAAAGAAGAGTACAGAGCTCTGTTACCAGTGCGAGCGCTTGCAGGATGAGGAAGTGGTAGAGGTACTGCAGTGCCAGGCTGAGCAACGCCCAGCTGAGGTCAGCCAGGGGCTCTGTGCTGAAGACGCCACCAAGCCGCTTCAGGTAGCAGGGCACAGCCAGCATCAGTCCATGCTGCACCCAGTACACTTCTTGCTCTAGTGGCAGCAGCCGTGTGTTCAGCACCGGAAACAGCAGGGCCAGCAGGGGACCGTTCAGCCAATGGACGTGTACTCGAAACAGCACCGTCAGCAGGCGAGACGTGGGAGGTGCGGCGAGCATAACTATCTGAAAGGCATGTTTTGGCACACAGTACTACAGGCACACATTTTGGTACTTCATTTTGGTAATTAATCTGCAGTAGCAGTTGATTGTTCACAAAGTACTTGGTACCGCTCAGTTGCAACATGACGGGTTCGATAATCCTCGTTGCGGTCAGATGAACCTCCACAGCTGCTAGACACTAATCTAAAGGGACACTAAAGTGAAACAATAAGTTAGTTTAGACAGATAAATTATACTATGAAAACTCTGGCCTCCTTAATTTCCTCACCATATGTCTATTGCCATAAAGACCCACGTATATTCCAAGATATTTTTTTTTCTAGACTTTATCACGCAAAAATCCTGCAACATATTATAAGCGGATCCAAAGAATATTCTACTAGAATTCACAGTTTTGGCTTTGGTATTGCACGGCGCTCTTATCATCATTAGGCTTCTGTGTTAGGTAGCATTTATGTCCCAAGGTATTTTTTCTCTTATAAGAAAAATCTAGGAATTTTAGGTGTTATCATTATTGCTGGCATTGGCTGTCCTAGCAATTACTTGGTACACATCACCACGGCCACAATATTACGCCATGTCAGGACCGCAACAGCAGTATTTGGCTGCCTTTAAAAAAAATGGCGATCTCAGCCACTGAAACTATCAGCAACTGTGTTGCGGGGCAGCAGTTCAACGAAAACAAGTAAAACATTTGTGGTTGGTGGAAACGGAAGACAGCGCTCTTCATGAGCAGCAGTCTAAAAAGTTTTCAGCAGCAGAAAAATGGAGCATTTTCAAACATGGAACGGGAATCAAGAAACTATTTTCGGGAGCATTGAAGCACTGATGGGGCTTCTATTAGTACTCTTGCTTGACGTGTTTCGGTGTCACCTCCACGAAGCGACTGCTGCTCGACTCTCATACTGAGCTTGTCACCAATATGGAAGGGATGACATCACAGCTGTGCCTCAATAAACCAGCTAAGTACCCCATTAAGAACCTGTATATTGTAGGGGGTCTGTCCTATGTACAGCTGACGCAGAAGCCAAAGCTTCAGGCGCACACAGTCGTACCGCGCCGGATTAACGTCCCCTATCTGTAGCTAGTCTCATTACAGCTACACAAGTTCGGGCGAATAAGGCAACAGGCTAGGTCAACAACAACACTATATTGCTAGGCATTAGCATTAGTACGTAAATGTCGCGAGGAGATAGTACAGAAAACAAGGATAGACGTTTACTCCTTGGTTGTTGACGTCCTCGGCTCGCAGGGGGTTGCGGATTCGGCCACCTTCGTTTCTAGCCGGTGTCAGAGAGAGCGTGCGGCCGTCCGCACGCTAGTTTTGTTCACCCGGTTTCCCTCTCCCTGACGAGAATAATACCTTTTCTCGCTGAGGGAGGGGAACCGTTCCACGCACTGGGAAAGGGGGAATCGCGAGCGCCGGCCATGGAGTTGTTCCCGCAACTAGGCTTTCGTGCTGCCGTGAAAGAGAAAGGGAAGCTGGGCGCATGTGCTTCACATCCTCCCATTCAGTTTCAGTTTCATTTGTTTCAGCTTCCATTTTGCCATCCACAAGTTCAATCAATTACATAGTTTTATGCTGGACACGCCGTCTCTACTGTCATCAGCATCACAACCCCATTACAATATAACATGAAAGTGAAACTTGCTTTCGCAGAAATAATATCCAATGTGTAGTGTTTTACTCACCAGGTTTTACAATTTTGATTGAGCTGACAAGTGCGATGCGTAGATGAGGCGTTCATGATCACGCCTGCCAAAATTTGCAATGCTACGCGCCGCGGAAATGGGTCAAATTTCAAGATCAACACTGCTCCCCCTTCCTTTTGCGGGCGCACGCCCAGAGAATGAGGGCATGACGTGCGCGTATGAATAGCACTATGTACAAGGAAATGCAGTGATATTGGTTGTCTACGTAGACGACTGTGATCTGACGTTGCCAACAGTAATACGTGGCATGGCAAAAATTATTTAACACGACATGTGTAGTCTATATATTTGTTGCTTGAAGAAATGAAGAAATATTTAGATAAATGATGAGACGCAACAAGGAAATGTGAGCGTTCTTTTTTTTTTCCGTGAACTGCAACGAGATGCGGGGCTAATGTGCCGGCGCTTCGCATGCGTTCGTGTCCCCACGGTCAGCACATCGAGCAGACGACAGCCGTGGAATGCTCCTACGCATTCGCGCACTCATTGTGCTCATCTATTCTACCGCGTCTAAGCCAGCGTTTCCAAGCCATCCTGCAGAAACAGACAACGATGGTCAACAAAAAATTAATAGTAAGAAAAAAACGTCGCTTGCGTGCAAGAGGATTGGGCTTGTTCGGGCACGACATGCGCATGTAAACTTTTGGTCGGATGCCGGAGAGGGTAGGGAAGAGATTTAGCTTGCGAAGGCAACGCGAAGGAGCGGCAAGAGTTTCGAGCAGGCCTACTTTCATCCGCGTTCCGCGCCGCTACAAAAAAAAAAAAAAAAAAAAAAAAAACCTGTTTTTCAGCTCGTAATCAACCGATTCAAAAACTTTTTGTGGCAAAATGTTTCTCATCACCCAACAACTTCCATGGTCAAACTAAAATTTGGTACGGGGCCTGGAGAGTGGCCCTTTGAATGAGAGCTTGTACAAGGTCTATTGGTGCACCCACATTGACTTCGATGCACCCAAATTGACGGCACATCTCCATTGCAACGACTAACACCAATGATCATGATTTACCTAACTGTTGTGGTATGTATCTGGAATTGTTAACATTTACCTGGAGACAGCGCATAGTGAATCCCACACAGTCAGGTCATCAACAAGCAAATAATAAGCACTGGTACTTAATACTTCAGGACACAAACGACACAGTGCGTGCTTGCAAGTAGTACGGTAACAAACACCTGTGCCCTGTGCTCATGCAGACATGCAACGCTCAGTGGTGTTCCACGTCTCACTGACCTAAAGCCCATGATTGACCTCTCTCTCGCTCCACCAAGGCATGGCATTCACATGTCGACATTGTTGCTTTTCTGCAGCGCTTATTGCAGTAGTTTTATTAAACAATGATATCATACTCAAAGCAGTCAGCAGCAAAGAAGCACCATGGCTGTATATGGAAGCTGCACTACTCTGACAATGAGCCATCACTCGCTAACACAAAGTGAAATGCGAAGAAAGTGTGTCTGGGGTGACTTCCCAATGCCAGCGCAGCCAGTGTTTTCTACTGGTATTGTAATACTTCAACTATGGCCTCTTAAAACTCCATGCTTTAAATGTGCCATGACCAAATATTTACCCATCAGCACTAATAAACATCATGCCGCATTGCTCTTGCTTGCCGCTCACAGACGTCAGCACCACACTGCCCCACCTAGCCCCTCAGACGGAGAACGCCTGGAGATGCATTTGTAATGATCCGTGGAGCTGCCTCGGTAGCTCTGTTGGTAGAGCGCCAGGCACCGATCATCCCGGACTGAGAGTCGTAGGTTTGATTACTGGCGGAAGATTTTTTTTTCCTTTCTTGCCTGCATCCATTTCATCAAAATTGTATCTGTGGTGGAAATACGTCATAAAGTCTTGGTGGACCCTAGCATAAAATACTTTCATGTTAAAAGGCTAGCAGATTCACAACATTGCTATAAAGCACACCTACCTGTAGCATGGTGATGATGTGGCAGGGGTTGAGGATGTAGATGACAGTGCGTGAGGCAAACTTGAAACCAAGCTCCATGCCAAACACCAAGCATAGCAGCACCAGTAGGCAGCGCTTGCCACCCCGATCTTCGCGCACAACCTTTGGTGCTGGAGGCACCTGCATCCCGAAATTATTCAACTCGCTCCACCTTGCCACAAAATGGCAGGAAGTAGAAGATGGAATCTCGCGATGAAAGAATTCCGTGAACAGGGATTGTGTGCTCGAGCCAATGTTGCAACAAGCATACTTGTCCTCTAGCAAGAACGTGTGTTCTAGCCTTGATTAAGACAAGTTCACTTGTTGAAACGTCGGCTAAAACACACATTCCCCAGCTACAGATTTTTGTCATCTACCTTGCCATAGTAGTGTACATGACACATGGACACTTGCAGTCAATCGTACTAAGACAGATTCCCACAATTCTGTCTTAAAAGGTTACCTTAAAAATATTTCTTGCATATTAACATTAATATAGACTGATAAAAAAATGGAGCTGGGGCAATGTTTGTGCTGTCCAAATAGTTTTTATCGATAGCTACCTCTGACTGAATATAACTGTGCAACTTTAGTAGGGAGTGTCTTAATCAAAGTTTAAGAACGTCTTTGTCATAGTTTACAGCCAATTTATATTATGTCCACTGAAGGATAAAGGCCTCGTCCAACTCATCTAGTGTGTACTATCTTTCGTGAATTAATTCCATTTCCTTCTTGCGAACTCAGCTGAATTACTCCATCAGCCATCATCACCTTATTTTCCTTTCACTTGGCATCCACTGGTTGTCTTCTGCCCTGCGCATCATGCAGTCTTTTGTTTACCATCAGCTACAACTTTATGTTGCCAGACCCTTTCTACATGTTCCTATCTCTTAGTGTTACTCCTGTGATTTCCATTGCATGCTGTGTGGTCTTTATTTTTTCAAGTTTCTTTGTTTCAGCAGTATGTGTAAGAAGACAGAGACAGCAGCAGTTTGGAGAACATAACCACGAGTGAAACAGGGTGAAAATGGATGTGCCAAGTGAGTGTATACGACCCGCCAGCCAGGTAACTGAGAAATAGCAATTAACCAGTGAAATTATCTCATGCTATGTCATTAGCTACAGCAAACATACAGTGTCCAATGCTCAGTGGCACTAGTGTCAGTCGAAGCCGGTCGAGGCCACACGGTGGAGCGTTTCAGTGAATCGTGCCGACGGCTGAACATATACTCTCATGCAGACTCCATGAATCGGTTATCGTTAAAAAAAAGTTTACTGTTTTTCAGGCTATTACTAATCAAATGTGTGACAAAGCTACAACTTCACATTTGCATGACACATTGTGAAGATGCTGCCACAAAAATTTAGCGAATAAGTGCTGCAATAAGAAATTTACAGGATATAGAACACCAGCTTTAGCTGTTTTCAGTTTCTTGCTCGACCTTGACACCCTTCTGAGCCGTGGAGGAGCTGGGCATAGCCCGCTGTAGTGACTGTGCCGACAAAGTAACACAACGTCAATGATTACGTCACCGGAACGCAGCCAATTATCCAGCAAGGCTTGTTACTATTCTTGTTCAAGTGAGAAAGGCACTAGGGTACCCTAAGTGGCACGAAGGAGAACCATGATAAATGCGCGGCCAAAACGGCATCGCTGTGGGGCTAAGCTGCTATTTTGTAGTGCAGAGAACCAATTCACGAAATTGGTGCACCGTAACATTGTTCATGGACAAACTTACATCACTTCGTTTACGAGGAGGATTGAACAGAAGGTAAAAAAGGACACAAGGATCGTTTTTCAAAATGAAACCTATACGTAGTGCACAGCACTACGATAGTCATAAAATGAGATTGCTGTAGCTATCTGCACTAATTGGTAAGCTTATTTGGGAGATCAGAACCTTCCATACTTTCCTGATATGATTTCTTAATTCATCTTTTGAAATTCATTGCCATCATTACCAGTGAATGCAGAAAATCAAAGGCACTGCTATGATTGCTGAAGAGCAGTACGACATTCCTGACTTTCCTTTTTTTTTATTTTTTTTGGGGGAATGGGGTGGGGGGTTCTATATTGTCAATTTCTATTAAGCTTCTGTAAACGCTGGCTCCCTATAAATAACCTACCTTCCACATATCAAAAGCTTTTTTTTTGTCATTAATGTCATGAGATACGAAGAATTTCCTGCAAACCTGAGTGTTGTACTTTTTTATTCTTCAAGGTACTCATTCAAGGATGATCCTACCTTTGGCCTTGGGCATAACAGTGGGGAGGGTTACGACATGGATACAAACATTTTTTTTTATTTGGACAACATACTTGCCTTCATGGAGTTTGTTCCACTTAACTACACAAGAAAAAAATTTGCGAACATATGTAGCCTAGGCCAGTATTCATGCATTTTGAGTTTATAACTGTTGCATTAGAAAATGCATCACTTCGTTGCAATGCGAAGTTTTTGCACTGCTAACAGCAATGAAGTTATCAAGAAAACAAGCCGACCACACTTCTACCGTCACGTACCTATTTTTGTTCCATGGTAATAATCTGTTTGGAGAAAGTATTGGAAAGGCCACCTCAGCTACTGTTGATCCCCCTCCCACAACGCTAAAATAAAATAGAGCTTCACTGAATTCACCTCCGCTGTTACTTAAACTTAAGCCGTTTTCACACGAGGAGACCAAATGAGATTTCCTACTCGGTATATCTTTTTTCCTATGTATGCACCGGTTAGGCAGCAATAGTTTGTAGACATCCACTGCGGATCCCGATGATATCACAGAAAAGCTGCCAGCCAACCCTGCGGCCTTCATTGTTCGCAGTTTTCTTAGTGCTGCTGTTGCATGTAACAGGCAGAGCATAACACATATTGCGTGTGCTGCACCTTAAAGGGGTACTTCAACACTATAGAAGCACCTGTATATTATTAGTGGTTTGAGCAGACTGACTGCTGGGGATTGTTTTAGCGTAGGTCTAAGCACAGATATCATTTGACTTAGTGTTTTCTTCATGCAATAATGTCACTACATCACTGCTGCATCGGCGCATAGTAGCACTCACCAGAACTACTGCGGCTGAAAACAGCAGAGAAGAGCGCAAGCCTACGATAAGATAAATGTGACAATAGAAGTGATCGCGGCATGGCATGAAACATGAGATTGCTGTTGTGTTTCGCTTTTCTTTTCTGTGCTTTTTTCAATGATCCCCAAACAGATGCTGTCGCTTGAAAAAGGATCACTACAAGTGCAAACCAAGAAAGAGGTGCTGACTGACATCTTGCCTCTGCAGTTTTTACTTAAGCAGGCAGGACATCCATACAAAAAATTTCTCTCTCTTCCCTCCTCTTGCTTCAGTGTGTTTGCAAGCTGCCTCTCCTCACACGTGTGGTGTGTTCTTGATCGCTGTTGAAGCGGTACGCATAATCTCTTTCATTGAGTAAATAATGCTACATTCTCGTAGTTGTTCAGGTGACTTACCGAACAACCCACAAAACAACTTTGCGCAGTCCCGGGATGCTTGTTCGATAGGGGGCAATCGCGCTTCACCGCCTTTGTCGTTCTACTAATTCCTTTCTCAAAATGACAAAGGCATCTGTGAAATTTTCTTATAACGACATGAAGAGGAATGGTGGACGAAGCCTCGCTTTGAAGCAGGACAACTCAAGCTTCAGGCACCCCATTGCTTGATGCTGTTATGGCAACAGCGTCAATAATACCATGGACAGGACAAGTAACAATGCTGTACGAGCTTGCAGGAGCTTTCAGCTCATTCCCCTGAAATTGCCTCGCATAGTCACTGGAAACTGAAATAGAGTCATGTGACGCTATAAAAATCAAGTTGGGGGTAGACTTCTTTTTTTTTGTATTTCAAATTTCCTAGGCTGAGTAACATCGGGCTGCTGTTCTTACCGCTGCCGTTCTTGATGCACTAATCTGTCCATGCTTAGGTATACACAATTCGTGAGGGGTCGAATAGTGTTGGAGAGCCCCTTTAGACGGTTGATGTGACTGTCACAAAGTGCTGTACATTGAAGGCATGTGGTTGGAGTTGAGCACCCAGAAATTATGTTGTATACCATTGAAACGTGTCGGCATTGATGGCAACTTGTGCTTGAAGCACTGGCTGGTATCTTTTTCGCGATATCGTGATGGGCAGTGGATGCGTACAAACTGCTGCTGTCTAGCCTGTACATGCATGAAAAAAAAAAAAAAACAAAAAAACACATGGCATCTTGTTCAGTCTCCCCGAGTGAAAACTGCTCAAATTCAAGCAACGGCAGAGGCAAATCCAGTATAGCTGTATTTCGGGAGGCTACGTGTAGGGGATTTCCCAGCAGTAGAGGAGACCTTTCCAACAATTTCTCCGGACGGATGTGTGCCACGGAATGTAAAAAAAAAAAAAATAATAAATACAACGTGGTACTGAGAGTGCGATCGACTTGTTTCCTTGACAACTTTATTGCTGTTTGCGGCGCGACAACTTTGCATTACAATGAGATAATGCATAAAAAATCGTGAAAGTGGTTTGCAGAAAATCAAACCAAAAAAAGGTTATTAAACGAAGGTCGTTCACGGCGAACCAACTTCTACAGCGACTTCATAGAAATCACCAATACTTCACCAGAGAGAGAAAAGGAAAATCAGGCATGCTAATTTGCAGGATGGGAAAACAAATCTGGATAACAGGCGATAGAAATGATATCTCCAAAGGACGGTGGCGGAGTAGGCCGGGACAACCTCTCGCGGCATCGATCGCCACGATTTCACTTCTCAACTTGATGACAAAAGAAACAACCGACTTCATAGCCCTCGTGGCTATACCGCGTATGAAAAGGGAGGAATCCTGTTCCAAGTTTGATGAGTGCCCACCTGCAGATGCGACCAACTGCACAGCGCAAGCGCCGAAGCCCAGAGCACAGCCAGCAGAGTCTCCCAGAGACGCCTTCGCGTGGATATGAAGTTGGCGCACTCGGGTCCACCGTTGCCTGCCAAGCTGTGGTTGACGCCCGCGTATGCCCACTCGGAAACCGCCGACAATCCACTGTAACAACTGCTTGCGCTGAACGGTTCCATTGTCGCTCACCACACTTTCAGTGAGCGGGAGGCCGTCCGTCGCACAACTCAAGCAAGTGGGGCCACACAAGCACAACGTTTATCTCGGAGGCTATATGCAACGTTCATAGACTGGTCGCGTTATCAAGCGGATGTCAGGAGAACCTCCTGCCGGATAAGTGTTAGCAGACGACAAAGTTGCAGCATTGCAGCGCGCTCTGTGCTTCGACTGTGCTAGGAAACATGCATGTATGTTTCATACAATACTGAACAAACCAGCTTTTTTTGTGGCGCGATAAATCATATTCAGCTTAGCAATAAACGTGGGCAAATCACGCTGCCAATGATGGCCCACAGCGTTCACATATTTAATCTCCGCCAAGTTTTCTCTAATTACGCAAGTTAGTGAAATGTTAGCATCTGACCTCTTCCACTTTAATCTCCCGGTTGTTCTATTCTACAAATGAATATAATATCAGAACACTCGTAATAAATAAGTGATACGTACTTAAAAACAATCTTTGTGTTTTCCTAGGCTTTATGAATCATGCGAGTTCTACTCTACAAATGAATATAATATCAGAGCACTCGTAATAAATACTTGATACGTACTTAAAAACAATATTTGTGTTTTCCTAGGCTTTATGAATCATGCGAGGGGCCATCCAATCTTTCGGAGTTACGCTGGCTAGCTCGATCCAAGGCGATCGTGAACTACGCACAACTGGCCGCGTTCCAGGTTCAATATTACTCGATCAGCAGGCGCATTCTGGCGGAAATGAACAAGTTAAAGTCATGCACATGCAAAGCTCTTGAGGCCACGCGCTTCCGCGTTGAGATTCCTCGAGCTTTTGCACACGGGCACATACGTTGCTTTATCATAGCTATAGCCAGCGTTGCGCTGATTATTTCGTGCATTGTTGATAGGAGGATGAAGAAACTTAACTTTTTTAGCAAAAAGAAAAACAAAACTACAAGCACACTGGCAGCAAATCTGCTGCACGATCAAGCTGCGCGCTAGAATCGGGAGCACGGGGCCTAAGACCACAAGCAGCTGGCGTGGAAGAACAGAATATGTATTTAACCTGCATATATGGAAGGCACGGGCCGTTTCGAGCAAAATTATCAGGACGCACGTTTCATTTAGCTAAAAATGGGTCGACTAGCTGTGCTTGAGGCTACTGCGCGTCCGCAGGTCCTGGCAGTGCTCCTCCTGCAAGCCTACCATCGATATTGATCCGTTAATTATTTGGAGGCAACCTCACACGCATCCCTCCCTGTTTATTTCACGGCCGCTGGATAAAATCCAGCGCTCGTGCCACTGCCTTAAAACCTTTCACTCGACTTATTCGCCATATTGTATAATTGGCGCAGATCAACGTCGCGCACTCTGGCGTTGTGCGTACGGCAGTCGGCACCTGCGGGCCCTTGGGACAGCGAGCATTTCATCGACCGGCCGACAATTTTTAGTCATTACAGCCAGCTACCCGAACGTTGGTTACAAGCGCCAGTCAAAGTCAGAGTGAAGGGTGTCAAAAGAATTTCAACAAGGACGTTTTGAGCTCACACGCTCGGGTCAACCATAAGAACCTAGAGGAAAACTGGTAATTCAGCCCTACCGCAACAGCTACCGTAAGTGACGTCTCTTTTGAATATGCCTTATGATTGACCCAGAGTATATCCCGGGAACAAACGCATCGCCCTTCACCCTCTCCTGGATTGCCTCTGCGCATAAGCAATCATGGTAAATTCGAGTCAACGTGCAATACGACAGGATCTCCTCCAAAAGTGACCAGGACCTGGCTACCGACTTGATAACCGGCATGAGTCACGGATACTGCTTAAATTTGTCCCACCTCTCCCTCAGCTGGACATATTGTACCCGATTTTGCCTAGCTCAATTCCCTCTTCGCCTTCCCGTGCGTGCTGGGGTCAACACCGTAATCTTCCTACCATCACCTACCTCTCCTTTATTCACCTCGACTTTCAACAGCTCTTCCACAGTTGCCTTATTTTTTTTGTAGCCTTTGTTTTGTCTTGCTCTGTCGCCAAAGCATTCTCTACCTCTGCAATCCTCATCACGAAGTCACTCTGCAGTCATCACTTCCGCCTCGACCACACATCTGCACATGATGCCACCTACGGCCTTCTCTACCGCACAAACCTCAATTTTCAAACCCACCTTACCCACTGAACACTTTTCGACCATGGCTAGATCCGATTCAGATCAATTTACATGGCTTGTCACCACTTAGACGTTGCGAATGATTTTGGCAGTCTGCGCTGCTTTAATCTGGGTCAGCATTCCCTGAAGTAGCGACAACATGGCAGGGTTGCTCTGAACCCTTCAGGGCCGTCAGTGCGCATCGTCAAACCCCTTCGATTTTATGGCCTAGGAAGCTGTTTGCAACCGAAGCTGCTCGGAAAAGACGGTCACCTCTGTGCCGCTTTGTTCAATGTGCTATGAGAGCAGCATGCCGAGTGCCTGGCATCCGTCTTCTGGCACATTTCCCACACTCCATGGTGTCATTGTGGCATTGTGACCTGCCTGACGGATAGCTGTCAGAGAGAGACAGAGAAATAGACTTTATTGGGCAAACCTGCGTGAGGAGGGTGGGAGCACCGTGCAGGGTTCTGCACCCTCCTGTCTATCTAGACCTCAACGACGGCAGGCCCAGCGCGAGCTACTAGGAGTTCGCTCCGTTCGCTTTTGCCGAGCCAGGGCCGCTACAAGCCGCTGGATGGCGATAGCTGTCAGATGCGCCAGTGCCACCATCGAGAAGAGTTAAGATTGCACCTGGCTGCATGGCTGGTTTGCAGGTGCAACATCTCGAAGCGGTCATTGTACTATGCTGTGCCGTCTTATGTTCTCTCCCTGGGGGCAAGCCAGCTGGACGAACCGCACATGCCTCTTCCCTGGGTTGCGACTGAGGCAGTGCTTGATCTTTACAATTTATCAGTTAAGATGAAGACATCTTGAGTGGACTGTCCCGAACAGAATTACTTTCATCAACAGGAAATCTTGGGAACACTAAGGTAGTAAAATGCGAGTGTCGCGACGCTTCATATGCTACCATCTTCATGTGAAGAACACGCTACCTTCAGTAATGTAAATACTGCAAACACTCGTTCCTCCTGTTATCAGCTCCGGTTTCTCTGCTCGACATCTGCCAAAGGCGTGGCTGGTTGGCTGGTTCTGGTCCTATGGGTAGGCCCCCCTTCCCCCCCACTACGTCACCAGTAACCAGTGCTAATATCTAGATGCCACAAAGGGAATAAACTTACTACCAAACTTGGAGGACGCTTCAAATTTGACTTCAAAAATATTAAATTAGACAGCAATAACGACACCTTGTGCGCATTGCCTTCTCAATGAAGCCTTTTCATAATTGTGAAGTTAGCTTTCTGCTATGCAGTGTGAACAACAAATGGTGGCTATTCACTTAATGCAAAAAGCTTGTTCAAGCACGGTTTGCATGTGTTATGATGAAGAAAATGTAGTTTGTTCTTTCGATATAAACACTCATAATAGATAAGCACGCTCAACTAGGACTGTCTTGGGCAAATGTGCAGCGCAGAGAAGCGCACATGCAAATTATGAAAAGGGTTCATTGCTAGCTTGGCTTCATTTTTCGGTGCACGTCTCAACCATGCGGTAAGAACACAAACTACTGTGCATGTTATATTGGCTGTTTCAAGCTATCCTAGGATGACTAACATTTACAGATGTTAAGGGCTCACTATGCTATAATTATTTTTTGCAAATCAGAGAAAGGTCCACTAAAAGTCCGCAAGGCAACACGCAAACCTATGCAGCTGACCGGTTTGTCGATGCTTTTGCGGCTGATGCCTTAAAATGAGGAACTCCTTGTGCAATTCACTCGTCTGACGCCTACCGCGATTCAATGAATCTGCCACGCAATATATACATAGACTCCTTCCACCACACCACATTTATATGGAGTTTTTTCTGAAGTTTCCAGCAATAGCACCAATAGAACACCTGCCTCCCAAAACTACCTGGGTTTAATCCTCACTCACACTGGAGTGCTTATTTGCATTTGCAATTTGTGAAAAAAGCCTTTTAATGCTATCGCATTTAGCGCTTTGCTCTCAGTATGCCAGGTTCGAAGTGTACAAATTGAAGTTATTCTGCAGGTAACCATTCCGCTGCATGTGTTGATGCAAAAGTTTCTGTACCTTGGCCAGTTGGCAGTGTGCATATCTATACACTCAAACCTCCAAAGTCACATCTGCCACAAAAATGATTTCGTAATTATTTGTAACTATGAAAAAGCTTTTAGTCACTCGCTTCGTTCTAACCAATGTCCTATCCACATTAATTGTATCAAGGTTCAAGTTCTACATTTTACACAACTGCTTTAATTGCAATTTTCTTCTTCCTATGCAGTTTTTATAAGCAAACTGTTGCATTCTTAACCATATGTGATGGCACTTCATTGCTCTTTCATAATTGTGTGTGCAGCTACTTTTCTGGGCACAAATGTGTTTTCTGCTGAAATGCTTTGAAACTGTATCAATCAAGGCCAGTGTACATAAACACAAGTATACATATATTGAGACTGCCATCATGCTGCGACAGGCGTCAGACTGAAGGAAAATAACGCTACGATGATCAATGCCCTCAGAAATTAGGCACCTGGACTAAAACTGGCCTGCTGCACTTGCCGATGACTAGACATACAAGAATAATACAGATATATCAAAGTCCGGAAATTTATTATAAACAAAATTTTGCTTCATCAACAATTACAAAATAGTCCAATGTTTTCTTAGCCTAGAGGTTCCTCTCAGCACTTCCTACAGCAGCTGCAGGGGCGTTTTGGCTCTTGGCATCATCACTTATGCAGACCCACTTGCTATCCACAGTCTCCTTCCACAAAGTCACCTGCGAACATAAAACATACGAAATTCCATAGTTAGCTTTGAGGTTTAAATGGAACCTCACAATAAAAAAAGTTCAGGTAGTGGTGCCATGAAAACTGTCTTATGGCAAAGCTGTAAGCAAGAGATTTTGATCACGTTGTCTAGTGTACTTACACTTGATTAATCGAACCAAGATAGCGAAGTCGCCCGCGGGAAATCTCGTTTTAGCTAATGCCTCTCGTCGTGCAAGCAGCTGCTGGTGCAGCCAGAATTCTGTGAAGCGTGCACTTTAAGGGGGCAGACTGGTCTTAGACATATTTTTGTTTATTTCTTCAGTGATCTTGATCTTGATAAAACTGCACTTATGCACTTTTCTGCCGATTTCAAATATTTAATTAGTTTTACTGTAACTCATTTTGTTCCTGAGATAAGTTCACCCCCTATTGTTTAAGGGCACCATAGAAAAAAAGTGTTTAATTAAAAGTGATATTTAGTATATGCCAACAGACTAATGATTATAGATTGAAAGTATGCAAGAGTTTTTGTTTTATACCTCTCTTGGTTATTTTACAATAAAGTGAACTATTCACTGTCAAAAGCAGTTGGAATTGTTTTCCCATTTTGAGGAGTAATTAATTAAAAAGGCTTGTGCTCTAAATTCTGCTCCCTTGCTTGCATTATACAGGTTTTACACTGCAAAAAGAACTATTGTTGTACCTGCCCTAGCTGCAGAGATACTGAGGCCTCAAAATTGAACAATCGTAAACACACAAAAGGCAACAATCATGGTGCGCACGTTTTGCAATCCTCATAAAGGTGCTCATAAATTTGTAGCAGAGGTTCTGACACAGGTGCCGGCAATTTTGAAGGTTCTGAATGTTAACAGCACCAAGAATTTGGGCAGTTAGGACAGCAAACCAGTGTTGCATCATGGGTGGGGAGGGGGAAAGCACTAGTGCACCTTGGGTGAGAAGTGTTCTTGAGGCTTTTCTGCTGATGCCCATGGCATGGTCTGCTAACTAAAACTGATGACTTATTTTCTTGTAGATTGCCACAATCTATTTCCGGTTTGTGTAACAAACTCGGCTCAGCTATGCTATTCATTATGTTGAATTTTAACCTTCTGGCTACATTGTTCATGAGAGAGATAGACTGGCTGGGCACTTTTTAAAATGACATCATTAAAATTACATTTTTAAAATGACAGTGAGGCACTTTTTTAAAATGACATCACATTTCCTGAATGTCCACAACTTCCAAATATTGCACCACTTTGAGCTAGCCTTGTTGTATTTGAGTGTTACATACCACCCGCCCAACAACTAGCAATATCTTTACAGTTGTTTGATATCACATAGCTGATCTCTGCGGTGATTTTGTGCCCAGGGTATGAACTAGAGCACTCCTGTTAGTGGCCGTGACAAATTACTTCAATTAACTTGTTAATAAAAACCGGCAATAATACAAACTATAAAGGGTTGTTGTTTGTATTAATTATGATTTAAATATGAAGGATCCTAGGCGGGCAAAAACTTCACTTGCTGGCTAAACCTTCAAGCGGTGGATACGAAAGAAACACATGCTTTAAAGCACATGACAGGGTGTCACCTATCTTTGATGTCCGGGTAGTGTAAGCACAGTGACAAAACAATGGAACAGACGGTGTTCCAAATGAATTTTTTACACTTTCGGATGTGACCTATGAAGAACTGTTAATAAGTGTGTCAAATTGAGGCAGTGTTATTTCGAGATGCGATTGTTAGCTGCCACGGAGATTGACACCCTAAAAAGCCAATTGGTGTTGTCGCATGATGTCAAATGTACCAGCCATTGTGTTGACGAATAAAAGGTGCTGGAAGTTAGGAACGCTTCCTGCACCACATGTGTGCCATCTTGATGAGAAATGCTCCTTTCCTGAACATTTGCATGTCAGCTCATTCCTGGCCCACACAGAATATGCTTGTGTTGCACTGTCATTGAGCAGAACCACTTAATGCATTCCTTGCAAGCACTGCATGAAACTAACCTTGTTATCTCCTCCAGAGACAGCCAGAATGTTGCCAGTGACAGACCAGGACACATGCCAGATGACATCATCAAAGGTAGCAAGAATCTGAAAAAGGAGGTCCCTTCTATATCACCAAATCAGTATTGTTTCAACATTACCCAGTCTATTGTGCTGCAGCATTTGAAGGTCGCCAATAGATCAGTGGCCCCATGAGCACCACTGTTCTAAACACACGGTGCTACGAACTAGTTCAAAGTGGTCAAAGCAACTACGGCGGTGCCTGTATGCATGATGGAGAAAAAAAAAAAAAAAGCAGCAGCACCAATTTTTCAACTCTTGCACAGCAACTGCTGTTACGCTGTGGGGATGCAAATGTCTTCTTTTTGGCTGTTTTTCAGGCAGGCATATCAACTATTGCTAGCATGTCTGCCCAGCTGTAACGGTAAGTTTATTGTCCCATGAGTGGTTTTAGTTTACTGTACTTGTGAAAGCTTATGTCTATCTGGCTTCCAATTTCTCCACATGTGATTGCTTCATGATCGCTTATTTATTGTCTACAGGGGTTCTGATCTCAACTGTGGACACCAACATTTACAAATGACACCATTATGCCAAGGGTGATAACATGCCTACACGCTCACTTATTTGATGATCATAGAATCCGATTGTCCCTTGGTGATCGGGGACAATCATTCACTCATATTTTATTTATCTGATGGACAGACAACCAGTGTGTGTGCACTGATTATGCTATGGGTGTGCCCATTGGTTCCTTCTGCGAGGACTCGAGCAGCAGTGCCTTCAACTCTGACAAACGACCGATTGTCAGATGAGATGAGGACAGTGGTGGTCAAGCCAGTTAAAAAGGAAGTTTTGAAACAGAAGGAACTGTTCTAGTGCAAGCTTGAAGCAGACATAATGGAATTTAGGATTACGTGGAACAGAACATGCCTGAATCTTTCGTGAATATTCTTATTATGTATACAGTAAATGCCGCTGCAATGAAGACAAAGAGGCAAGACCAACATTCAGAGTGCTGTCATTAAAGGAGTACTGAAACAAAATTTTGTGGCCAAGATAGCTTACAAACATCCATTACCATAAACATGAATATATCATCTGAAAAATACAGCAAATTAGTTTGCAAGGCATTTTACATGAATTTTCAAGTAACCCCATGGTGACAACCCTCTCCCTCCCCTCACGTCATAGCCGCCATATTTATTTTGCTGCGTTAATGCAGACCGCGCAGAAGTGAATCCCAGTTCTGTGTGCTGATGCGGATGAGCGTTGCACAGACTAAGTGGCGACAGCTGCACCAGGCAGCTCGTTTTTGGAGCTATCTCAAACCGAAACTGGGAGGTAATAAGGAGCCTGTAATTATTTGTCCTGCGCAGCAGAAAACGACATGCTGAGTTAGGACCAACAGGTCCCCGCAACACTTTGCAGGGAAAGAAAAAGAAACAAACAGTCAAAAGTTTTTTTGTCGGTACCCGTTCAATCAAGGGTAAGTGACCAAGCATAAAGGGGAGAGAGGCTCTTGTTCGAGGCAGCCTTAAAGAAGACAAGTCCGCTTGTCAGCGACTGTTGGGTTTGAGTCCCCGTGCTGCTCACACAGCTGGGGAATAAAAATGGCGTCCCACGAAAAGGCGAAATGACCAGACGGCAAAAGGAGTGCCCTGATTTTTTTGTGTGTGCAGGAGAGAGGAAAAGGAGAGTGACTGGGTGAACAGCTGTACACCCTCACCCCTCCCCCATAATCGCCACCCCAAGGATTCGCCATTTACCGTTTTTTAATGACTGGGTTAGGAAAAAATGTTTTAGGGTTGAACAAGAGCCCACAGTAAGACAACGGCCGGTTTGCTTACCATTAATTTACAGTATTGCATCACACTGTGAACTGAACGAAGCCACAGCACGGCGCAGTTTCGTAGTCTATGCACAGCCTAAAATCTGCGGCAGTGCCGCTTAACGTTTGTAAATGTGTGAGTTGCGAACAGCGGCTGTGCTGAATACGCTCATAAGTAATTTTCAATAGGGAAAATTTCCAATCCTGGGCGACTTTCAAGTGTGAGCAATCCTTTTTGTAGATTAAAGACAAGATAAGCTGTTCTAACTGCACTATTACGTTAAGTTTTATTGGCGCAAGGGCATCTAAGGCCAAAGAGCGCCAGTGCAAGTGTTGTTTCATTTCGGTTATTAGTTTAAAAATTAAAACAAACGATTAAAACATGATTAAAAATTAAAACAAATATCTACGAACCATTTAAAACGCAGTACATTTAAAAAGAATGTCACTTCGTTTTAAAAAAAAAAAAGGAATGTCACTTTGCTAAAACCTTCATTTTGTTGGCTTAAGTCTGTGCTGATAAATTAGTCTGCAAGGCCCAAGACCCTCGCAGCTGAAGTCCTTGCCTGAGCAAGAACTGCGAAGGCTCAGACATACTTTTTATGCACCAGGGGGTACCTCACACTTGAGGCGCAGCCTGGTGCCTAGGATGGAATGATATCATTGTTAAAAATTTCGCTTTCCCAAGATAATGAAGAAGTCTCTTAAGGTCAACCACTGCATCAAGTGATAAAAACAGCGCTGGATGAAGTGGGATATATCGATAGAGCTCCCTGAAATGGGTCAGTCGTGCTTGGTGAAGCACAGGACATTGTATGAGGACATGCACAACGGTTAGACTCTCTCCACAGTGTATACATGTAGGTGCATCAGTGCCTGTCAAAAGGTGTTTATGTGTGGCATAAGTGTGACCTATTCTGAGCCGTGTTAGAGTGACTTCGGCAAACCTGTTGAGTTTTTGGGGGATAACTTTTCTCAGCTGGGGTTTTACAAGGTGGAGTTTGTTGTCGACTTCTCTGCCCCATTCAGCTAGCCAGTGGTTGCGTAGACCTCTACGTACAACAGGTTTTAGATCTACACCCGGAACGGAGGTTATATCTATGGTTTGCCGACCAGCGGCTTCTCGTGCATTCTTGTCCACTATTTCATTGCCCGCAATTCCAGAATGACCTGGAACCCAGCAAATAACAATCGAAAGTTTTAAGTTGTAGGCTGCATAGATTTCGTTAAGGAGCTTGTTGAAAGTAGGGTTCTTGCTGTACTTGCCACAAGACAGGGCCCTGACAACACTTAAAGAATCTGTGTACACTATAGACTTTTGTATCTTGTGTTGTTTAATGTGTTGTATAATAAGCAGGATACCATAGGCTTCCGCTGTGAAAATGCTGGTAGGTGTATGCATGGTTCTGGTGTCCGAGAACTTTTGTCCATAGGCTGCACAAGATACAGATGTTTGAGATTTTGAGCCATCAGAGAAGAACGCGGTTGAACGATATTTGTGTTCAAGGGCCAAGAAATGTTGCTCAAAAAGTGCACTTGGTCAATTTTCCTTTATGATGTCTTTGAAAGACCAGCCACAAGTGACTGGACATTGCTGCCAGGGAGGGATGTGTTCGACATGGTTACTTTCCGCCAAGTCATTGAAGAAAATTGCAAGTTTTTCTACTGCAGGTCTTATTGCCAATGGAAACGGTGGGGCGATAGAAGGACGGTTTAGGTATAACTGGGTAGTAGACACATCGTTCATAAGTGTTTTACATGGGCGCTGCTTCAGAGACATGATCTTAACCGCATAGTTGACTCCTAGATGCGTGCGCTGATAGTCTAGTGGCCACTGATCTGACTCTGCATAAAGGCTTTGAATAGGGCTGGTACGAAAGGCACCAAGTGCCAGACGGATACCTAGGTGGTATACAGGGTCCAACATTTTCAGTGCTGTCCTTGAAGCTGACTGATATACTATGCATCCATAGTCTATGCGTGACAGAACCAGGCTTCGAAACAGAGATATGAGACAGTGCCTGTCTGTCCCCCACGACTGATGCGATAAAATCTTTAAAAGGTTCATGGTCTTGAGACATTTTAACTTAAGCTGTTTTATGTGCTGGATGAAGGTGAGTTTGGAATCAAAAATTACACCGAGGAATTTTTGTTCTTTCGTGATGACTATGTTTTGTCCATTCATCAGTATGCAGGGGTCAGGATGCACACCTCGTCGTCTCGAGAACAGCACACTAGTAGTCTTGTTAGCGTTAAACTTAAAACCATTCTCGTCAGCCCATTTTGCAAGTCGGTTAACACCTAACTGTATCTGGCGTTCGCATACAGTCAAGTTACACGATTTGAAACTAATTTGAATGTCGTCCACGCATAATGAGTACGATATCGCAGGTGAAATAACAGAGTGAAGAGAGTTCATTTTAACTATAAATAGTGTGCAGCTTAATACTCCTCCCTGCGGCACTCCATTTTCTTGAAGAAATGTGCGCGATAACACAGTACCTATTCTTACACGGAACTTCCTTTCAGACAGGTAATCTTTTAAGATGGTAATAAGCCTGCCACATATTCCGAAAGACAGTAGATCTTGCAAGATTCCATATCGCCAGGCAGTATCATATGCCTTCTCAAGATCGAAGAAAACAGACAGACAGTATTGATTGTGTACAAACGCGTCACGTATATACGACTCGAGGAGGACAAGATTGTCGGCTGTGAATCTAGCTGTACGGAAACCAGACTTGCATGGGTCCAATATGCCATTGTACTCCAAGTAATAGACCAAGCGGCGGTTAATCATTTTTTCAAACACTTTGAGTAGGCAGCCTGTGAGGGCGTTATGCCTGTAACTATTTACCGAAGAGGGATCTTTGCCCTGTTTAAGGATTGGTAGTACTATTGCCTCTTTCCAAGCAGAGGGTATTTTGCCGGTACTGAAAATCTTGTTGTAAAGTGCTAAAAGGCAGTTCAGGGTTTCATCAGGGAGATTTCTGATCATTTCATAAGTAATTGTATCAGAACCAGGAGCAGAACTTCCACAGGAACCAAGGGCGAGCTTCAGTTCATATACTGTTAGTGGTTTATTGTATCCGTCTGATCGAGGCTTGTTCCGGCACAGAGGTACACTTTCAGCTATGCTTTTGTGGCATAGTGATATAGTTTTCTGAGCTTGACATTTCCTCGAGGTGTACGCCAAGAGCGTTTGCCTGTTCTTCTATTGTATCACCGCAGTCATTCACCAAAGGGAAGGGATTTGGGCCTTGTCCTTTAAGTTTATGCACCCTATTATAAACCTTGCTGATGTCTGTGTAGGAGTTTATTGAGGATATATAGCGTGTCCAGCTTTCCCGTTTGGCTATACGGCGAACACGCCTGCCATTCGCTTTGCAGCTTCTAAAGGTTATCAAGTTTTCTGCTGTTGGGTAGCGAGAAAAAACCCTCCATGCTTTGTTTTGCCGTTTTTTAGCGATTTCACACTCCCGATTCCACTATGGCTTTGCGTTAACCTTTTCATTCCTGGACTGCGGTATGCACTTTTTTGCACAAGTAAGAACATACCGTATAAACGCGTGTAAGGGCCGCACTTTTTTTTTTCAGGAAGTGAGGGCTAATTTTCAGGTTGCGGCCCATACACGGAACTTTTTTTTGGTGAACTAAAAACAACGTACCAGTTAGTGAACGAAGAGCGTTTATTGCAGTATGCCACGTAGCGCTTAATCGTCGTCACTCGACGAGTCCTCTAACTCAGAGTCCGAGATAGTGTGTTGCGGAGCACCATCATTCCACAAACAGTCATCTTCGGTGCCATCCAGGCTGTTGGATATCCCAGTGACCTTAAAACTTCGGGACACAATGTCCGTCGACACCGAGCTCCACGCCGACAATATCCAACCGAGAACAGTAGCAAGCGGTGCCCTCTTCAGCCGTCCGGTCGGCGTGTGCTCATGGTTGCCGGTTGCCATCCATTCCGTGTAGAGTCTTCGGAATTCAACTTTGAATGGTCTATTCACGCTCACATCCAATGGTTGCAACATTTCTGTGAGGCCGCCGCCTGGAATCACGGCCATGTCTGTGCCGACACGGCGCAGCTGCTCCTTCACCTTATCGGTAAGGTGGCCGCGGAAACTATCCAATACTAAAAGTGAATGTTTGGCCAACAAAGCTCCCGGTCTGTTCTGCCAAACACTTTTCACCCAGTCTAGCACCAAATCATCGTTCATCCATCCCTTCTCTTGGGCTCTAACTATGATGCCCTTGGGGAAAACTTCGTTCGAAATTCTTTTCCTTTTCAAAACAACGTACGCGGGTAGCTTCCGCCCGTCCGCGGTCACACAAAGCATCACGGTGCAGCGTTGGCGCTCAGCGCCGGTAGTCCGCACGGCGACACACTTCTTGCCTTTTACTTCGACTGTGTAGTTCTCGGGAGAGTCAAACCACACAGGAGTTTGATCAGCGTTCGCTATTTGCGACAACAAATAACTGTGCTGATGGCGCAGGCCGATGACATGCTTGTGAAAACTAAGCACCTTGTCGGTATAGTCTTCTGGCAGCCGCTGGCACAGCGTGGTCCTTCGCCGAAAAGAGAGTCCCTTTCTTTTCATAAACCTTCGCACCCAGCCAGCACTAGCCTTGAAATCCCCGGCCGGTATATTTTTCGCACGTGCCAAGGCTAGTGCCTTCATGCGCAGCATGTCTGTAGTGAGCGCAAAACCATCGTTCTGCACCTCAGTCACATAGCGGAGCAACTCCTCTTCCAAATCGGGATACTTGCACTGTTTTCCTCGGAAAGCGTGCTTTTTGATATTGGTGTTCTGCAAGGCTTTCTTCTGGGCGCACCAACGTCGAACACACTTCTCGTCAACGTCGAATTTTCTGCCGGCGGCCCGTTTCCCGTGCTCGAGGGCAAACTCGATCACCTTCAACTTATAGCCAGCTGTATAGCTATTCAGCTGCTTGCCCATCGTGCGAAAACGTAAACGCCCCGCAGAAAACTAGCTGGAGTCCCAGAGTCATTCAACGGTGCGCAAAACTCGAGCACATGGCAGGCTGAACAGCACAATGACCGAACAACGCACAAACACCAAAGTTGGTGATGCTAATGCCGATATGGATAGCGCGTTTGTATAGAAGTGTCAGAAGTTAAAGATAAAATCCTGCTTTAACCTTTAGTTGGCGGGTGTATGAACACTACTAAAAAAACTAAAAATTTTTAGCCAACTTCATGAACATATTAGCATGAAGAAAACCAACAAATTATTCTAATGATGTACTATATGGTGATGATGAGAATTGCGTTCTCTAACGCCATCTACTGACAACGCCTAGTAGCTCACACACGCAACCGCATTTTGAATACGCATGGGTCAAGGAAAGTGCGGATGCGGCCCTTACACACAACTTTTTTTTTTTTAATATGTGCTTCTTAAAAACGGGATGCGGCCCTTACACGGGTGCGGCCCTTACACGCGTGTATACGGTATTCCGAAATATAGTTGGCCATCTCTTCTACTTCCAAATGGTGTACCTCTTCGAGGTGTAGTGTACATAGCTCTCTGAATTTCACCCAGTTTGCAACAGGAAAGTTCCACTTTTTGGGATAAGACGGCCGGTCATCCCGTTGTTTTGTTGCTAAAAGAGTTGGAAAATGGTCACTTCCATATGGATTATTAATAACTTTCCAATCTAAGTAAGGTAGGAGTGACGGTGACCCAATGGCTAAATCTATGCATGAATATGTATTGTGTGTGGTACTGAAGTATGTTGGCTCTGCCTTATTGAGCAGGCAGGCTCCAGATGTGAGAAGAAAGTTTTCTATTGCACAACCTCTCTCATCACATTTGGTATCACCCCATAGCAAACTGTGAGCATTAAAATCTCCAATTAACACATATGGTTCTGGAAGCTGATCAATAAGCTTTTCGAACTCTGTTTTATTGAATGGTTTGTCAGGGGCTATGTAGATCGAGCAGATAGATATAAGACGGTTGAATAGAATAGCGCGAACAGCCACAACCTCAAGAGAGCTTTGTAGCACAATGTGCTGGCATGCTACGCTTCTTTGTGCAATGATGGCCACACCTCCAGAAGAGAAATTGCCACCATTTCGATCTTTACGAAAAACCACATATTGATTTAAGAAATTCACATGAGTCGACTTTAAATGAGTTTCTTGAACACAGAACACTTTTGGCTGATAGTCATTAAGCAAGTCTTTGATATCATCTAGGTTATTAAATAGGCCTCTGGCATTCCACTATAGTATTTGTGTGTCCATTTTAGATGTGTTTTGTGTTCTGTGCTCAAGGATGGAAAGTAAGCTCACGAACCCTTTCCAGGGGCCGTGACACGAGATTTTTCTTTTTTGGATCGGTCGACAGAGTCGCGCCAATCCTTAGGCGCTGGCTGCGCCCTCACGCTCAGTGTTGTGTCCATTGCCTCTTGCGAGGCGCTGGACACGCGCTCTTGCTAGCGCTGCATTTGTTTTGAGGGCCTCGCCTCTAAAGAGCCCCCAGCCCAGAGGTTGGTGGGTCCTTCTTCGATGGCGGAGCAGCACTGGCTGCAACCACCAAGGGGGCAGATGGCGTCACCGCCGGCTCACTACGTGTGTGCCAGACAGGCGCCGGGGGCCGTCGTGGCGCTGCCCCCTGACGCGCCACTTTGGAAAAGCTGGTTTCTGGCAGGTAGGACACATGCCTTCGTGCCTCCCTAAATGAAATGTTTTGTGTTACCTTAATCGTGACAATTTCCTTTTCTTTTTTCCAGCTTGGGCATGACCGTGAGTATGCGGCATGCTCCCCGTTACAGTTCGCACAGTGAGGAGAGTTTTTACAGGCATCAGATGTGTGTTCGTCAGAACTGCATTTCGCACAAGTTAGGCGGCCTCGGCAGTTCTGAGAACTGTGGCCGAACCGCTGGCATTTGAAACATCGGAGAGGGTTCGGTATATATGGCCTCACTCGAAGCATGATGTACCCAGCCTCAACAAAGTCAGGCAGTACACTTGAATTGAAAGTAAGTATCAGGTGCTTAGTCTGGATTTCTTTGCCATCGCGCCTCATCCTACTTCGTTTCACGTTGATGGCATTCTGTTCGCTAAAACTCTCCAGGAGTTCAACCTTCGTCAGCCCTAACAGGTCATCATCTGAAACAACGCCACGAGTGGTGTTCATGGTTCGGTGTGGGGTTACTATTAATTTGGTATCTCCAAATTTCACTAGATTAGACACTTTTTCATATTGTTTCTGGTCGCGGGGCTCCAACAGAAGGTCACCACTTGCCATTCTCGTTGCTTTATATCCTGGGCCAAAGATTTCCGTCAAAGACTTTGATACTAGAAAAGGTGATAGTGTTCGCACTGATTTGCCGGGTGTGTCAGCGTGGATAACATGGAATCGGGGAAAAAATACTTTCTGGTTACCAAAAAACTGGAAAACTTCATCGGTGCGCCCTCTTTTCTGAGGGCGATCAGGGAGTGGGGGGAAGGAACAAGCCATAAGTAAATGTTTACTTTCGGCAGCAGCGCCAGCCACCCACTATGGAGTCCTACAAGGGGACGCTGCAGGGTCTGTAAGTACAGGCCCCGCAGACACCAGCTGTACGCCACCACTATAACCGAATATGGTGTATCCAAGGTAGGATAGCCACACAGGGTTAACCCTTGCCGCCAGGAAACACGGAAGTCAATGGAAGTGAGTAGAGGATAGGAAAGATTTAAAGTGAGAGAAAAGACGAAGATGTGAGGTGGAGACAGGAAAAGGCAACTGCCGATTCCCCCCGGGCGGGTCAATCCGGGGGTGCCGTCTACGTGAAGCCGGGGCCAAAGGGGTGTGTTGCCTCTGCCAAGGGGCCTTAAAGGTAATATCACCCAGCATCGGCTCAACCCCCAGGATCCCCTTTTCCCCGGACACGGCAAAGCCACGCACGGCTAGGCGTGGGAGGGAGTAGAAACTCCCCCGTTAGCTCGGGTCCGTGGTGTCGCTACACACCAAACGCCTGCTTGCGCAGGCGCCCCTGCGGGGGTTCTAACTGCATTTAAAGTGTGTGAGATCACTCTATATTTGTGACCGTCTGCGTGGCCCACTTTTCAGGTGCGCTGGCTAACCAGCACAATACGCTGAGTAGTGCAATAAGTAGGCATCTGTTTTTTTTTTAACGAAGTATTGAGCTTTTGACGGCCGAATCTTCATTTGTGGGAGGAGGCCATTTACAGCGTGTAGTGCCGATAGCTGTCGCCACTTGGCCGTGGTGGCTACATTATGATGCCCGAGTGACTCTTACGAATATTTGCACATTGCTAAATATATTCCATTGGGGAAAAATTATGGTGACGTCCCCAATTTCGAAGTAATTTTTCATACTGTGGCTACCAAACTCCATTTTTAGAGATAAGGAACTACATAAGGTCTAGTGGACACCACCAAAAACTACCGCATCACGGTTAATGGTGCAGAAGCTGCCAGGTGGCAGGCATTTTCCCCACTCCCATTTTCTTTCATGTGTCTTCTCTCCTACTAAAGGTCTTCTTGCAGCTAGTACAGTGTTTTCGGCAGAGTAAATCACTCATACATCCAAAATATTTTTTTCTCTTTGTTGTCCCTTCAAGTAAACTAAAGAAACCAGACTGTAACGCTAAAGTAAACGAAAGAGTACAAGTATGAATGGCATGTCTGATTGTGCAAACCTGGAAGTTCCATGTGGCCAGGTCAGTGCTAGTCCAAAGAATGACACGTCGGTCCTGGGAGCAGGAGGCAATGGTGCTCTGGGACTCCAGGCCAGGTGACGGGGCCCAAGCAACGTCACGAACCCAATCAGAGTGGGCCTCCAGCTTGTGCTCTTCCACCCATTTGGACTCGGCCTCCCTGCACATGTGGCACTTTCTTGTAGACCCTGCTCATAAATCTTGATGAAATAGGTGAAGGTAATATGCAATCATTTGCTTAGTATAGCACACCATTTTTAAAAGATCAGACATTTCTTGAGCCTTTTTGGGATCAACATATTTCCTAAACCAGCACATCACACTAATCCAATGGAAACTGTACAAAATATACGTTTAAACCCACTTGTGCAAAAGTTATGGTGTCATGAACCTTTACATACGAGTTGATATCAAGCTGGGATTTCAGTCATGAATGTTAAACATGACTTGTATAAATGTTTTTTTTTTTCATTTTTGTTTTACAACATACAATTCTCATTCAAGATAATAGCGATCGGCCACTTTGCAACTGTCTCAGTTTAGGAAATAACCTGTTCCTAAAAGAGCACATGAAGCATTTTTTTATACCTTAAAAAAGCTGCAGAGAACATTGCTGTATAGCCGCCATGCGAACCCAAGGTCAATTTGAACAGCTTGGACTTCCATTCGAGCATAAATTTGCCACATTATATTTACAACTTTAGGGTCAAGGTAATATAAAAAATACACAGTACCCAATAAATCTTCGTAGGACACATGCGAAGTGGCCACAAACGCTACTAAAAAAACTGCCTAATGGCTTGCCTGTTCTACTCTGCATCGCTCTACTAGTGTGTAGAAAAACATAGAAGACACTTGAGATCTGCCAACGCGTCCTAGAAGAACCACGCCTGTTATGACATATAACATGTGGGCAGCGCGTTCGCGGCTCACATTCCAGGCAGTTTTTCTTAAGGTGGTGTTGGCTTCGCTTTCAAGAGCAGGACACAATATAGAGTAATTGGGCGTCGTGCCCATCGCCTTCTCAACTGCTGGCCTGGCTTGTGCTTTCAGTGCATGGCTCAGCCGTGCTGTAAAAAATGATTGACTGTTATGCGTCTACTATGCCACAATGCTTTCGTCCATCCATCTAGTAAACACTCCAAGTATCGCCATCTCTCATATTTTCATCATATATTCATCATATACAGGTACCGCCATCCAAAGGACATTCTGAGGACTAAACAAGAGGTGGCTACTACTACAAACAATGGACGTACTACCCTCGGCATAAGGAGCTTCGCCCAGAAACATTTCACGCTTATTATTGCTCGTGGTTTAAAGCATGCTACCTATTACATAAAATGCAGCTATATGTAAAGGCTTCATGACTGCAACTTTCGGCTTTATCGATAACACTGTAGTAATCCACAACTTATCTGGTCCCATCATACAACAAAGGTATGCACTAAGTGGTTGAAGTATGTACTAAGGCCAGGATATCACTATCGCGTTCTACTCCTGAAGGCGAATTAAGGGTCCCCCATTTTTTTTTATGCAAGGTAATTGAGAAGTGGCTCATGCAACTACAATCGATATGCCAGGGCTCAACCACTGGATGCCATGACAAACATATCAGCGCTCACTGCTGAGATATAGCGCATGCACACGCCAGACATGCCAAAAGCAAATCACTTACGAGAACTTCCACACTTTCACCAGGTTGTCACACCCACCGGTCACAAAACGCTTGAGGACTTTGGAGTCGTCCAGGGAAATTTCGCCAGAGGCTTTGGCTGGGGCCCAGCTGACAGCATTGCAACCAATCTGAAAATGAAGAAATCAGATGTGTTTATTCAATAAGTCTTCCAATGACAACAGGACCTAGTGAAAATCAAGTGTTTCAAAACTTCTGCAGGCATCTGGAAATGCGACATCTGGTTTCTAGCTTGTGGCTGGAAACATAAGAGGTGATGCAATCCACATTTTTCGCTGCAGTCAAGGCAATAAGACTTGTTAATTGACAGCTTGCAAAATACTGCGCATGTGCGAGCAAGTTCATTTTCTACACTAAAACCTTGACCATACACTAGCGGACAGACAAAATTTTCCCTTTCAACTCTTTCCTTTCTTTTGATTCCCAGTCAGTTTACCCCTTTATCTCAGAACAAAAGGGAACTTACAATCAGGTGCAACATTTCTACAGTATATTCTTTAAAGCCATCATACGGATTCCACGCCTTTGCTGGGACGTGGAGGGATGACATGCTTCAAGTGAGAGAAGGTAGGGAACGAGAAGACTTGTAGGAAATATTCTTTATAGAAAGCCGACTAACAGGCTTTTGCTAAGTGTAAACCAGAGAATGCACACTATTCTTCGAAGTGTACATTGTTTGCTGCTAATCCTATTGCTTAACCAGTGTCACATAAAATAGTCATATTTCTAAAAAGCCAAACACTCATCACCTTACCAGTGGTATTGCCAGTGAAGGTGTGGGCAAGTTTTATAAGCAATTAAAAAATGTCACCTGTGTACAGAGCAACCAAGCCATTGCTGGAACCTTTCTTATTCTGCAATTTTCCACGAAACAATAGCCTAACCTGCTGGCTCGCTTGCATGCATTCATGATGTACAGTGCAACACGTGTGCATGCTTTCTTTCAGTCATCATCATCATCATCAGCCTGACTATGTCCACTGCAGGACAAAGGCCTCTCCCATGTTTTGCCAGTTAACCCGGTCCTGTGCTTGCTGCTGCCAATTTATACCCGCAAACTTCTTAATCTCGTCTGCCCACCTAATCTTCTGTCTCCCCCTAACCCACTTCCCTTCACTGGGAATCCAGTTAGTTACCCTTAATGACCAGCGGTTATCCTGTCTACGCGCTACATGCCCGGCCCATGTCCATTTCCTCTTTATTATTTCAACTATGATATCCTTAACCCCCGTTTGTCCCCTAATCCACTCTGCTCTCTTCTTGTCTCTTAAGGTTACACCTACCATTTTTCTTTCCATTGCTCGCTGCGTCGTCCTCAATTTAAGCTGAACCCTCTTTGTAAGTCTCCAGGTTTCTGCTCCGTAGCTAAGTACCGGCAAGATACAGCTGTTATATACCTTCCTCTTGAGGGATAGTGGCAATCTACCTGTCATAATTTGAGAGTGCTTGCCGAATGTACTCCACCCCATTCTTATTCTTCTAGTTACTTCAATCTCGTGGTTAGGCACTGCGGTTATTACCTGCCCTAAGTAGACATAGTCTTTTACAACTTCAAGTGCACTATTACCTATCTCGAAGCGCTGCTCCTTTCCGAGGTTGTTGTACATTACTTTCGTTTTCTGCAGATTAATTTTAAGACCCACCTTTCTGCTCTCGTTGTCTAACTCCGTAATCATGAGTTGCAATTCGTCCCCTGAGTTACTCAGCAATGCAATGTCATCGGCGAAGCGCAGGTTACTAAGGTATTCTCCATTAACTCTTATCCCTAACTGTTCCCATTCTAGGCTTCTGAAAACCTCCTGTAAGCACGCGGTAAATAGCATTGGGGAGATTGTGTCCCCCTCCCTGCCTTACACCCTCCTTGATTGGTATTCTGTTGCTTTCTTTATGAAGCACTATGGTAGCAGTTGATCCCATGTAGATTTCTTCCAGAATGTTTATATATACTTCATCTACGCCCTGATTTCGCAGTGTCTGCATGACGGCTGATATTTCTACTGAATCAAATGCCTTCTCGTAATCTATGAAGGCTATGTATAGTGGTTGGTTATACTCTGAGCATTTCTCTATTACCTGATTGATAGTATGAATGTGGTCAATTGTTGAGTAGCTTGTTCGAAATCCTGCTTGTTCCTTTGGTTGATTGAATTCTAATGTTTTCTTTACTCTGTTAGCAATTACCTTTGTAAATAGCTTGTACACTACAGAGAGCAAGCTGATCGGCCTGTAATTCTTCAAGTCCTTGTCATCTCCTTTCTTATGTATTAAGATGATGTTAGCGTTCTTCCAAGACTTTGGTACTCTTCCCGTCAGGAGACACCTCGTAAACAGGGTGGCTAGTTTTTCTAACACAATCTGTCTTCCATCTTTCAGCAGATCTGATGTTACCTGATCCTCACCAGCAGCTTTGCCTCTTTGCATGCTCTCCAAAGCTTTTCTGACATCTTCTATCATTACTGGTGGGGTGTCATCTGGGTTACTGCTAGTTCTTATAGTATTAAGGTCGTGGTTGTCTCGGCTACTGTACAGATCTCTGTAAAACTCCTCCGCTATTTTAACTATCCTATCCATATTGGTAGTTATTTTGCCTTCTTTGTCCCTTAGTGCATACATCCGACTTTTGCCTATCCCAAGTTTCCTCTTTACTACTTTGACGCTTCCTCCGTTTTTCAGAGCGTGTTCAATTCTCTCCATGTTATACCTTCTTACATCGCATACTTTACGCCTATTAATCAACTTCGAAAGCTCTGCCAGTTCTATTTTGTCTGTTGTACTTGACACTTTTATGCTTTGACACTTCTTAATTAGGTTCTTCGTTTCCTGGGAAAGCTTGCCAGTGTCCTGTCTAACTACCCTGCCTCCAACTTCCACTGCACACTCCGTAATGATACTCGTTAGATTATTTATTTCAGTAACCCCATATAATTACATCATACACTGAAGGAGCAGCAGCCAGGCTTGGCCACTGCACCAAGCAAGTCTGGAGAAATAATCCAACCATGTTTTGCCAACTTAGTAATGTTTAGTGGCACCACATTTGATGTGTGTTGAGACTGATGCGAAACGCCTTCATATTTTTTCCACAGATAGTACCACCATCTGTGGGAAAAAGGAATCTATTGCCAGATGTCTAATTTATTCAAAATCTTCAGTTTCTAGGACTGATGGGTAAGTGAGTACTGGTAATCAGGAGACACTACATAGCTTTGCAAAGCAGCAATACTTGTAAAATAGCATGTGAAAGAAAAAAAATGTCAATAAGCGAGAGCGTGGCCAGTAGAAAAATGACAAGTTCACTGCTGCCTTGTAAATTTTCTTATTAACATAAAATTTTCTCTTCATAGAATCCCAGAGAAGTGCTTGCTGTTGGAATATCAAAGATTTAGTTTCTTTCCTTCATCGGTAATGCATGGCAGGTATAGCCATAATTCGGAAAATTCAAGTAATTAATTCATGAACTATTAATCGAATACAACCTCGTGTGGACCAAGTACATTGTAAATTGGAAACTCCTATATTGTTCGACATCAAGAAATAAATTTCTTAAACAAACTTTCATCGCTTGCTTATATTTGTTGTAACCTGCATCAATATCTAATGGCTTTGAACACAATCTCTCTTCTTAGAAACCTCTCATAGCCCTTCATTGAACGGCACATAAATTGTCATTTTACTATAATGAAGAGTATTGCTGTACTCACAGTACAACAAAGGCTTTTACAGCAAGAACGCTGCATTTTGCTCACACTGTAGTCATTTCTATGAAATAATGTTTCAGTCTAGGCAAAAATACCAGCTGTCATTAGAAAGTGGAAAACGTAAGCTTTCTAATGCAAACACAATTCACATCAATCCAAAGAGTGAAGTAATTGCAATGTGTCTTACCTGTGCCACAGAGGCCGAGCAATGTGTCATATGAACAGAGTGGTAATTTTAATGGCATTTGACCTGATGATGTCAATAACAACGGCTTTTGAAACGTGCAATTTTATAATATAAATGCGCATTTTAAAAGTGCCAAAAGCCTATCGCTGCTATGCCAGTTTAGCCCACTAATGACGTCATACTTCTCGGGTCACGTGACCTCGTGCTTGTGAGGTCAAACCTGCTCTTACCGTGTGGGCATTGTTGATTTTCTGGCTTTCCCAGGATCCGTCTCCCGAGGTGCTCACGATGGATACGGCACCATCCGAGCTGCCGCACGCCAGCATCAAGCCGAACTCGTGGGGAGCCCAGCAGATGGAGTTGACCGAGGACTCGTGGTTCTTGAACTCCTCCAGCTTAGCCCATGTGCCGTCGGTCTCTTTCCACAGGATCACTTTGCGGTCGTACGAGCAGGATGCGAGCACCGTTCCAAACATGGGATGCGCCCAGGCGATCTGCCACACGGGACCCTCGTGGCCCTTTAGGTCGGCGACCAGCTTCTGCGTCCCGTTGCGGATGTCGAACACCTTGACGGAACGGTCCGACGAGCAGGTCGCCAGCCGGATGCCGTAGTAGTCCATCTGGGCATCGTGCTGCAGAGCACAGAACAAACACACACGTTCTAACGCACGCGCACACTACACAACGCTTGAAAAGCTTACAATCATGTCCTCGTGGGCGGTGTCGATGGTCTGCAGTAACGACACCTGAAAGGCAAGAAAAAACTCGCTTTGACGGTGGCAGTGGTGACGTCTGTAAACTTGGCCAACTTGGCCTCTAGTTCTTGCGAAAGCCTCTGCTTAGGCCTAGTCTGGAACGCTAGCTCGAACATCCCAGTGCAGCTCTTCTTTTGTGGACGAAATCCTGCAACGACGATAGCAGCACGCAGTCTTACCATGGTCCCCAAGTCTGCGGCGGGCTACGGTTCTCTCAAGTCCAGGTGGTTCTCGGAGCACACGACGCGTTGCAGGCTCGCTCCGAAGCACCGCCACCGGCGAATCGAGGAACTGCGGAGAAGGCGAAACAGAATTGATACATTTCACCAGCATCGCGATGAAAGATTCGAAAGATCGCTGTGAACGAACCCAAGTTGAGGTCCCGGACGCCTGCCTGATCAGCAGGCACTGCCACGCGGCCGCTGTTCCTCGGAGATGGAATCCTTGTGCGTGCTCACGCGGGGAAAAGCCACGTAATGGTGGGCGACACATGCAGCTTCGTCGTCTTTCTTGATGACCCCGTCATGTTGTTCTGTCCAAATAAATTTCTCTTGAACGGGGAATAGACGGTTATATTGTCTGTAGACATGTTGCAATGAACATTTGCACGCAGAGAATGATAAATAAGGCCCTTCATGGGTTTATTAGTCAATGACTTATTTTTTCTTTTACCTTTTCAGCTCAATAAAAACTCATTTTTATTTTGTTTAAATTTAACTCATTGTACTTACGTGAAACGGGCTTTCCTGCTTTATTTTTAGGTTTATTTAGGGTTTACTAACAGTTTTCCCATATAGACGCTAGGACCATGGACATCAGTAAGAGCGCGTTATTTCGAACCACGTGTTTCGAACAAATGAGACGCGCATCCAAAGAGCATCACCATAATCAACAAATAGGCCCCAACGCTTTTTGTCTATTCGCGATTTAAGTCAAGTAGGCGCGAAGAGTTTTCGTATAGGGTGTACGGCATTTTGGGCTCTAGTCTTGACCGAGTGCCGCCGCATTAAAGGGTGCCGTCAAGTATTGTCTGACGCCAAGCTTTTCGGGCAGGCTTTGGGGCTCCCGCTGAATTCGAAAAATAGCGTCCCCGGTTTGGGTTTGTTGTTGTTTTTTTAATTCTTACTTGCATTACTGATATCTATATTTTCTTAATTGTTGATATTTTTCATTTATGTGAAATTCTTCATCTTTTTTTATAGGCAAAATTTAACTCGTAATTTAAAGGGGCCCTGCAATGTTTATTCGTCTGCATTCCGCAGCACAGTGCAGTGCTTAATACTGGGATGAACACAAAAGCAGTTTTCAAGATTGGTGCACGTGTGAACATACGTTATTAGTCTTCAAACCTCAAAGCCCCAGAAATGATGAGAAGAATATTGCCTGAGCACAGGTGGTGGCTTCAGCCTTCAATGTCAAACCACACGGTGACAGAAAGAGTGAAAGGGTTGTCATTTTAATGCATCCATGAGTACAAAGGAGAGAGAGAGCATCGCATGCCTACAGACTCAACACTGCTGACGTGTGATTAATGAGACTAGCGGCGCGCTACGATGACGACGACTAGTGCAGTAGAGTGGATGGGGAAGGGGGCGGCAGTGCAGTCAGGGTCGGCGGCGGCGCCCCGCGGTCCCGGCCGTGGCCTCACTTGTAGTAGTTCCTCCGGTGAGCATCCCCGGGAGGCATCTGCAAGTGGACACACGCACCGGGTCACGCGGTCGCCGCCTCTCATCTCTCCAGTTGCGCAGTCCTCCCCCCCAACAAAGAGAAGACTGCTCAACTGCAGACTTGCCGAGTGTACCCCGCACACGCCACCCACCTCTCTCTGGACCAAATCTCCTCGATTGAACGAGCTTTGACTCATTGCTCGAATGCAAGGAGAGGTGTGCAGCTGGTGTGGGGAGGGCACACTTGTTGCACGCAGCCCCAATCCACCAGCTGGACTGGGGCTCCAAGTAAGGCAGGCTCAAACAGGATTCTGTCTGTTGACATTTGGCACAGTGTGGTTGCTACTGCTCACACACTGCCATTTGTACTGTCTCAGAAGGAGGAGCTTGCCTGACAATGGCAGAAGCGATTTCACACATGCCCCACAAAGGTCACCTGCGTTGCTGTTCCAAGGCATTAAATACAACTCGCAATCCTTTAAGGTGTGAGGCCACTCTTCCCTTTTACCCCATGCTTTCTTTTGTACATAACTAAACCAAAAGAGAATGGCAGAAAATCAAGTTGCTTTGCCACGGTAATGAGCTTAGAAATTAAATAGCTATAGCTCTGAGGACCAGTGGAAATGCCAAATTTTGAGAGCTAAGTAGAGTGTTATCATGAAATAATGATTAAAGGACACTGACCAGGGACATTGCAGCTGCCCAACAATGGAACAGAGCTCGCATTTCTTAACGTAATAGGCAGTATATGTTAGCTCATTTAAACAAGTATCGAGACAAATATGTTTGGTTTCATTGTTTACTTGATGCCAAGAGATATATGAAGAGTGACTAGAGCTATCATTCATGTTGCATTCTCATGTGACCCATTCAAAAAGTGCACCAAGGCTGGTGTGCTGTAGTGATGCATTATGCTTTATTCTATGCAAGTCCTATCGTCCACTGCTCAAGGGCATTAATGTAAAAAACACCAGCCTAAGTCTAACTTGGCTTTGAACACGAAGAAAGTTCTCATCCGTGGAGAATCAAATTAGGCAAATCTGACAAGCTCACTGCATTCACAACAAGCAGTGCTAACATTGTACGCAATACCATCACATGTGTGACATGTCCCTATTTTCATCTACACTATGTGTTTTGAACATGTTGTTTTCAAGTGTCTTCAATTATTTGTGCCACTTGAAAAAAAAAAAAAAAAGGCTTCCTAGTGCAATCCTGGAGTCATTGGATACTCACAATAGTAAGTATTTGATTGGATTTCTTAATCTATAGCAAATTTTCACATAAAACACTGTAAGCAGGCAACTGCCAGGAAATATCAACAAGATATAGATAAATGCAAGCTCAGAGTCGAGAGAGATTATGACCAAGCATAATAAAGGATGTGAAAATGTACTACTTCACTGCATCAACAATGCATAAAAAGAAAAATACTATAAAAGCATTCAAATGGCCTCATACCTTAAATGAATGGCAACACATTATCACAAAGATAGAAAAGCTCAAGTGGGGAGGGAAACAGTAGTGTTTACCAGTGATGCACATAGCTCAACATAACGGTCCACTGGTCATGCATGCACAGTGCATACAGTCTGTCTGACAAACGATTCACAATGCAACGACTGAAATGATTCGCTTCCAAGATTGACACGACGATTTTGACGCTAGTTCTGCGATAAGGAGAATTGATGTGCACACATTACAGCAGCACCTTTTGTAAGAGCACTGACACTCAGCCGTTTTTGTAAGAACACTGACACTTAGCCAATTTACTTGTTTCTTTCAGCACACTTGAAAGCACGCACATTTGGATGGAGCATGATTGTTTGTTTATTTTTCTCTGGGCTTGTGCTGCCTGCGTACTGACAGTCTTGAAAGGCAGTATGGCATGCCCCATGGATGTGCTGTACAACTGGCAATGGTTATTGCTACCTTCGGGCACTTGGTTTCTTGGGCTTCTGCATTCCTCTGCCACACCGGTTGTCTTTTACAATTCCTGCTCATAAGGTTTGCGTTTTTGTACACAGCAAGGCAAGCATGATGCATGGTCACTTTTCGATTACCTACGCTGCACTGTTCTATGTGGTACAGCAGCCAATCACGCAGCTACGCAGAAATTTACCATCATTCTTGAGCTCGACAATCCAGACCACACAATTACAATGAAGCCTACTCCCCACATGGTCAAGCATATTACATACTTCTCGTATGAGAACAAACATAGCGGAACCATTGCTGTGGGTGTAAGAACATCTTTGGTTTTATAAAATTTCGTGGTTGGTGCCCATTTATAATTGTTAAAAAGAATGTTCTGAACCCGTCGAGTTTCCGTCCAGATTTTGACTTCACCATGATTGATCAATGCAGTCCCTTGGTATGGTAACCCACTATTCAATACTGCATCTCCATGCATAATTAAGCAATGGCAGTTTGCACGAATGCAATATTACTCTTTGAAGAATGTCCACTGTTTTTATATGCAAACATTTATACAACAGAAAATGTACAACCTAAGCTAACAATATTACTATTCATTGGATGGCCATCAGCAATTCTGAACATAGGTGCAGTAGTGAATTAAATTACCAGTTATTATTATTTTCTGTCCAAATAGATCTGGGAGTTTATCAATGATGAACTTTGCTGCTCTATTGTTTCTAGAATTTCTAGAAAATGAAAAAAAAAAATTCCAGAAAAATTTGCAATGCCCATGCAGCTATAATAAAATAGCTTGACTTATCATTCTTTTAATTGATTCCACTTGTGACACGTATTACAATTAAATGCAAATCACTGCTACATCATGCAGAAACCATATTACCACCTGTGTTTTGGTGGATTTCAATATATGTCTTAGGAGGTTGGGGCTAGTTGGCTACAGACTTTCACTTTGTCCATAGCAAGCTGCCATCAATGAATTCAGTCAATCTAGTTTTGAAATGACCCTTAACTGAAATGCACATTCTGGTATTACTAAAGTGGCAAGAGCACGTGAGATTCCTGGGTGCATAGGTGCAGCCAGATGGCTAGTCTTTATGCCATAACCGGGCCAAGGGGAACCCCCAAAGTATTAGACAATGCCTGGCAGTGAATTCATGTGCGAACAACAAATAGCACTTGGCCTCATTTTTGCAATAAGCTGGGTCACTATTGAGTAAAATTATTTAATTAGCTGCCTGTTTGTATAAAAGAAATCACCATGACACATCGATAATTGTCAAGAGACATGGAAAGAGAGAATTGTTTCTAATAAACAGAACTAGCCTTAGTGGACTAACTCAGCTGATGCACCAAACCAAGGTTTGCTTGGTTTTCCATAAACTCAGGGGCAAAGAATCTTGCTTATGGTGGACAACTCAGCAGCAGGTGGTGCCACTCTGTTAGCTTTTGTAACAATTGAGACCTTTGTGAATAACTTCCAGCATTTCAAGAACAATACTTGCGGTACTACAACATCCCTTTTTTTTTCATGTCAGCTCCATGAAGCCAGTTCATTTCTCAGAAAGAACGCAAGACTCATACTAGTACTGTAATACCCAGCTGTGAGAGGCTCAAACTAATTGGTTGCTTAATTATAGCTGAGCTTCATTCATTAATATAAACAACTAACTTAATTCCAAACCAGTATCTACAGGAGGTGTCTTCATGAAAGGAAGTTATAATTTATTAGCAAGCAAGACGTTCTTATAACATTTCAGTACATTTTCTTTGAGAAATATAGACCAAGTCAAAGTTGTGTCTTTGTTGCTATCCTCCACTTTGTGTGTGTGAGCGTGTGGATGCACTGCCGCTTTAATATGTATAACAAACAATGTACCCAAGCTGGCTTCAGGAAGGAATACTCTGTGGCTGATTACAGCCATATCATCAATAAGTTAATTGAGAAATATGCTGAGTACAATAAACCATTTTTTTAAAAGAATATAAAAAGCCATTCGAGTCAGTAGAGATCATAGCCGTCTTGGGACAGTTATGTTTCCAAGGAGTACTTGAAGCACATGCCTTTGCCGACTTCTACAAAGACTCCATAGCTACTTTGCTTCTCCGCAACAAAAGCAGAATAAGTGCAATCAAGAAACGGGTTGGGCAAGAAGGCACAGCCTCTGCAAGTGTTGTTTGCTGCATGCTTAGAAGTAGTACTTCGATGATTGCATTGGAAGAAGACAAAAAGATTAGTGCAGAACATTTTGGCAACTTGCAGTAATACAAATGAAATAGTACTCTTCAGTAACGATGGCTATGAGTGCAAAACATGACTGAAGACTTAGTCAAATGGTACTGGCATACTAGCTGGTTGTATATTACCTTGAGAACAACAGCGCTTAACTTCAGAAAACATGAACAAAGGTAGACACAACAGTTTAGCACCTGCCTACTTTTATGTTTGTGCACATGTTTTGAAATTTTACGTAGCTGTACTCAAGACTGGGAAGTCCTGAACTGAGAAGTGAAAAAGACAAAGGAACAGTTCAGTGGCCTGAGGAGATCACTTAGAACTTGAGAAAGAGTATGCATGTCTTGGCCTACTGATGAAATCTACTGAAGAATAAGGATATGTGGATATGACAGATACTCCCAACTGCCAACTTAATGCTGTCCCAAACAGAAAAGCACACTATCACCTAATTTCAGCAGTACTTTGTAATACATAAGGCTGAAACTTGTAGGATATCATAGAAAGAGTGTAACCAAAGAAAGAGGACGACAGCCAACTGGAAAGAATATCTTAGCTGGATATCAAGAATAAAACGTGGATTTGTGCAGGGGGAAGAACCAATGTAAGAAAGCTGCCGCCAAGATTGCCAAAGGGGAGCGAGCAATGAAATTTAAAAAAAATTCGCAGACATAAAATGGAATTCTACATGCAACTCTCTCACCACTATTTATATTCTTATCAACCTTACTTCCATTTCAAAAAGTGACATGCCAGAAAAGCATAAAAAGACTAAATGAAATGCAGCTTAATTAATGAAAGTCTACTTTGCAACTTAGCATCATGATTCGTTTGATGCAGCAGTGGTCTTTACGATTTGCTTTATGTGTAAGGGAAGGTAATGCAACACTTTTGACCAGGAATATGGCAATGAGTGTTCCTAATATCAGCTGTCTTGAGTCAGTGCATCTTTTCTTTAGTGACGATATGGACATCTTCATGGCAGTTTGTTCAAGTTTGCCTTGAGAGTCTAATGCATGCTTCACATTCACTGTATAATCACTGAAACACTGGCACACATTTTCACAGTTTAAATATGTCACTACATTGACAGTGCCTGC